>NC_143578.1:187380883-187688479 GCF_048544385.1 Mastigoproctus giganteus
AATTGTCTGGCAGGGATTTTAATTTAAAGGTATATTTTAAAGACTTTTGTCGAAATGACAGTGGTGGTTCAGTTGCTTCAACATATAAACTCTGGACAGGGGATGTTCTAAATGCTCAGTAGCAATACGAATTGCTTGGTGGTGAACTGGGTCCAGCCATCTAAGTACGCTGTTTCTAGCCGATGCGTACACTTGGGACCCATAGTCTAGTTTAGATCGGACAAGCGCACGATAGAGGCTGAGTAAAGTGGAGCGGTCTGCTCCCCATTTATTGGAGGAAATAGAGTTCCATAAAAGCCTACTTTTATGGAACTTGGAGGCCGTGGGGTGTTGAACGTTACGATGAGAACTCGGGTAGGGACGAGATTCCCATCCTTCCGAATCGATATTCTTTTGACAGCCGTCACTCCTTGGTCTTTAAGTTCAGAGCAGATCTCTTCTTCAGAAACATGAAGGTCCCACTCTGATATGACAGAGTGAGAAATTCAAGGTTTTATGGGGAGTAACGATGATGGGTAATCCCCCTAACGATGTGGCTTTCAGCAGTTGCTGTGCATGTTTTTGGCTTGCAGTCTCAACTAAAATGTCTCCAGAACGTAACCTTTTGACAGATTTTGGTGATCCTGTCAACCCTTCTAATCCTTTCTGGATTAGAAAGGGTGACATTTTCCCGAGTGCCTGCTCTCCGGTGGAATGGAGAATAAGGAAAAGCAGTGTCACAGATGGTCTCTCTTCAGTTCTGGGCCTTTTTGAGCTGCAGTTATCGGTATCTTCCGATCGGTTAGGTAGGGGCCTTGTTGGGGCCCCAGAAGAAATAGAATTTAAATTACTCATATGAGTAAGATAAAAATTTCAGATGCCCTAGTACCTCACCCACCACGGAGCCCTACGAGGGGACGCCCACTCGTGAACTAGCAGGTACTGCGTACACGAATGGGACGCCAAGTTCGCTTAGGAGCACCATACCCACGTATCCAATAAGCCTTGAAGCAGACTTATTGGAACGCAGTTGACCCAAGCAGTAAGAACCACCCGCCGACTGATCCCAGTCGGGCCGGACCGGGACCACCCGTCTTGTCGAAGCAGGGGCCAAAGTGGTGTATGAAGGCTGGGCCCCTCAACCACAGGGTTCCCCCCTTTCCGAGTTTCCACGGGTCGCGGCTCACGGCTGCACACGCCGGATTCCAAAGATGTAACCCTGGAACCAAGGTATGGGCGTTAATCCCAGTGATGCTAATCTGGAAGCCCAGCAGCATTACTGGGAGGTCCCCTCACCACGTATAGGTGCCCACGTCGAGGGGAGAAAATCTGTGGACAGTTAAACTAAACTTGGGGCAGTTTTCACGCACCTCGCTAAATATTAACGATCACAGAGTTCACAATTTGTTTTTGTATTCATTTCTTTACCATCAAATATTCAAATCGCCTCAGGCCAGCTTCCAACTGTGATATAAGCGCAGCAAACATACACGTGCCTTTCCCATCACTTTACCTTGCTGACGCCAAGATATTTCAATTTCTTTAGGTATGGCGCAATTATATGGATTTCAATGACAGTTCCATTATGACTTAGGCGCACGCATGCGCATTTATTAAAAAAAAAAACAATAGTTATTGCGCACAAAGAATTACGTTTCACAAAATATAATTAAAAAATTATTTTAACACTATCCTTTCTCCTCTGCATATATATCATCATAACTCACCCTTATCATCTCTTTCCACTTTTTATACGATTAAAGAAAATGCGCCCTCTACCTCACAACAGAATCGAAAACCAGGAGAAATGGAACACGTGCGCATAGCGAGCAGTCGCTTTGAGCACCTTCCGGAACGTTCTATAGTCTTCCATCACTAACTACTACACAACAGCTGTGCAAGACTGCCACATCTTGGAGGAGATTGACCTTTATGCAGGATGGCACTACACGTCGCGTATTGATTCGCTCGGTCAATACGCGAAGGAAGCAAGACAAGGACGCTTCCGAGGTGAGGTCATTCCTAGTGAGTAGCCACATCACGTTCGCCCAGATGAGGAAAAGCGGTGTCACAGATGGCCGACTTCCACTTACCAGGTGACAGAGAGCTGATTTCCACTTACCAGGCGTCAATGTCCGACCGTGAGACAGGCCATCAGTAGAACGCTGACAAGTATTGGAATGATGGGTCTTGTTTCCATTTAACGCTTATTAGCGTTAAATTCATATCATATTAACTTCCCAAAACATCCGATATTAATCAACCTCATGTGATACTGAACGTTCCATTAATAATTAAACTCTGTGAAAATTAAAAGCATTTAAAATTTCCTCATGGGATTAACTTTATTAATGTTAAATTAATTATAAATGATATATTAACTATTACCAGCGTATCGAACATCGTACGCGCAAATTCAGCTGGCTGTTTGGGCGGACCCAAATAGCTTTTAAAGATCACTTGGGCCCTTCGGCAATCTGTTGGTGGGGACGACAATTTATAGTTTCGCCTCTGTTGATTGGCTATTATTCTTAGTCACATTCCTTCAACAAATAAGATTTCTTCTGTAAAGTAATGCTGTAGAAAGTCGCACCAATCCTCGCAAGATGGATTGGTGCGACTTTGATCTTGCAAGGATTGGAAGATGGAGTGGCGCAACTTTGTTTCACGATCGCTGTGGTACGGACCACAGCGATCGTGAAACAAAGAACTCTCGGTCCAAACTAAAAGCCCTTTGGACCGAGACCTGTAAAATACTAGTCACTAAACTAGATTTTATAGTTACCATGGCGACCATGTTTATAAACTAATAAAGTTTGATTAATCGTTATTATCATTTTTGATAAGGGTTACACTATTTCGAGAATGTGAGGAGAATGGAATGAATGGAAGGAGAGTGGCACTTTGATTGCTGAATTCTTCAATTTGACTTTGTTGTTGGAAATTTTATCATAATCAGTGGCGAGGCTAAAGCAATGTTCGGGGGATTCATTAAGCTTTAATCATTACGTAGCAGTAAAAAAAAAAAAAAAAAAAAAAAACCAAGTTAATTTGATCGTTAATTTGATAGCCCCCCATCTGGTACCGCCACTGTTGATAACCACGTTAAAAAATTAATAAAAAATTTGCACCTTAAATAAAAAATAATTTTATTTTAGGTTCAAAAATTCTATTAATGTAACCTCATCGCTAACTTCCATAACTTATTGGATTAATTATTTAACATAATTAGATAATTAATAGAATTCTGCAAAACTTTGTGGAATTTACACCTCAAACTAATGTATTAACCACACAGGCCTAAAGACGGGAAACAGTGAGTTCCCGAAAACGTAACCACAACTGTTTAAGCGCTTGGCATCGAGGCGTTTTCAATCGTTTAAATTGTGGCATTTCAATAATAAATTACTTAAAATCTACTATGTGACATACGTGTAGTCACAATCAATTAATTAAAGCACAAACGTCAATCTGTATTTACAATCATCACAAAAAACCAAAGTAACGAAGTAAATAATGCTGATTCATTCTAAATTATAAAGTTCTCAAACGTTCTCATTTTGAAGAAACTCGGGCCCAAAAGGTATTAAATTTGGTCTCATTGTGCTGACTAACTCGGTACTAAGTGTAAAATTCTTCAGTGAGTTAACGAGATGTATCAGTTTCAATGTTTCTCCTCACATTTCCACAAGTCGTACATTCACTTTGTGTAGAGCGAATTTCAATTGGCAATGTCTCAATTGCTCAGTCGACGCTAAAAGAATTTTTCTTGGGAGCCGGGCGTTATTCAATTTTATGAGGTTAGCTGCTATTGGCAATTACTGCCAGCGTATTACTTAAATTTCTTTTCCGCCTTAATTTCTTTTAATTTGTGAACGTAAAATACTGTATACATAAAACAAACAATATTTATTTTATGTACATTTTACATTCAAATTAAATCCCTATTGCAGGACATTTATAATAAATAATGAAATAATTCGGAATGAAATCAATAGCAACCCTGTTAACGAAAACTTGAAATCCGTGAATGTTTTCTTAGCCTGCTGACACACTTAGTAAGTGTCACATTTTTTTTTCTTCAACATCCTACAGCCAATTTAAGAGAGTCCTAAGGCCCACAGTTTCCGAGAAGCGCTCAAGGAACCTGAATACTGAGGAGGAATCAAGGGCAGTAGGCCATAGAAATTACTCAAGGGTAATTGTGCAGACCGAGACGTCAAAGCATGCCTTCCACGCGCGGAAGCGACGAGAGTTCATGGACTGGGTAAAATATTGACATACGTACTCAGAGTGTGTGCGCGAGTGCAGCAGACATCCGTTTCAGACCCAAGTAGAATGGGATCGAACACCCATGTTTGCGCTTTTAAATTGGAGTGATGATTGTCGCCCGACACTCTCGGAATAATCTCACCTGTGCCCTGATCTAGGTATGTACCGCATTTCTTTTTTAATCCTCAAAAGTGTTTCTGCCATATGAGAAACCAGCCGCGAGAGTCTCGCGTCTTACATCTAAATATGTATTCTTCGTTAAAGATTGAAACTGTTTTGTGTGTTAATTTTGGTGGTAACACGTCATTTCAATTTCTCATGTAGCTGCGATACGGAATACAAGGTCATTAAAATCAGCAGTTATACCCCCCCCCCCCCCCCGTTTGTTTTAATTATTCCTTTTTAAGCAATTTTATGTAGGTCTTATTGTTCAATTTACCTGAAATTTATGTTTTTGTGTGCTCCGGAAAAAAAAACAAAAAAAAAAAAAAAAAACCGTAATTGTTTCGAATATGAAATAGCACGATTATAACAAGAAATTCCTGGTAGTAATACGTATGTTGCTTTTTGACGTTAAAAACGTTTTTACTGGCGTTATTCCAAAATTTTGTAACAAAAACCGTCATGAGAAAAGCGTTACGGAAGTGACATCATCTTCAGCCAGAAGCGAATTCTTGTAACTTGTATTGTTGCAATCGTACTTGTATGATGGCAACAATAATTAATCTTCTACTAGACCAAATTTAATGAAATTTTGCACGGAGCTTCTTTATCTTAGCTGTATACTAGAGTAAAAACTTTCAAACCTCTAAAAATTGCAGTAGTTTTTCCAGGATGGTGGAAAATATGAACATGTGATCAGGAAAATATTCTCACGTAATAAACGGGATAACATAGACGTACAGTATATCGTTGAAAGGCTAGGGAATTTAGAAACAGAAATATTAAGGTTTTAAGATACAAAAAAAAAAAAAAAAAAAAAAAAAAAAACACTTTTCGAAAACGCGCCTGGTTTCAAGTCACTTGGTGTTTTCAGACTGAATGTAATTTTTTTTCTTTAGAATTAAACTGTGAGGCTGGAAGAGAGTTGTGCACATTTATGAAAACATTCTTCAACTTGGACACGTCATCAGATCTTTCGATAAATACACGTAATGGAACAACTATAGATGGTGTATTTAGTAGTGAACTCTTCAATGTAAAAATTATATATCCTACTTTATTCATCACAGACCCATACTTTCAGTAACCGATATGTAATTATTGTTAATAAAATAAAAACACTTATATTATTATCCATGAATTTACCTGAAATTTATTAATATCTGAAAATTAAAACGATCTCAATGCCTGCCGACGACTCTTAAATGTAAGACACGTTAAATATGCTAGCGGAACGTCACACTATGCACCTGGTACAGAAATATTTACTATTCTTTTAATACTTAAAAGCACTAAGAGAAGAAGTACTGCCGACCGGGCTAGCCGAGTGGGTAAAGTACCTGCCCGGCAACCCCAAGGTCGCGGGTTCGATTCCCGCCTCGGGCTTGGATCAAAGTACTGCAAAAACCTTGGGAGGTGCAATATGGCCACAGAAGCCGATGCGCCAACAACTACCAAATCAAAAAAAAAAAAAAAAAAAAAAGAAGAAGAAGTACTCTGCTTTGCTGATATGTCCTTTTCAGAAGTAAAATGTTAAGTCCTATTCTCCCTTTCCTTTTTCAACTACTTAAGAATACATCAAGCAACGCAACCATTCTTTTAATTCCTGAAAATTACGAAGACATTTTTATTAAAAGCAGCAAGGCTTTTAAGATAAATGGATAAGCACGAAGAAGAGGAGTAGTAGATCTTGTCCTAGATGTGCAGTGACGCTCGTGATGCATACTCTTTCAGTTGAACAGGATGTAGTTGCGTACACTAATTTCTACATCCGACTATGTTTTAAGACAAGTTACCTTAACCCAGTGGTTTCTCAAACTGTGGGTCACGAGCAACTTAAAGGGTCTTAATTATCCTAAAAATTAAATTATGCTTTTTGTTTATTTAATTATTAAAAGTTAGGTGGCATATTTATTTCTTATCGAACTCTAACCCAAATGAAATCATTAGATTTATTTATGAAGGTCGGATATAAAATTGAGAACCTCTCTGGCTTAACCTTTCGTCTTCATGCCGCTTTTCTTTCATGAATGTGAAAAGATTTTATTATAACATCCCAATTACAGGGAAAAAAAAAAAAAAAAAAAAAAAGAGATGTTACTGGGGCGCTATATTCTTGCTCTTCAAAGCAACTATTACAGCAAAGACTTATAAACAGAAAACTGCATTCCCGATGTTTAATAATAATCCAATTAATCTCAGTGATTACATTTGACAACAAATTTTAAGCTTTTGATTTTCTCCCTCCCGAGATATGATACATCGCATGTATTGTGATGAGCCGAATTAATTTGGATTCAACTTGAAATTAACTAGTAACGCTTATCGAAATTTTAGCAAGTATTACAATACAGCTTAAAATGTAGTCAATTTTTTGTTTCTTTTTTCTTTTGGATCGGGAATCCCTCTGATCAATATCCGGCATACTGGGCCTCCTCCTTTCTTGGTGACGTTCGTCCATGGTAGCAATACTCGATGCAAACGTCCGCAGTGTTAATCACTAAAGTGTCCAAGATGGTCTGGGAAAAAAAAAAAAAAAAGTCTCAAAGGAAGTGTATTTTTAGAGCCATATTGCAATCTGAGATTTTGCTAGACTTGTAATAAATTATCAACGAACGTTTTGTAGTTGTCTACGCCGTTATTGCAGAAGAAATGTTTACAAATTTTCCTAATAGAATTCCAAACGTCTAGTTCCTTATATATGCAGCAGAAATGAGGAATCCACTTCTTGTCCGATCTCTTAATTTGCAACCAAATTAAAAGAAAAAAAACTTCGTATTTCCACGTATTATAGAGGTTTATATCACGTTTCATTAATAATGGCATATTTTTAGAGTGGTAGTCTCAAAGCGAAGGAAAGATTTTCCATTTTTCGAGTTACTTCAATCACATGCAGTATTATTTTTTAATGATGATTGTTTGGGACTGGCTTCTTAGTTATTGATGCAACACGATTTTCAAATCGTGTTGCATCAATAACTAAGAAAAAAAACTCCACAAACCCAAATAAAAGCGTCAAAGGCTATCAGAAATAGAAATTTGAAATTCAGATTTATTTAAAGCATTTTAGCTATTATGATGAGCGTGTATAACAAATAACCGTGCATCTCTTTACAGACATGGCTCCTGCTCAATACTTTAAAGATTTCGATGAAGGTACATCGAGTTTAATGTTTAGATTTGCAGATGATAACAAACGTTGGTAGGGTGATGAATAAGGAAGAGACCTTGGGGTAATAGTACCCCAAGGATTTAATTGAGCAGCATAAAATAGGCTGCTAGGATAGCTCATAGGGTTTTGTCAATCATATACAGCAATTTTGCCAGCAGGCATAAGGAGATGATTATCTCGCTGTATGAAGGAAATGATTTGGCAGCAAATGTCACAGAAGTGAACAAATTTAAGGAAGAATTAAGACAAATTGCTAGACGATTCTCAGATGACGTGAATAGTATTTTGTTTTCTCTCACGCTATATACACTCATCAGCCGAAACATTATCACCACCCCTACTCTACGAGTGGATGCGTCTCACAAATGGTGCCAATCAGTTCTCCAGTGCTTAGCACGTGTAATGGTGAAACGGAAGGTTCTCACGAAGTTTGAGGGGATTTTGCAGAGCCAGGGAGGCGGGGGCCAGCATCTCAGCAGCCGCAGGCATTGGCGGCTGTTCGAGGGTCGCCATAATGAAGGTGTGGCGAGAAGGGTCCAAAGAGGGACACACTACCACCCATCATGGCAAATTGGGGAGACCGCCACTGGTTGACAGTCGAGGTCAATGGCGATTTGCACGTGCTACAACCAGGGTGCACAGAGAAACGTTTCCAAGCACACTCTCCAGCGGATTCTCCTGCAGATAGGCCTACGGAGTAGGCGACTTGTTCACGTGCCCATGTCGACGGACCGTCATCGACACTTCCGCCCAGTGGGCATAGAAGCACCATTCCTGAACTTTGGACGACTGGAAAAGAGTCGCCTGGTCTGACGAATTAAAAGTTCCGGCTCCATCATCATCACGATTCATGGGCGCGTATTCAACGGCGAGCAGACAAACACCTGCCTGCAACCAGACTTAACGGTTAGAAGAAATAAGATATACAATAGTACTGTAACAGTCGATAGTGCAAGAAAGCCACAGGCTTTTTTGCTGCACTGGCTGAAAAAAAAAAAAAAAAAAAAACACACAAGAAAATATAAATTATTTGCTTCCCACCTCGCATTGGGGACTGTCCAGTTGACCTCTGAATTTATTGAAACTGTCAGCCTGAACTACCTGTGAAGGCAACCTGTTCAGCAATCAATGACTCGCTGGCTAAAAGAAAAAAAACTTCCTACAATCTAGTCTAACCCCGTAATTTGAATTTATGTTCCGAGTTCTAGAAATCTCTAGAAGTGAAAATTCCGCCTTCATTCATTTTACTAATCCTTCTCAGACCCTCATAAATCTCAATCAGGTCACCTCTGTGGTGCCTGGTTGCCAAGCTCTGCAGCCCACATCTGAGTCTTGCCTCATACGGTCGCCCTTTTGCTGATCTCACCATGCGAGTTGCCCGTATTTGGACTCTTTCAAGAAGCTCAGTGTATTTATTTTATTATTATTTATTTATTTTATTTTTTTAGATGAGGTCTCCATATTTGAATATCATCCAACTGTGCAACTGGACTGTACAGCCAATATTCACATCCAACTGATATTATATCGGCCAAATGTGCAACCAGACTGCATAGTTGGCCGGCTGCGATGGTATCATGTATCGGGGGTGTTTTCATGGACATCATTGGATCCCCCACACACATCTGCACTGAACACCACCTATTTTCCTCCAGATCCTTTCCTACCTCCGCATTGTTTCGGACCAAGTTCTACCTTACATGGTGACCGTGTATGGAGATGGCACTGCACGATTTAAACAAGACAATGTATCACAAGGCCTGCATTGAGCAAGAATGGTGTCTAGGATCATGTTCAAGCGTTTAGTGTGCGCCCTAGGCAACCAACTTTAGCATAGGCACACGACCCTAGAAACCTATTTGCTTATATATAGAATCAGCAAAAAAAAAAAAACCTTCTCATTTCACCCATCCACTCGATACAAATGTTTGTCTAGTTCAGCCTTAAATTGATTTAAGCTATCAACTTCTACAACGACAGATGGGGAACAATCAACCACACGCTGGCTAAAGGAAAAAAAAAAAAACTTCCGCAACTGTCTTTCCTCAATTTGAATTTATGCCCTCTCAGGCGATTATTCTGAGCAGGAGGAAGAATCCCATCAGCATGCTCAAACCATTCAAGGCTTTATACACCTCGATCATATCACCTCACAGGTGCCTAGTCTCCAGACATTGTAATCTGCACGCAGCTCTACATGCATCTTAAAATGAGGCCTCCAGAACTGTATACAGTACTCAAGGTGTGGCCTGACCATTGCCTTATACAAATTCAATCCCATCGAACATTTGTGGAATGCGTAATTTGCGGTACGCAACATTCGCCAGTGTCTCGCACCGTTGCCGAACTCCGGGGCGTCCTTCTGTCCAGCTGGTCCAGGATAGCTGAGAAACACCTTCTGCGTTTTCGTGGAGTCACGCCACGCCGGACGCAAGCCAGCAATACCGCTATCAGAAAGAAAAACCCGAAACCAGGGACAGTGCCCTGGTGGAATTAAAACCTTCAGCAACTCAGGAAGGAGACTCAAAACAGAATAAAGGCGTTCCTGGCCAGCGGTGGAGGTAGAAGCCCTATGTTAGAGCTACAAAAGAGGCAAGAAATGCCTATACAGCACAAATCAGAAACTCCAAAAAAGTGCTGGGAGCGCCTGGTCTCCACCATGGGAAACGAGGAACCTTGGGGACTCGTATACAAACTCACCACGAATAAGCTCCCCAGAGGGGAAGTAGTCCCAGCCACCCAAGGACACATGACACAAGGACACAACCTGGGAGCAAACTATCAACATCATCCTTGACACAGCCTTTCATTCTGTGTCAAGAACAGACTCGAATATGCTCGGCAAACGAGAATTACCAAACGGCAACAACAGAAACGCCCTTCACTATGGAAGAGCTCTGTAAAGCAGCAGCCCTTATAAAGGGAAACAGATGCACTGGACCGGATATTCCGGAACATGAAATTATTAAAAAGACGGTAAAGTACGCCCCAGACCTACTGTTAGATCGATATAACCTGTGGCTCCGGCTCCCTGGAAGAGGGCAAACGTCAAACTCATCTTAAACAATCCATCAAAGCCACTACACCTCCCAGAATCCTACCGGTCCATCGCACTCATGACAGTCATCAGCAAGCTATTTGAACGCCTACTGTACAGACGAATCCAGCAATACTACGATGAGGCTGGCTTGGCCTCTCCAAACCAGTTGAGCTTCAGGAGGGGCACCTCCGCTGTGGATGCCCTTTTTATTTTTAGTGTTTCCTTTCTTTCGTTTTCTTGCAGATGCTTCTATTGTACAGTACCTCTTCAGTATCCAACAAATAGCAGCCCTGATGTTGACATCAACTCCCCTGGTATCTCATCTCCATGTGTTTAAATGTTCTATTCTTCACTTCCACATTTGGAAGTTTAAAAATATACCGTTACAATCATGTTGCGGCCCAACATATTTTCAACTGTAGTCCGGATCTTTATTGTTCTCTAAAAAATTCTCAACTACAGACCTGAATTTCTCTTTTAAATTTCATTAGTATGCATTTGCATATTAATGAAATTTAAATTAGTATGGCGTTTACTTCTTCGCTGCAAAGTACGTTCAACACGACCATTCAGAATAGCATGATAGACATAATTATAAATCCTTATATTATTATTCACCTTAAATAAATTCGAAGTTGATAACGATAAAATGATGAGTTCTGAACGTATTAAACATAACGAATGGCACTGAGTGTATGAGCTTGCATGCGCAATCTGGGGATATATAGGGAGAGAGCCATGCAATGGAATCCTAACGATTAGTTCTTTCTTTTAAGGTAGATTACAGTATTATTATTTTTTCTGAACGAAGGACACAATTGTGCGAACGTGCAAATTGTTAATCAGAAAAAAAAAAAGCCCATCAACTTAGACAACTGTTTGTTTAACAGTTAACATCTTCCTGTGGCTCCATCTATGAAGTGAATGTTGAAATATTCTCGTTTGTAGTGCAAAATTAGCTGGTTCTGTAAAATAAAATTATTTGAATTTTTAAATTTTAACAACTTTGTGCACAACTAGAAATTGGAGTCACGGGGTGGTTTCCTTCTGTAAAATAAACAGATAATCATAATGATGATGAAATAGCTTCAAATTTGAGACCACTTCCAGCCTTGGTTAAGCTTATTGTTCACACAAAAGAAAACGCCTTCCGTATTAAATATGTAGATTAGTATTAGTAGAGGCATATGATGCAAGAAAGCAAGCTTATGCAGCATCAGCCACAAAAAAAAAAAAAAAAAAAAAACCCTCCGTTCGTTCGAAATATCTGTCCAGCTGAGCCTTAAATTTATATTTGGGTTTCACAATTTTAAATTGCATGTAGCATCGCAAGATGAATGCTTCACTTACCTATACCGATCTCACTATTATGGGGAAACTGCAAAGCATATAACTTGACTTGCGCTCGTTGCTCATGCGGTCCACGGTAGCACAGTTGTAGTGTGCTTGTTCGCCGAGTGGAAGAGCCTGGGTTCGAATCCAGCAGAAGGTATTTAGGAAATGTTCCTGCTTTCTTCCACTCAGTGCTGAGTTAGTCGATCTCAGGCCGTGGGGTGAGGTTTTCTCCGGGTACTCCGGTTTCCCCTCACAGACCCAAAATCGACCGTAGAACATACACGAAGGTACAGACCACTACACTTCGCGTTTCTTGAAATTTCAATGTCCCGTTTTGGGGTATTGAACTTTCAAGGTTCTCCTACAGGAGCTACCCCCGCCGGGGAGAGGGTAGTTCCTTGCTCCCCCAGGAAGTGTTTAACTAAATTAACCTTCCTTCATTAATAAAAAAAAGTTTTCGAATCCCATGAATTAATTTAGTTCCCGGTTAACCTAACTTGCCATTTACTTTGCCAAGAAGACAATTTGATATTTTCAACATTACAATTACTATCATAGTTGTTATCATTTCTTAATTGCTTTAATTTCTTTCCCTTTAGAAACAGGGGGTCCTCACTTCCCTTCCAAGGCCCACATGCTACCTGCTGCATAATATATTATTTCCATTAATTTTATCTTGCTTGTAGGTCAAACTGCCTTCTTTGTGATGAGAGCATCCAGGAGCTACATCATCACTAGAATTTTATTTGGGATGCCCGCTACCACTTACCTCTTCCGTCACGCTTCCTTTGAAGTTACCGCCCTTGAAATTATTAAGCGCCTTCCGTGTCAGCCTGTTTGTACTTTGTTTACCGCTCGAACACGGTGTGCTCTCTGATCTGGAGTCTTCCTTTTCTGATGGAGTCCGAAACCGTTCTAGGGTGTGGGCGTTCTATTATCCCTTACTACTGTAAGTTTGCCA
Source organism: Mastigoproctus giganteus (assembly GCF_048544385.1). Lineage (NCBI taxonomy): Eukaryota > Metazoa > Arthropoda > Arachnida > Uropygi > Thelyphonidae > Mastigoproctus > Mastigoproctus giganteus. The sequence goes on from NC_143578.1 coordinate 187,393,805, forward strand.
CAGTCCTTTTTCTGTAAACAAGTAATCAAAACTGGCCTACCCATTGTATTACAGTTCGGTCAGCGCCCCTCCCACTGCTACGCTAATCCGGTCCCTTTTAAAATGTACACAGCGCAAGCAAATCTGCTGAGTGCTTGTCTGTTTTAAACATTAGATATTTTTCAAAAAAATGGTAAATTTTAAAATCCTAATATATATGCAAGAATAGTTCTTACAATTAATAACTAAAAATGCAATTTGATATATATATAAACTATATTGTCCTTTCAAAAAAAATTATCAGGACTTGGAAACTGCTACTACCCTGAGATTTGTTGATTATGATAACAAAAGCTATCATAGTATATAATCAGGTAATTGAAAATTTTTTGGATTTTTTCATTTCAATTTTACTGTTAAATAAAACATATTGCAAAAGGAATCGGGTCAAAAGCTTGTTTAGTCTGAGTCACCGCCTACGTGAGACTGTTCCCCCCAGGTGATGCATCCAAAGCATAGGGCTTCCTTGCATTAGAGCAATATCCTCACCCTGTTTTTGGCAAACCGATGAGTGACATGTGCTGTCACCAGTCCTGACGTCCACTCAATCTCTAAGAATGTCATCTAACGGTCTAAAATGGTTAACATATATATATATTTTTTAATCAGCAAAGGCGCTTCCATAAACACAAGTATCAACAGATAAATAAATATTTTTTTTCTGTTTATACTCCGGCACGACAACCAAGTCAGTAGAGTTTACAATAAATCGTCAATACAAATATTTATCGTATTTAGTAGTCACGGGCTTGAACCCCGGTCTACTCAAGGAACGCGTGCTATGCACTCTCGCTCCTGACCACTGGGCTAGGTCAGGCCTATGTTGACAGTGACCTGGAAATATTTGCGACTGATTCAAGCTAAAGGAGCAGAAAGGCAGTTTGATTCTCTGAAGCTTGTAATACTTGATCTTAAAGAAAATGATGTGCTGGGACCTCTATCCTGGAATATAACACGCTGTTAAAAGATGTGCAACTGGAATAACTATCGAGATACAATACGGTTAAAGATGAATCATCAAAAACTCCTGTTTAGTCATAGTACAAATATATAATCAGGTAATTGTTAACCTAAACTAGCAAGACAGAATTCTGATGTGTTTAGGGTTTACAGGCTGTGACTATAATTAACTGAATGCCCGTAGATATAAACAGTGATGTCAAGTGTTCAAATAATGTTCTAAATATATCTTTCCCTTAAGTGTCACTCGTGATCCTAATAATTAAAGTATTACGCTTTATATGTAAATGAATAATCTAAGCTATCATAAAGAGCGAGCTATTTATCATAGTGGATTGCTGAATCCTACATCTACTGTGCAGGTCAACTGTTAATATCCCCCCCCCCCAAATCTTCTTCAACGCATGCACAGTACTACTATTAAGTAATATAAAATAACACTAATGAAAAGTCTGTCAACTGCTATTGTCAGTTTTATTTCTAGTAATCTCTGCTCCGAAACATGACTGCTTTTCTTTCAGTTATACCGCAGTAGCAATGTTTCTCATAAAGTTATTATTAACTCCTTCTATCATTTGTAACACTTATGGAATAATATTCGATAATGAATTTGTAATAAGAATCAGAGAAGCATATACTTTTTATCAGATGTCACACAAGAAATATTCCGTGATATCAAGCTTCAGCTTGCTATGTTAAATTAGGCAGGCTGTCTCGAACGAATGTCAATTAAAAAAAAAAAAAAAATCAAGTGGATTGGAATAAAATTCAAAATCGGTGCTACATTCAAAGGCGTTTTTAAAATCTAATGATAATATGTTAGTCGATGAAATAAGGAAAGTGAATATTGTTATTTTAAGAAAGGTGAATGAATGGAATGAAAATAAGAGATATGTCAGTGGTAACTCTAAATATCATTCTCTTAGTGCAACTTTATGAATTTGGGTATACTGATTGCAAACATGACCTCGGTTTTTGCACAGCATCTGCGTTTTGCCCAAAAATGAAAGAAAATTAAATATGTAATAATAATATTTCAGGTTTACTAACAATGTTTCACTTCTGTCCAGAATAGAGTACTGTATTGATTTTTGTTATAAGAATCATAGCAACTTGAAGTGCACACAGAATCCAACACTGGTCATACTTGATCTCTAACACATACTTCACATTTCCGTACTAGGATGAGCAACAGAAATCGGTGGGTGTACATTCCCAATGTGAAGCAAAGTCGTTTTCAAACTTTTACTTGAATTATCTATGAAAGGACGCCACTCTTCTGGATTGTGATTAAAACCTAAAGACCAATAAAGCTAAAACAATATCAGAGGAATCTTTAAGCAATTTACAAAAATGCGCACGAGTGACATATCTTTTTCTGTCCGTGGAAGTCTTGCACCTGGGTTACAGTAGATTCCAGTAGAAATTAAGGAACTCTGCATGGGATTTGGTTAGACCCATGTCCCGCACTAAGTCACACAGATTCATCCAATTTTGAAAACTATTCCTGGATGGAGGAGTGGAAATTGTCACGTCTTCACTGTGTGGCATCGGAGCAATGGAGGGTAATATGTTGTGATACTACAGCTATTTAAATCCACAGGCTTTCTGAACTTTGGTATATCCACCATGAAGGAGTAGCGGTGATCGTGATGGTTTGTGGACTCTCCACACTCGAAATACATAGCGAAAGGCTTATACGACTATCAACTATCCCGAAACAATCACTTTAATGTTGAACTTCAGCCACCAAAGGAGACGTGATGTCCACAACTTGTCTTGATCACCCCAAAATAGGTTTCCAAAATGGTCTTATATGCACCGCATATGGTGCCAATCGGTTATGCTTCACCTGTTTTGGACCTATATATAATTTGAGAGCTGTAGCAACTAAAAAACAAATTATACCAATCTTAAAGGCTCTTATATATCACAGTATTAGTACACACTTACGTAATACATAAAAAAGGTCACAGAAAATCACCAAAATATTGACGCTAGAATAAAAACAGTAGCATCGAGTTGGTTTGTTGTTGTTTGTTATTTGGTTTTTTAGGAGCATTAACAACTAAGGCCATATTGCTCCCGGGATATGTGGTGATCATTCCCTGACCTTTCCGCATCCTCCGTATTTGGTGGTCACGGGCTCGAACCCCGGTCTAATCAAGAAGCGTGTGCTACCACTGCTGCTCCTGCTCACCTGGCTACGGAGGCGCCTATCGAGTTGGATTCAGCACACAAAATACATATAAGAAACGTTTAAATATAAACAAACTTTTTTTTGTTATATAATGTTATTGGAACAGCACATCAGCACAATAAAAAATTTTGGTGTCTTCCCAACGAACTGATAGCGCATGTATTCACCTTAATTAATCACATTTGAACCTCGAAAAAGAGATGTCGAAAGGCTGCAACAAACAGTAAAGTAAAATTTCGAATACAGCTTAAAGAATTAAAAGAATTTATTAAAACTGCCTAATGTTATAATATATATATTTAAAGAAACATCTTAGCAAAGTATTTTAAATAATTTAATGTCTCTACTTAGCTTGCTCACAAATCCTTGAACACCCTCAAGGCATGCCCATTTTGAACTCAAAAAATATTCGAATCATTAAAGCACAAGACATGCCGTGGATAATCATACTGCTAAGAATCCATTTCACACCCTGCTTCTCATTCATTTTATCTTTTGTAGCACACAAAATTTTGACTCTTTAATTATCAAATAGTAACATACTTTGTTTCACTTTGAATTACTTTTAAATAAATTATTATTAAGTGTGGAATGAGAGCATATCCACCTCGCCCAAGCAATCTTGAAATTCCTTCTACGCTTCAACAACCATAACGTTTCCTGTAAGAGCATTTCGTAGCGTTATTCCATGCATTTTAGATAAACACAGTTTGGAAAGTGTGTTGGGACGATTTTCTGCAACTCCACTGGTGGGGAGGGGTGGGGATCAGTGCAACCAAACTTTGCATATCCTCTTCTTTCGTCAAAAAGAAGATCAAAGCTATTTAAATCTAAGACCGTTGTAGTACGGTAAATTCCAATCTCCTCCCATTTTCCAAATTGGAAATTTCATGATAGCGAATTTTTATTTTACTTCCCAAATAGTTTTTAATTACAATCCAGCAGTGCTTTTATCTTCAGGAGCTGGAGTGTTAGTTCTTTTGAAATATTTAAAAACGGCAAAATAATTTTAATAAGGAATTTATTTTTAACTTCAAAATAGTTCAGAAGTTTTCATATGAAACTAACTTCACAAGTCCTTTAAATTCAGTCAAGGAAAACTTCAAATATTACAGTAGTCTTCATATATAGTGCAACAATTACGAGGTTTTAATAACATCATAGTCTCTCTCTCTCTCTCTCTCTTCCCCCCCCCCAAGGAATAGTTACGATTATCTGACAACGATTTCTTTTTCCCTTACTCCTTTTCCCCAATTCTTCAACAATGAGCTTGGTCTACGGAGATTCGTTACCACATTCTTCGTCGTATTACAAATCACTGCTTTTCAGATGACGGATATTCCAAATTTCACAACGGTTGTAGGACTTACCTTGACAATCGCGTATTGATAAACTACTCCGATTAGATTTGGTACGCTGCGCTGTTGGCAGTTCACCAAAAAGCTTGTGGACTTATCAAGCTTAAAATTTCTATCTTTCTGCTTAGAAAATAAAATTTTGATATCAAATATGATTCCTTGGGGTTTTAATAACTTTAACCTTATGGGAAGTCGGGGAAGCGACATTTTTTTTTCAAAATTTTGGTATGTGGAGTCTTGCCCCACTCTACTCGTATGACTGTGGATATTTCACGGTTTGAAGTAGGGCTTTTATGTTGTTCAAAAACTCAAAGATGTTCAAACTGGATCGAGATCTGTTCTAGAAATTGCACGGTCACGACAAAATTCTCTTCGAACCACTCGTATTGATCGTGCTTTTTGACAAGGAGTCTCCATGCTATAAAAATTCACTTCCTCTCCAGGAAGAGTTGTTGTTATTTTGGTTTTTAGGGGCATTAGCAACTAAGGCCATATTGCTCCGGGATATGTGGTGGTCATTCCCTGACCTTTCGGCATCTTCCGTATTTGGTGACCAGGAAGAGTGCTTGGGCTTATGATCAACATGCCAAGCCATTCTATGAAGTTTTTTTTTCTGAAAGTTACTAGTCCTCCAGTTATTCCAGTTCTATCAATTGTCTCTGAAGTAAATCATTAATACCTTTGCAATCTCTTCCTACCCGTTTCAACTGTCGACATACGCTGGGATTCATTAAAAGGTGGGTCTACCTGGCTTGAAATTTCTCCGATTTCTGGACGAAAAAAACCAGAGTTTCTGGAAGACAAAAAAACAAATATTTTCCTCATCTGAGGCCAACTAACTCAGCCACAATGTGTGCTGAAAAAAAAAGTCCACAAAAATTCCTGTCATTGACCGATTCGGACATGGGCATTTCACCAGCTGGTGTGGGGAGGACGGCGATTTTATTTATTTATTGTACTAGTAGGTTTTTGCCAAATTTTTGCCAACCCTGTTGTATATTTACAATATTATACTGTGACATTATTACGATATCTTACAGAGAATGAGGTACATTGATTCATAAGTAGGCAACAATGTCCAAAATCCATCCGGCTGATTCAACATTCAAAGCAATAATCTACTGAACCATTGAGATTGGTCTTATCCAGATTCAGCTATGCTATTCTCAATTCAAGGATATAATCAGTACTATGAGCTTCAGAATATTAGTACTCAAGAGTTCTTAGCCAAGGACACAAACAGTGGTAAAGCCAAGTTCAGTTTTAATTTGTAGATTCATAACACGCCAAGACGATGGAACGAGAATGAGTTCTCGTCGGGGAGGAGGTGATTATAACCGCTGCGAGGGAGCATACTCTGAGCATATATTGTCGTTTCTGGCTCATAATGCAGCTACATTAAGATGAGAAGGTACTGCTTGAAATATTACTTTTCTCAGGTACCGCTTATTTTAAATTACTGACACGATCCTCTTTCCATTATATTTATTATGCTTAAAGGAAAATAAATATGACCTTGAAAAGTATCCTTGATTGACAAGATGACGCATAACTAAGAAGTCTATTTGTAACAAACAAAATCACCTTAATTGCACTTTATCTTGTTTTCTAGGTTTCCTGTCGTATGGTTGACATTCCATAACGGATACACGTTCTTGTCAGCCCATCATAGGTTTACTATGATGGATTATTCACTTACCTGCCTGCAGACGCTAACATATTATCCTTGATTCACGCAGATAACGGTAAAAGAAACGGTCCCATCTTGGAAAATAAAGTTGCAAATATCTGCTGAATTTCCGTATATTAGCATTAGCAGTGGCAAATGATGCAAGAAAGCAAGCTTATACATCATCGGCAAAAAAAAAAAAAAAAACGACACCTCCCATTTCACTTGTTCAATCCTTCCAATAGGTTATGTAGTTTTTCCTTGAATTTTTTAAACTATCAATTTCCACAAAAACTGGTGAAAGTTTGTTCCAACAAAAAGCCACCGGCCGGCTGAAGGCAAACTTCCGCACATTTATTGTGCAACCGTCCTCCCTCAATTTTAATTTGTGCCCTCCTCGTGTGTGTGTGTGTGGGCTGAGCAAAAGGAAGAATCCCATTAGAATTGAACATGCTCAATCCATTCCAGACCTTATACACCTCAATCAGATCACTTCACAAGTGCCTAATCTCCAGACGCTGCAATTCTCAAAACTAAAGTTTTTCTTGGTAAGAGCAACCTTTTGTTCACCTCACCAATCTCGTTCACCTTCTCTGTACTCGTTCCACCAGCTCAACGTCCTTCCTAAAATGAGGCCTCCAGGCCTATATGCAGTACTCAAGATGCGACCTGACCATTGCCTTATACAAAGGGATAATCACCTCTATCTCTGCTAGCACGATTCCAGTATATAACTGACAAACCTCATAAGCTTTCCTGTAGCCTGTCTGCACTGCTCAGAGAACTTCATATCTGAAGTTCTCCCTCAGGTATTTTTAATTTTCCACTACCCTGAGTAGTGCCACAGTTTTACGCTACTCTTAGGTTACTGCTACCCGTATACAGTACTTTGTATTTATTAATGTTAAACTTCAATTGCTATTTATCAGCCCATCTACCCAACTTTTCTAGATCGTGTGGCAGTAGCATACTGTCATTAACCACCTTGCCAACCTTTATATCACCTGCAAACCTGGAAATTAAGACTGATATGCCTTCATCAATATCACTGATAAATACAGAAAACTGTCATTAACCACCTTGCCAACCTTTATATCACCTGCAAACCTGGAAATTAAGACTGATATGCCTTCATCAATATCACTGATAAATACAGAAAACTACAATGGGTCCAATACTGAACCCTGGAGGACTCTTAATAACATTAATCCGTGAAGAGCAAGGTCCACTGATTACCGCAATCTATCTTCCCACTGCTCCAATCTGTACAGCAGTATTGATGTGAAACAGTATCAAAGGCTTTCCTGAAATCTAAGCATATGATATCAAAATTATTTTTTGCATCCAATTCCTTCGTGACCACATCGTAGTAACCAATTAAATTGGCCAAACAAGATTTCCCCCTTACAAACTCATGCCGAGTTTGAAGTATAACTGCGGCAATGTCTCTAGATGAACTTGCATTACTTCTTTTACTAGTGCCTCCATTAATTTCCCCAGAACAGAAGTGAAACAACAGGTCTGTAATGTCACCCTTTGATCCCCCTTTGTGAATTGGGGATACATTCGAACATTTCCATTCCGTGGGGTTCTTCCCCCGAATCTAAGATGCTGTCATAATTATGGCTAAGGGTTTGCTTATTTCCCTTGCCACCTCCTTTACTAAAACTGGATAGATCCCATCCACCCCAGGTGCCTTTCTTATGCTTAACATCAACAATTTCTCCTCCACTTTGCTCTCAGTTATTACAAAATCACTTAGCTCCCTGGTAGAGCTCGATAATCATCTGGCATCCCTCCCTTAAAGAATTCCTTATGTGTGGATGTAGATGCAAAATACTCACTGAGTTTGTCAGCAACCTGAGGATGATCATTAACAGTCAAATCATCAATATCGAGTGGAAAATTTGATTTTTTTTTTCGCATCCTTCGCCAAAGATTTCTCTTAATCTGCCTTCACTTGCCTGACTTTCTTAGTGATTTGATTACAGACTAGTTTATATCTACCATAGGCTTCTGTATCCCATGCATTTTTCTTCTCTGCCACGAGTCGAATTACTTCTCTGCAACGGCAGAATTGTTGAAAGAAAGCCGTGAATTAGGGTTGAATTTGAAAGTGTCTGCAATTCTGCCCACACACGATGGGAGGGAGTATATGATGAGAGCCTTGTCAATCAATTCGGCCCTGGAAAGATTGTGCAAGGCGAAAGGGGTAGAATTTTTTTCAGCCTGGTCTGTACTTGTTAACAGAAGGGACTGTTCTACAGGGATGGGATACACTTAAATAGAGAGGGTGCAAGAATATTTGCTGATGCTATCGAGGCACTGTTAGGTGGGTCGGAAAACTACTAGCTTGGGAGGGAATACAAGGACTAATATATTAACAGTAGCCACTGGCAGAGGTGAAAGTGATTCTTGCATGGTTCTATCGGAATGAGCAGAAGCCTGCAAAATAAGATGCAGGATATTTCAGAGACTGCTGGGAGTCATTTCGGTACAAGTAAGCACATGGGTTGTGTTAGGGTAGCTAAGAAAAAGAACAGGTGCATGTATACTTGCGTGTACACCAATGCTAGGAATTTGGTAAATAAATTTGATGAATTTCAGGTATTGCTCAAAGCATCAAAAGCGGATATTGTTGGGATATCAGAGACGTGGTGTCACACAGATATAAGGAATGCAGAACTGGAATTTGGGGAGTACGTCTACAGAAAAGATAGACAGGATAGGAAGGGAGGAGGGGTTATATTATTAGTTAAGAAACACATAAAATCCAAGGAAGTGAAGCCAGTCGACATCGCTGGACAGTGCAGTGTCGAGTCAGTTTGGTGTGACATAAGCACTGGGAGATCAAAATTGAGAGTAGGAGTGTGCTATAGGCCTAATGACTCTGATGAGTATAATAAGAAACTCTACAGGGAAATAGTGGGCCAGTAAATCAGAGAGTCTTATAATGGGGGATTTTAATTTACCAGATATTGACTGGAATTTGGGGGCTGGTCCCTCACACACTAGCAAGGCTTTTGTGGATTTATTGTATGATTTGTTTTCTACATCAGCATGTTCGGGAGGCAACTAGAGGGAGCAATACTCTTGATTTGATTATCAGTAGTGATTCTTCATGCATTAAGAATCTGCAGATAGAGGAACCACTAGGTGGCAGTGATCACAGTGTGCTGAAGTGGGATTTACTCAAAGAAGTAACTACCATCAGGCGTAAAGGGATGGGTTATTGCTTTCGTAAAGGCGACTACGATGGTCTGAGACAGTATTTAAATTCTATACAGTGGGACCGACTGATGATGTTACCAACAGCAAATTCAAAATGGGAAGCATTCAAAGAACTTATCTTGGAAGCTACTAGGCTTTACATACCAACTAAGAAATATTGTTCAAGGTTTAGGCCTAAATGGATGTCAGATGAACTAATGAGACATAGACAGAGAAAAAAAATGCTGGGATACATATAAATTAAAACGTAACACAGAAGCCTATGATAGATATAGGTTGATCTGTAACCAAGTTACAAAGGAGATTAGGCAGGCGAAGGCAGATTACGAGAAATCTTTGGCAAAGGATGCAAAGAAAAACAGAAGAGAGTTCCTTTCTTATGTAAACTCTAGAAGGAAGGGGATGAATCAGATTAGTCCACTTGATATCGATGGTTCAACTGTTGATGATCCTGCTCAGGTAGCTAAGAAACTAAATGAATATTCTGCATCGACATTCACGCATGAGTTATTCAGCGAGGGGAATGCCAGAGGTGTATTCAACTCTGGCAGTAAGCTACATAATCTTGTAATAACAGAGTAAAGTGGTGGAGAAATTGTTGAAGATAAACACAAGAAAGGCACCTGGGGTGGATGGGATCAATCCAGTTATATTAAAGGAGCCAGCAAAGAAAGTAAGCAAACCCTTAGCCATAATTATGAGAGCTTCCTTGGACTCAGGGGAGGTACCCATGGACTGGAGATGTGCAAATGTGACCCCAATTCACAAAGGAGGATCAAAGGCTGACAAGTAATTATAGACCTGTGAATTTAATTTTTGTTCCAGGAAAATTAATGGAGGCACTGGTTAAAGAAGCACTGCAGGATCATCTAGACAAGACTTCAGTTATAGCTCGGACACAGCATGGTTTTGTTAAGGGGAAGTCTTGCCAGACCAATTTGATTGGATACTATGATGAAGCCACAAAAGAACTGGATGCAGGGAAAACTTTGATATTATATACTTGGATCTTAGAAAGGCTTTTGATACTGTTGCACATGGAAGACTGCTGCACAAATTGGAGCAGTGTGGCATTGGAGGCAAATTGCTGCTGTGGATAAAGGGGTGGTTGAGGGGGAGAAGACAGAGAGTGGTAATCAATGGACACTGCTCATCGTGGACTAATGTTATTAGTGGAGTCCCTCAGGGTTCAGTGTTGGGTCCATTATTGTTTTCTGTATTTATAAATAATATCGATGATGGTATATCAAGCTTAATGTCCAAGTTTGCAGACGATACAAAAGTTGGCAGGGTTGTTAAGGACACTACTGACGCTATGCTGCTGCAACAGGATCTGGAAAGGTTGAGCAGATGGGCTGAGAGGTGGCAAATGAAGTTTAACATTGACAAATGTAACGTACTACATATGGGAAACAGCAACCTCACAGCAACGTATCAACTCTATGGTACTACACTGACAGTGGTAGAGAATGAAAAGGACCTTAGGGGTAATTGTGCAGGCAGATATGAAGTTCTCTGAGCAGTGCAGAGGGGCTGCAAGAGTAGCTCATGATGTCTTATCAATGACATACAGGAATTTTTCTAGCAGGGATAAGGAGGTGATTATTCCCTTGTATAAGGTAATGGTCAGGCCACACCTTCAGTACTGTATACAGGTCTGGAGGCCTCATTTCAAGAAGGATGTAGAGCTGCTGGAACGAGTACGGAGAAGGGCAACAAGGTTAGTGAATGGAACAAAGGGTTGCTCTTAAGAAGAAAGGCTTAAGTTTTGCAAATTACAGTGTCTGGAGACTAGGCACCGGCGAGGTGATCTGATAGAGGTGTATAAAGCCTTGAATGGTTTGAGCATGCTCAATGCTGATGGGACTCTTGCTCAGAATAATCACCTGAGAGGGCATAAATTCAAATCGAGGAAAGACAGATGTAGGATAGACGTGAAGAAATTTGCCTTTAGCCAGCGGGTGGTTGATTGGTTGGTGGAACACACTTCCATCCCTTGTTGTGGAAGCTGATAGCCTAAATAAATTTAAGGCTCAGGTAGACAGGTATTTCGAACGAACGGAGGGGTGAAGTTTTTTTTTTCCCCTGGCTGATGCTGCATAAGCTTGCTTTCTTCCATCATATGCCTCTACTAATGCTAATGAGTCTCATTAGTTCATCTGACATCCATTTAGGCCAAACCTTGAAGAGCATTTCTTAGTCGGTATGAAAAACATGGTAATTTCTATGATTAATTCCTTGAACGCTTCCCACTTAGAATTTGCTTTTGGTAACATCATCAGTTGGTCCCACTGAATAGAATTTAAAAACTGTCTGAGACCACCATAGTCACCCTTACGAAAGCAAAAACCCTTCCCTTTACCCTTGATGGTAGTACCTCTTTGAGTAAATCCCACTTCAACACACTGTGATCACTGCCACCTAGTGGTTCCTTTATCTGTAGACTCTTAATGCATGAATAATCACTGCTGATAATAATTTGCGTACTGAATTATTAAAGTAACAATTGAGGCGAATTTTGAAAGTACTTGTAGCAACATGTGATTATCTGAGGCCGCATTACAGGAAGACCTCGCATAACGTGATTTCGATTAACGCGAATTTCAGTTAAAACTATCTGAAAAATTATACCACACTTCACTTTACACGATGCAAATTTCCAGTTAAAGCGATCTTTTTTTTTTATGCGATAGTTGAAAAATATTTGAATCGCGCGTTAAGCTTACCGCGAGTAGTACGGTCAATAAACAAACGTTTGCCTGCTGCCCACTCGGTGTGTTCTATCGGAAGAAGACGTGTTACTTGTTTGTCTCCTACTAATAAAGTCAATGCACACTTGCATAAAAATTCAAATTTTTAAATGAGCCAGATGAAAATGTTACCGCGAAGGAGATAACGGTAAAAGAATTAGATGAAATCTTTCGTATCGCATAGAACCTCAAACAAAACGTTTGAGGTTCTATGCGATACGTGTAATTTTTTCAAGGCGCACTCAGACCAAAAGAAATACCTAACAGTTCCGCTTAGTAGTTAGGTCCAAACAAGTTAATAAGAAATGTTGAAACTGTGAACTATCTCCAGCTAGTAGTTCGCGCGGGGTCTGACAGATGTCGAGTATCGCTATGTTTCCCCCGAAAAATTTAAAATATTCCGCGGCGCGCAGTTTGGGAACCGCTGTTTTATGCAATAAACATTTAATTCCATAACTATTTTCATTATCTTTTACATTGTATACAGTTAAAAAGTTATTTAAAAAAGGTATTTTTAAAATTCTTTATAGACATTCCAGAAGGTCAAGGACCAATTATAATTTTCCCTATTGGTTATTATATTCGATTAACGTGTTTCCGTTTTGCGCGATGGGCTCGCGGGACGAATTAATCGCGTTAATCGAGGCCCTTCTGTATTTTAATTCCTAGGGCACAAGAGCGCACACTCTGCAGAACTGGTATTTTAAACTTTCTAAGTAAAGGGGTGGGAGACATGACAAGATGAGAGTAGATATTCCAAAACGGAAAATGGCCTGCAGAAAGGCGTCCGACTGCTCCCTATGCCTGACGTAGCCGAGTGGTCAGGAGCGAGAGTGCATAGCACGCGTTCCTTGAGTGGACCGGGGTTCAAGCCCGTGATTACTAAATACGATAAATATTTGTATTGACGATTTATTGTAAACTCTACTGACTTGGTTGTCGTGCTGGAGTATAAACAGAAAATTTAAAATTTATTTTATTTGCGGGGATAATGGTGTCGTGTCGCAACAGAGTTTGCTTATTATTAAAAACTGTCAAATAAGCAAACTCTGGTTGTAACAGACATAAATCTTTCTCGCTCTCAGAGAGGCTTTTCAGGATTTTCCCCCACACTTGTCAGTAAAAGATTAAAAGCTTTTCAAAGAAATTTATTATGCAGCGATCTTGGAACTCAGGGTTTACCCAGTCAGCCAAGAACTTTACAACATGACTTCTACTTGCAAAAGGCATACAGTATTTCGAAGTAGTTTCTCTCTCTCGCGTTTGTAACCGTTAAATAAAACTTCATTCCCTATTCAAAATCTTAGAATTTCAGAATAAATTTTCTGATTTTTGTTATTCTTTGTTGATATAGGAAGAGAGGCCGGAATTTCGGAAGTGTGCACGAATAACTGACACCCCAAACATTGGTCTTTCGTATGGCCTTTGATTATTTAAAAGATATGTATTTTTTTCTTTTTTTTTTTTTTTGACAAAAACGAAAATATATAAAAATCGGTCATATAACTTTATAGAAAATGAAAGATTCTTTTGTTGCGTCTTCTGTAGTAGTAAAAATAAAGTCTTCTGTATCGGAACTGAGGCCATATTGTTAGTTTGCTTGATACGAGAGGAATAAAATTTGTGTGGTCACATCATTTAAAACAGAAACAGTTTCAGTATATTTATAAAGACTTGAACGTAAGGACTTAATAGTTGCGCGTAGTGGGTCTGCTCTTCCAGAATTAACTATGCATTTTAAATTTTATGAATTTATTTCTTCCATATTTAAATTATCCATAAGTCGAAGAGAATAATGGCCTTTTCTTTTGTTTTTTTAATGAAGAGAAATAAATTTGACCGAAAGTCAAACTCCCAAAAATAATGCGAAATTCGCATAAGCTGTCAGTGTGATTGATGATCGCAGGTAAAATGTCATTGCACACAGTAGTTCCTTGTGAGCGTAACTAAATGATTGAAACAGCTTTGTAGCTTCAAGGACAGCGAATTGTCAGATAAGATGATTTGTATATAAGTAACAGGTAATGATTTCCTATAGCGGTTCACTGACCTATTTTTCTGTCTAGTTACGCTAACAAAACGCTCTTTTGTCATTAAGCAACCGTAATGTTTATCCTGGAAATAAGGGGAAAAAAAAACATGTCATGACATAACGATTTTCCTCCTTGGTAAATACTGGACCATGAAATTTGCTTTCCAGTTGTGCGTGTTTATCTAAAACGAACTCCGTGTGGAATTCGACGTCTTAAACAGGGTTTGGACAGGAGATAGTGAAGGGCGTAATCGATTACCTGCATATTAGTTGATAACGAAATAGACAAAAAAGATGAAGCCAAAAAAAAAAAAAAAAAAAAAATCCAACGGTGGAAGGATTTGATCCGATGTTGTCAAAATTAAAGCCAAAGTACTATTACCACTTGGCCAATAGCACCTGTATAGAAGTCCTCCATAATAATTAAATCTGCAGCCATTGTGAATCCACTGCAGGACTGAGGCCTCCTCAACAAGTCACGTTGAAGGATTGGCCATAATCTACTACGCCGGTCCAGTGCAGGTTGGCAGATCGACCATATTTAGCAGCCAGGGACTTGAACTCCGGTATACTCAAAGAGAGTGTGCTATTGCACCCCCGCTCACGACTACGCGAATAAGCAGGCTGTGTATATACAATATATTTATTTATAATATTTAGTATTAGATACTTATACAAGTAGTATTACACATAGTGGGCGCCTTCGTAGCCAGGTGGGAAGGAGCAGCAGTGCGTAGCACACGCTTCTTGATTAGAATGAGGTTCTAGCCCGTCACCACCAAATACGCAGGATGCGGAAAGGTCAGGGAATGACCACCGCATATCCCGAAGCAGTATGGCCTTAGTTGCTAATGCTTCTAAAAACCAAATAGCAAACAAACAATTACACATAGTATTATATACCCATAACTGATTATTTCAATAATGGAAATAATCCATTATACGAAAGTTGTCCATTTCATAATTGATTATTAATCATTCGATTATGCCCATCACTAGCATGAGAAGGGAAACATTTATCCTTATAATCCCTATATGTGAGAGAGAGGGAAAGAGCCAAAAACTTATTTTTTTATGGCGAATACCTGAGGCGGAAGATACTACTCCTCTCCCCCCCCCCCCAAAGTTACCGTTTAAACAGAAACGAAGACTTGTTTTTCATACTTGCACCGATTTCTTTTAGTTTAAGAAATAAACTGGACTTCATCCGAATCACTAACTGAAATAAATATTAAGTATTACGCATATAAGAATGCCTTCCGACAAAACAACTTTATAATTTCCATATCGGGTGCGACTCCATTAGTGCCAAAAAGTTATGCGCGCCATGTTGCTAAAACGTTACAAAAATGGAGAAACTACCTACAGGGGCGGACAGAAAAACTGCATCACCTTAAAAAAAGTAACATTTGTAGTGAAACGTATAAGATATTGTTTGATTACAGTCATTTTGTTTGTCGCAAAGAAAAGGTATTGCGTCAGATAACGTTTCTATTGCATTAGACAGTTTCCTATTGCAAAGTTTTGCATTTGTCGTTTCTATAAATACGGCGTTGGAAGGGTATACACGCTCATTAGCATCCTATTTTGCGGAGGTGTAAGCATGACTCCATATGTTCAGTTGACACCATGAAAAAAAAAAAAAGTGTAGCTGTTGCTCCGTCCAAGGGAGGGCTTTCTACACGTGCTATCGCTGGTAAAATAGGCTGCCACCAGTCAACAGTATCCCGGGTGCTGAAATTAAAGCGTGAAACTGGTAATGTGAAGAGAAGACCTGGATCAGACAGTAAGAGAGTGACTACGCCTTCCCAAGATCGATATTTGAAGTGGCCATGGTTTCGTAATCCCCATGCTAGTGCTCCTGATCTAAAACTGGACTTTGAGATGGCCTCTGGTGTTGAAACGAGTGCACGAACTATTCAAAGAGTTTTCAGAATGTGGTCTGCATACCTATCGTCCCAAGAAGAAGAAGCGACTTGCTTGGACTAAAACGCATGTTTCATGGGCAAGAGAGCAATGGGACAACGTCATCTTTTCTGACGAATCGAAATGTAAACTGCAAGGCTCGGATAGGAAGCGATATGTCAAAAGACGAAAATCGGAGGCATACCATCCTGACTGCATAACACCGACTGTAAAGTTCCCCGCCCGTCAGATGGTCTGGGGATGTATAACAAGCAAAGGGATGGGGCGAATTAAGTTTATTAACGGAATGGTGAATGCAGAAACCTACACTGCTATCTTTGAGGAGTGCCTGAAATCCGTTATTAGGGATAACCACACAGACGTTCAAAACTGCATTTTTCAACAGGACTCACCACTTTGCCACTCAGCAAAATTGGTAAGTTTTATGCTATTTAGATTTAATGTTGAGTTTGTCTTCTTGTCTCACATGGCTTAAAACATACTTACACCTAAGATGAATCATACCTCAGAAATGCTGGCATTACAGTTTTGGACTGGCCCGGTAAGAGTGCAGATTTGAACCCTATTGAAAATTGCTGTACATAATGTCGCCTAAAATTGCTCAGAAGAATCCAACAAGTAAGATTCAGCTGCAGGAGAGCATTGTAAGGTGTGGTACTACGAAATTGGGCAACCGTATATCCAGAAGTTGATTAACTCTATGCCAGATCGTTGCAAGGCTGTAATTGCAGCTCGAGGAGGAACAACAAAATATTGAGAGCTTATTTTGCTGATTAACTTGTCATTTCAGTTTGTACACGAAATGCAATAAAATTTATGCTTGGTTGTCATGATTGCCATTTGCATGATTTCTCATATTTCCATTAATTACGCATATCACCCTTTGGGAAGATATTTATGGGAGTTAGGTATGTCAGGTGGAGTCTTTTTATTGGATTTCGTTTTTTTTTTTTTTTTTATGTGTGAACCCCAAACACGAGAGGTATTAGAACCTATAGTACTTAGTACCGTGCTTGGGTTGGAGGTTGAGAAGATGGAAGATATTTGTTGACATTGGACTTGAACTTCTGTAGATTGTAATTTTCAGGAAATATGTATGAAGGAAGGTTGTTCCAGAAAACGGCAGTTGAATGAATAAATGAGGAAGATGAAAAGTTGGTTCTATGGGTTTGAAGTAGGACAGTATATGGGTGTTGGCTGGTGGCAGCACGTGTTCGGACTGTTTTGAAAGAGATAGCAGGAATTATAGAAGCCAATTCAGAAGAACAGTGCCCATGGAAGTATCTGTAGAAGAGGCATGCAGCAGAAACAGTACGTCTATGAGAAAGCGAGTGGAGAGACTCTGTTAGAGATGAATCATTAATTAACCTAACTGCCCTCTTCTGAATAGAATCAAGAAGCCTGAGAGAGAGGTTTTGGGGGCACCACCACAGATGTGAGAACAATATTCCATGGCGGGGCGGATTTGCGATTTATACAGAGTGAGCAGCTGTTTGGAAGAAAAGTAAAGCCGAGAGCGAAAGATAAAACCAAGTTTTTTAGGTGCAGAGGAAGCAATATTTGTAATGTGCTTGTGCCAAGAGAGATTAGAAGACAGGGTAATCCCCAAAAGAGATATATCATTTTGCCTAAAAATCGGATTTTCACTAAAGATAAGCATAGGAGCAGAAGAATCCTTTTTACGAGATATAAGACAAGACTGAGTTTTAGAAGGGTTGAAATCAACTAAGTTGTTTTTGTCCCACTGGAGAATTACCTGAAGATCGGCATTTAAGGAATTGGTAGCAGATTTTCGAGAAGTTGAAACTGATTGAGCAGGACAAGGTTTCTCAAAATGGAAAGTGGAATGCAATGTGCTATCATCAACAAAACTATGGATAGGATTTCCAGTTAATGGAAGAAGGTCATTAATGTACAAGAGGAAAAGAGTGGGGGAAAGAACTGAACCTTGGGGGACACCGGCGTTAGTCGAGAAGTTAGAAGACAGAGAGCCATCTACCATCACCCTCAGTGAGCGATCAGAGAAAAAAACTGGATAACCAATTACTAAAAACAGTTGGCAAACCATAAGATGGAAGCTTGTTTAGAAGCTCTTTATGCCAAACACGATCAAAAGCCTTTGAGATGTCAAGAGCAACTACTTGTGTTTCACCGAACCTTTCCATTGAATTAGACCATAAATGGGTAACATAAGCCAGAATATCACCAGTGGATCGACACTGACGGAATCCATACTGGCGATCGTTGATCAGACGGAAGGTTTCTAGGTAGTTTAAGAGTTGGCGGTTAATTGATTTCTTCATTACTTTACAAAGAGTAGAATTGCAATGGGACAATAATTGGATGGGAGGGATTTGTCACCCTTTTTAGGAACTGGCTGGATATCAGAAAATTTCCAAACAGAAGGAAAAACACCTTTGGAAAAAGAAAGTGAAAAAAGGCGGCAAAGAATAGCAGTAAGTTCAGGAGCACAGGTTTTGAGAACAAGTGGAGAAATACCATCGGGACCTGCAGCTTTCTTAGAATCAAGATTGGTCAAAATCCTTCTGACATCCTTTTGATGGAAGACCACAGGAGGCATTGAATGGAGCGTGTTGGGAATGGTGGGAGGTGTTTTACCAAAATCATTAATACATGAGCTGGAAGAAAAATGTGATGCTAGCAGGTCAGCTTTATCCTTGGCTGAAGTGACAACAGAACCATCTGGTTTGGACAGAGGTGGGAGCACAGATGGGCAAAAGTTGCGGCCAATAGCTTTGGCAAGAGACCAGAATGCTCAGCTACCATTACGGCAAGAGGCAAGTTTTCTACTCTTAGCCTGTTCAAACTCTAGTTTGGACTGATTAATAACTGCTTTACAATTGTTGCGAGCTTTGGTGTAGGCAGAAAATGAAACTGAAGAATTAGAAACAAGCCAATTACGATATTCAACATTTTTCTCTTGAACCGCCTTAGCACATTTATTGGAAAACCAAGGTTTAGATAAAGGACGAGATTTTAAAGTGGAGTGTGGGATAAAGGATTCCATTCCTGCAAGAATAATTTCACTGACACGATCTGAACAAACGTTGACATCAGAAGTTTTGAAACAGTAGTCCGACCAAGGAAAATAAAAAAGAAGTAGTCTCGCAGGTCATCCCATTTTGCATTCTTGTAATGCCAAACAACACGAGGTTGGGAATAGCCATGAGATAAAAGTTGCATTGGAGAAGAGACAATCACCAAGTTGTGATCTGAAGTGCCTAAAGGACCGCTCACTTGAACCGTGTACTTAGAAGGGTTGTTTATGAGAAAAAGATCAAGCGTATTGGCTGTATGATTAGGATTGTCCGGAATTCTTGTAGGACAATGAACAATCTGTGCTAGGTCATTAGTAATTGCAAAAGCCTCAGCATCTCGACCTGCTGGGTCGGTGTGACGACTAGAAAACGGAAGCCAGCTGGAGTTGTGAACATTAAAATCACCAAGGAAAATTACCTCACTGTTAGGAAAGTTGGACTGGAGAAAGTCAAGTTGCAAAGAGAGGAAGTCAAAGAGCTCCAAGTGATGAGTGGAGTTGGGAGAACGGTAGAGACAACAGATGAATTTGACACAATGAGGTAGAAAGATTTTAAGCCAGAGAAGATCAAAGAGAGGAGATTCCAAATTTCCAAGTCTCTGACAGGGAATATCAGAATGGACATATGCACAAGTACCACCTTTGAGGCAAAAGAAATCATACAGCGAATAATTTGGGCATCTGAGATGAGCAGTAGTTGAATCAACCGATAACTGAAATTCTGTCAGAAAAAGTACATGGGGTTTGGCAAAGGGAAATGGACATAGTTGAGATTAGAATTGAGACCACGTATATTTGTGAAATGAATTAGGAAGTGCTTGGGAGGTTTAGATCTTTTCGCAGATAAGCTTGCTCTATTAGTTTGACAATTCATGGTGTATTCAATAATAAGAAAAAGTGGGTGGGACATGCTGTATGAAGTAATGAAATTTTTGGATATGGTGTACACGTGGTAAGAATATACCCAGATCCTTGACGTAACGTGGCCTCGACAATGCTCCCCGCATACACACTACTCGGACTCCCTCCAGTCACTATCTGGCAGAGTAGAGGTAGCAAGATTATACACTAGCTGATCCGGAAGCCTCCTAGAGAGTTACCAATAGGTTCGGTCCAGTGTACTAACTAGCGGCCGGCCTGCGAACAC
The DNA here is from genome assembly GCF_048544385.1 of Mastigoproctus giganteus. NCBI lineage: Eukaryota > Metazoa > Arthropoda > Arachnida > Uropygi > Thelyphonidae > Mastigoproctus > Mastigoproctus giganteus. Next base: position 187,414,175 of record NC_143578.1, read on the forward strand.
CGTTTTAGAGCTGTACCCTCGAAATGTAAGGAATATTGGATCTCGCCACGACGTTCATCATAACCTCAAAAGTCATCAATCATACTGCATGATGGAAGAGATAGGGAAGGGTTGACCGGAACTTAGCTCTAGAGGCTAAACATGGGTTCCACCACTTCATTTACAGAGATATATATCCCATCTAACAAATGCATTTCAAACATTTCTGCAACCCACAATGCAACACAAAACACATTATTAGCAAAATTCACAAGTGATGCAATTTTTTTTTGTCCGCCACTGTAGTTGTGTATATAATCTACTTCTCGCTCAGTTCACATTTCTGTATCGTATTAAAAAAAATAAAGGCGAACAAATTATCGAACACACCCACACCAATTTTTTATTGCAATATTAGCTAGCAAAGCATCTGATCTTCGAATACTTATTTCGGAAGCAGTGACGTATCCTGGATTCCGGGGCCATTTTGAAAAATGAAAACTTATCGTGTCTCTTTTACCTTATGGGTCTCCAGGTACACACGCGGAGGATATGTCACCATAAGAAAAGCAACTTTTTCAAACTACAGAAGGTGGCACCTGTTAAATTCATCTAAGTCAGTTTTGAGATTAGCAGAAAAGAAAGCAGCAACACATGCACGAAGGATCCACTTGTATGGAAGGGGATACCGACCACTGTTTAATAAGGGCTCGCTATATTCCTGCTAATCAAAATGGATAAGGAACCAACGTCTGTACTCGGAGCTTGTGTTTTCAGACGAGGTAAAAATATGCAATTTTCGTATATCGGAGGAGGAAAACCCCCGTTAAAGAGATAGGGCGGAAAACTGGAGTCCTGCAAAGTCACTGGCACACTAATTAACGGATAAATTAGACATATACCAGTTGGACATATGACAGTTAACGATTGAAACCGCATTACAGATTGAATCATACATTCGGTTTTAAAATAAGATTACTGTATGAGCTCGTTGCCAGAACTGAACCGTGATTTAATTAAAAACAAATAATCAAACGCACTCAAGTGTACTTTTGTTTAATATATTCTTTGTACAATTTTTTTTTTTTAATTGGTCACGTTAGCAGAATATGCTATGCTACGACTCTAAGATGCGTATCTTTCTGTATCGACTGCTCCGTTTTGAGTCACGTACAGAGTCAGCCTCCATTAGTCATTGACCTCTTTACACACCATAAAAGCTCAAGTTAACCTACGTTCATAACACTGTACCGCTGCATGTCACTCAGAATTATTTCCACCAGTGCGACAGGACTAAGGAAACAAACATTTCTTACAACGGAAAACATTTCGTTAATATTTGGATAATCCTATCGCGTACATTTCCTGGAAAATATGAAGGGGAATTTTCTTTGGATTAACAATCACTGACCGTAGAGGAACCGGTGTTGCTCAGGTAAGGTCACTGCTTTATATATCCAGTATTATATATTGATAAATCTAATATGTGATATGATAAAGTATCATAATTATCACTTTTATAGCAAAAGAGCCAACTAAATTTTCTACAAATGCATCAAGCGTCTCATACTATGAAGAAAATCACGAGTTGTCTGTCTTGCACTACAAATAAACAGCACTGCTAGCTTAAAAGATGTATATGTCCGTTTGAGTCAGGTTTATTTCCGCTTCACAAAAAAGTGTTTGGCCTTGCTCTGTTTTGGAGGGGGGGCTTAATTATGAGCAACATAACGTAACGATGCAAACTAAAACGATATTCATTATTCATCACAGAATTAAATGTCACCTTTCATGCGGATGAGCGAACTGCTACGTAGTACTTCAGCAAGAACTCCGTAAACTTCGTAATGCTAAATGATGTTTTCGTGATCTGAGATTGAAAGAAACGTGCATGGCGATCTTCTGAAGATCTGAAACAGTTTTAATTACACGAGAACAAGCCTTTATGATTCACCAATGTGTAGCGCAATTCTCAGAAAAATTGGGCGACTTCTAGGCCAATAAAATCTAGACATGCTGTAGAATGAGCACATTTCATCAGGAGCGTAGTTGAAACAGATTAGTGATATATACAAGACGTAAAAAGACTCAAGTAAACTTAGGGCGAAGGCTTAAACGCCACCGGTTGTGTCAGTTTTTCATTGTAATAAATCAGGGAGTATTCCTGTAACAATACGGATATATTAAAACCACCTTGGCTGGATGGGAAAATAAACTAGACAGACCATTAAAAACTAATGGATAGGCTTAAATATTGCAGCAGTTTGGGTTGAAGTTTCCATCTAGCATTTTGAATGCTTGTACGGATAAGAGTGTGGCCTGTAACAGTCCAGAATGTCTCAGGTTTTAGTATCGAAAATATACAAGAGGACAACGAAATTGCACGGTCAATAACGATGCTGGATTTAGTGGAGCCGATAACACTGAACATGAAGGGGTTTATTTTTTAGAGAGAGAGCGAGTGCAAGTAGAAGACCTCGATGGGACCAGACGATCATCGAGTAGAAGACAGTTGAAGAGGTCGTTACTGAGAGAAACTTCATAATCAGAGTTCCATAATCCAAATTTCGGGGGAAGCTATACCACCAAGAGTATCAACTGCTACGACGTCATCCCCGCAAATAATTCACATCACACTTTATGTACGAAACTGCAGCCGGACTGAGCGTGAACAAGTTTTACAGCATTGCTCATTTATTTAAGTAAATTATTTTTAATAAATTTTAATAATGCACAGAATCAAATATAACCAAATCGTCTCGTATTATTTCTAAATATAAACTGTCTTCTTTTTTACAATATCAATAGCAAGTTGTTAAAGGTTGGGAGCGAATACTCTTAGTATTAATATCATGGATTATTTAATATACGAACGGAGATCCAGAATCGCCTGTGTTTTGCATAATAGAGGTTAATACTCTCCATAAAAGAAATTTTGGATGATGAAGTGAATGAACATTGACCGCTATTTAACAACCCTGAAATTATTCCTTTGAAACACATCTTTTAAACGCCACCGATATTGTCAGTTTTTCATTGTAATAAATCAGGGAGTGTTCCTGTAACAATAGGGATATATTAAAACCACCTTGGCTGGATGGTTCTGTCCTAGAATGCCTTAAAGCCTATCGAAAAAAGAGAAAGGTAATAACAGCGGCGCGTTATACCTTCATGGGGGCCCAAGGCAAAATGGAATTTGGGGCCCCCATCTAAAGAAAAAACTAATAAAGAACATTTTCAATTTCTTTATATTGTGACAACAAATTATGACATAAGAATAAATATAAAATTTCATCAAAATCACTAAAACCATTTTTGAAAAAAAACGTAATTTTCGAATTAATCTTCAAGTTCATTGTCCTTGGCAAGTAGAAAGTTCTGTTTCCGATAAAAATCACTTAAAAATATTAGTAAAAAACAGCAACGAGTTTTTGAAACAGTGATTTTGAGGGCCCCCTCCGATCGGAGCCCTAGGCAAATGTCTTATAAGCCTATAGGATAACGCGCCACTGGGTAACAAAGAACTCTGACCCCCGTATCTTTTAAAAATATGTGAAAAATTGTAGAAAGAAGTGTGCACGATGCCCATAGAAGTGACCAACGAGTCAGCTGAGAAAATATCTCGAACTGTTCAAGAAATTGCTTCAATATGAAGTTTGGTTATTTTCAGTGCCACGGATGTCGCTCGAAGCCACATCCGTGGCACTGAAATTTTTTGACACTTAATTTACACTCGGTGCCAGTTTCGCAGGTATACAAGTATACCTACCAGACAGCAAGCAGTTTCCATTTAGTCCTCATAATAGCCTGGATTCGTGGTGGCATAGACTTAAATCAGGTGTCGGAAGCGTGCCACGGGAATGCTGATTCATGTTGACCCAACTGCTTCCCACATTTGTTACAAAACTGGACAGTTGTGGTCTATTCCAAGGAGCTCGTTCCACCTCATCCCACAGGTGCTCAACTAGGGAGGACACAGTGATAGACAGAATTCACTATGTTCCTGGAACAAATTCTGGCAATCCTGGCTTTGTGACATGGTATTATCCTGTTCGCAGAACTCCTTCGCAAATGGATACACTCCATGAAGGGAAACATCTGGTCGGAAACAATTTCCCAATACCATGTGGAGCAACATTTTTCCAAATTTTGCTCTATTGGGACGGAGATACCCAGTGTATAACACAAAAGCACTTCCACGATTAAACTCTTCCACTAGCCTGCACTGTTCATACCTGGTAAAACGAGTCCACGAACTCGTGCTGTTTGCGCCGTATTTTGGTCCTCCCATCAGCACAAAACAGCAGGAACCAGGAATCATCAAACCAGGCAAAGTTTTTCCAAAACTCTACTGTCCAGTGGAATTTGGTTTGTTCGCGGCTGCTATATCCCATCCGTGACAACGTACGACGAGCTGTGCATTCTGAAATGCCTCTTTGCTTACCACTGTTGTACTGGGTTGTTATTTAACTAGCTGCAGCGCTTCTGTTACCCTGCAAAATTCATGTCAGCCTCCGTTAGCCTCTTACATCAACGAGGTTTTCGACCACAAGATCACCATTGGGTGGATGCTATTTGATTATTGGACCATCCCAGTGCACCCGAGACACAATCGTAAATGTATACCTCAGCATGGTTCAAGTTTTTGAGATATTGATATTGCGCCGACTACCATGCCACGTTCTTGTCCATTCTCTCACTGAATTTCACACATACAGCATCTCTACCTATCTGCCTACCTACTTTTATCACATAGTATAAAGTGAACACGTGCGTACCGATGGCCGACTGCAATACGAATTTCACACTTGAAATAAAATGATTTGAAATAAAATGAAAGAATGATTTGAGGTGTGCACGTGTTACAAAAATACACGAACTTTATTCACCAAAATGTTTGAGGATTGCAGCGACTGTACTAATTCTTTAGCTATTAAATTGAGACCGATTAAGACGAAGGCTAAATAATTGATAGGTTTTCATGGGCATAATGTGGCGAAAACCAAGCAATTATTTACCCTTGGTCTTAATCGGCCACAATTTAATAGCTAAAGAATTTACTTAAAAAGTTCGAACGTTGTTTCGACATACATTTTCTTGAACTCTGGAACAGCGTATGGATTCTTTCTCTCAGAAACTGAATATGCAACTTGTGGATACTGACGCCTCATGGTCTTTTTCACTTCTTTCCAATTTTTTTAAACTTCTTTAAAAAACTTATCCATGTTTTAGGGTTTCTTGAATTTTTAAGCAGGGTGAATGTAAATTCACACTGCTTGGAAAAACTCAACAGCAATGTGAGCAAGAACATATTCCTGTTATATGAATCTTACACTTCAAAATGAAAGAACAATTCGGTGAGTACATTCCACAAAAATACTTGAATTTTGCTCACCAAAATGCGTGAGGCCTGCAGTGACAGTGCAAAGAGAGTACGCACATCCGTGGACAAAGAAACAGTAAAACCGAAGGGTGCGATTTCGACTTCCAAAACATTCAGATTCTCGCTTCAGACAACGTACAGAAAAGAAGTTCTTCTAATCTAAGCGCCCTGCGTTCCTGATCCTCCCTGAAAGAAATGGTGGATTCGCTAGCTCTGCAGAATTCTTAGTTTGTTCGCCAAAGCAACTAAGTTTACGAGAGATTAAATTCTAATTTATTTATTTATTTTTTTTATTATTTTTGTAAGTTGCGCGTATTCTCTTCGTTCCTGTTTTGTTGGATTTAAAACCAGAGTTCCAGTGGAGGAAAAATGTGCCACCCTCGTGATTTTTTGGTGCATAAAATACTTTGGTAATAGTGCCTAGCTCAAATATAAACTGGCACGTGTTGTGCCAGTTTATATTTGCATACAAATTTCTCACTCACAGGATAAGAATATCCTAATAGCGTGGTGCAGAAGAATGATAATACAGTAATGCGTAATTAATAAAATACTGAACAAAATTATTAAATTTAAGTAATGTTGGACGATTTTAGTTTATTTTTATACCCTGATTAAAAAATGCTACACAAAATATTCGAGCGCCAATCACGGTTTTGGAAAAATACATTGTAATTACTTTGAGAGAAAGAAAAACCATCAACACGTTGCATCTCACAAAGATTCGGGTTGGAGAACGTAAAATGTAGCTATTAGTCAACACCAAATAGCACTCGATCATTGGCGAAGAGATTGTGGTGTCGTGTACTGACTGGTCGGAACTACCATTCACATTAAAGATTAAATATCCGGCCGGCAGTCTTTACTACCTATTGTTAGTTTAGGGGGTACGGTAGGTGGCACGGGCACGGTGAAGCGGCTGTTTTAAGTGCTCCTGATTATCACTGGATTTTTCTACTATAAGTGAATGGTTCTACCTCTCCCAAGGTGAGTATCTCCCGGATCCGTTTATTCTAACTCTTTCAAATTATGTTCAAGTCAAATCGAACCAGGCACGTTCTGCAGTGGAAGTTCGTCATTTTCAGCAGTTCGGATTTCTGCCTACTGGACTGCAGCCCCAGTCAAGGTCAGAGAGGAGTGATAATCCCCCCCCCCCCACAGGTGAAGTCTCTTAAAGTGAACAACATAAGAGTCCCGCCGTATGGTGAAGCGACATACAGCGTTAGTCAAAGTCCTTGCACAGTGCCTAATGGAAAAGGCGGCTTCGTGTTCCTGGAAAGCTTTGACGACCCTCCCCCATACATATTTCTGTCGTCCAAAATTACGGATTATAGTGCTTCAACAGCCGAGTTGTCTGGAGAATTCACTTTATCTGAAGATCCAGACACCAGGTTTCAAGGAACCTCCAGCTATGATGGAAAAAACACTGGAAGACAAATTTCCCCTATTCAAAAACCTTTAAATTCTACTCATACGTTTAATGATTCTCAAGATTATGAATCAAACTGGGTAGTGCAGGCTATTCTTGAATTGGATTAAAAGCAAATATGCTTGATGTTTTTATAGAGGGCTCTACTGTGACACCTCTTATTATTATTATTTTTTTTTATGTAAACCCCAAACAAGAGAGGTATTAGAACCTATAGTACTTTGTACCGTGCTTGGGTTGGAGGTTGAGAAGACGAAAGAAGATATTCGTTGACACTGGACTTGAACTTCTGTAGACTAATTTTCAAGAAATACGCACGAAGGAAGGTTGTTCCAGAAAACGGCAGTTGAATGAATAAACGAGGAAGATGAAAAGTTGGTTCTGTGAGTCTGAAGTAGGACAGTAAATGGATGTTGGCTGATAGTGGCACGTGTTTTGAAAGAAAGAGCAGGAATTATAGAAGCCAATTCAAAAGAACAGTGCCCATGGAAGTATCTGTAGAAGCATGCAGCAGAAACAGTACGTCTATGAGACAGCGAGTGCAGAGACTTAAGAGATTTTGAAGGCACCACCCCAGATGTGAGAACAATATTCCATGGCAGGGCAGATTTGCGATTTATATAGAGTGAGCAGCTGTTTGGAATCAAATTAGCGCCGAGAGCGAAAGAGAAAACCAAGTTTTTTGGATGCAGAGGAAGCAATATTTGTAATGAGCTTGTGCCAAGAGAGATTAAAAGTCAGGGTAATCCCCAAAAGAGATATCATTTTGCCTAGAAATAGGAGTATCACTAAAGATAAGCATAGGAACAGAAGAATCTTCTTTGCGAGATATAACACAAGACTGAATTTTAGAAGGATTGAAATCAACTAAGTTGTCTTTGCCACACTGGAGAATTACCTGAAGATCGGCATTGAAGGAATAACTGAGATTTTCGAGAAGTTGAAGCTGATTGAGCAGGGCAAGGTTTCTCAAAATGGAAAGTGGAATGCAATGTGCTATCATCGGCAAAACTATGGATAAGATTTCCAGTCAATGGAAGAAGGTCATTAATATACAAGAGGAAAAGAGTGGGGGAAAGAACTGAACCTTGGGGGACACCGGCATTAGTAGAGAAGTTAGAAGACAGAGCCATCTACCATCACCCTCAGTGAGCGGTCAGAAATACAACTGAATAACCAATTACAAAAAACAGTTGGCAAACCAAAAGATGAAAGCTTCTTTAGAAGACCTTTATGTCAAACATGATCAAAAGCCTTTGAGATGTAAAGATGCTTGTGTTTCACCCAACTTTTCCATTGAATTAGTCCATAAATGGGTAACATAAGCCAGAATATCACCAGTGGATCGACACTGACGGAATCCATACTGGCGATCGTTGATCAGGTGAAAGGTTTGGCGGTTAATAGATTGCTCCATTACGTTAGAAAGAGTAGAAGTAATTGCAATGGGATGATAATTGGATGGGAGCGATTTGTCACCTTTTTAGGAACTGGCTGGATATGAGAAAATTTCCAAACAGAAGGAAAAACACCTTTGGAATAAGAAAGTGAAAAAAGGCGGCAAAGAATAGCAGTAAGTTCAGGAGCACAGGTTTTGAGAACAAGTGGAGAAATACCATCGGGACCTGCAGCTTTCTTAGCATCAAGATTGGTCAAAATCCTTCTGACATCCTTTTGATGGAAGACCACAGGAGGCATTGAATGGAGCGTGTTGGGAATGGTGGGAGGTGTTTTAGCAAGATCATTAATACATGAGTTGGAAGAAAAATGGGATGCTAGCAGGTCAGCTTTATCCTTGGCTGAAGTGACAACAGAACCATCTGGTTTGGACAGAGGTTGGAGCAGAGATGGGCAAAAGTTGCGGCCAATAGCTTTGGCAAGAGACCAGAATGCTCGGCTACCATTAGGGCAAGAAGCAAGTTTTCTACTCTTTGTGTCAAATTCATATATTGTCTTTAGCCTGTTCAAACTAAAGTGTGAACAGGCTAAAGACAACATATGAATTTGACACAATGAGGTAGAGAGATTTTAAGCTAGAGAAGACCAAAGAGAGGAGATTCCAAATTGCCAAATCTCTGACAGGGAATATTCAGAATGGACATATGCACAAGTACCACCTTTGAGGCAAAAGGAGTGATACAGCGAATAATTTATGCATCTGAGATGAGTAGTAGTTGAATCAACCGATAACTGAGATTCTGTCTGAAAAAGAACATGGGGTTTGGCAGACTGCAAGTGGAAATGGACATCGTTGAGATTAGAATTGAGACCACGTATATTTGTGAAATGAATTAGGAAGTGTTTGGGAGGTTTAGATCTTTTCGCAGGTAAGCTTGCTCTATTAATTTGACAATTCATGGTGTATTCAATAGTAAGAAAAAGTGGGTAGGACATGCTGTATGAAGTAATGAAATTTTTGGATATGGCATACACATGGTAAGAATATACCCAGATCCTTGACATAACGTGACCTCGACAATTCCCCCGCATACACACTACTCAGACTCCCTCCCTCCAGTCACTATCTGGTAGAGTAGAGGTAGCAAGATTACACTAGCTGATCCGGAAGCCTCCTAGAGAGTTACCAATCGGTTCGGTCCGGTGTACTAACTAGCGGCCGGCCTGCGAACACCGTTTTAGAGCTGTACTCTCGAAATGTAAAGAATATTGGATCTCGCCACGATGTTCATCATAACCTCAAAAGTCATCAATCATACCGCATGATGGAAGAGATAGGGAAGGGTTGACCGGAACTTAGCTCCAGAGACTAAACATGGGGTCCACCATTTCAAGCCTCCAATAAGCAAAGTGGTGGTATTGCACCGGTTGATGAGAGTCACCTACCACCTAGTACTACCTGGTAACATAGAGGGGTTGCATTCCTCCATGTGGTGTGGGTGCCACACCTCGACCCCTGCTTACGTTGGTTCACACCTGGGTGGTCACCCTCCAGGTACTTGTGCATGGAGGTTATACCCAGAATTACTAACAGTCCACCATCGTGAAAGTGCAAGCAGAGGATTTGGCTGTCACAGACCGTCCGGACTTCACCGAAATTGGGTCCACTTGACTTGAGTGTCACCCGAATATCAGTTCTATCAGCGTTTTAGACTCCCAGCTAGCAAGTACAGCTTGTCTGCATATCTGAGGGAAAACCTCTTATGTTTGTAGAGATGTCCAAAAATTGGAACAATATGGAAAGGTTAGTGACAGATCTAACTATAGAGAATGAAAAGTCGAGAACAATAAATAATCTTAATGTTGAGGAGAAACAACAAAATGACTTGCCAACCGTTTCGGCTCCCAGCTATGCGGGTGTGGTTGCCTTAGGCGCTGGCAAACAACCTCAGAGTGATGTTAACTTACCGGACCAAAAGTCTTAAACCTGAATTTAAAAAATTAAAGATTAAATTAATAAGAAAAATAAGAGAAGGGGGAGTTCTAATCGAAACTGATAACAGCAAGGATCTAAATAAACTTAAATCCTGCCCTAAGTTAAAGTAAAAATTTTCTGTGGATTCCCCTAAAAAATTAAATCCAACTGTCATAAATATGATATACCGAAAGATGTCTGATTTTCTGGAGGACTTATTCAATAAAAACTTTGTGGATCATGGGATTTCCCAGGAAGATTTTGAGTCTATTAAGGTTCGGTTTAAAATCAGGTCTCGGAACAAAAACAGTCAACATTGGGTTCGTGAGATCCCAAATAAAATTAGGAAAGGGTTTTTGGCTTGAAATAGCAAGGTTTTTATCGGATGGTCTGTCAATGGTATGGATTTTTTCACAGCATCACGCTGTTTTAAATGTCTTAGCTACGGGCACTCGGCTAAAAACTGCCACCAGTCCGAGTTTACCTGCGGACATTGCGGTGATCTGGGCCATCAAATTCAAGACTGTCCTAAAATGGAGGAATGCAGACCATTCCTTCAAGGATGTTAAGTACCCTGAATTTGTGAAAGCCCAAGAAGTAACAAAAATTCGGACTTTACCTAACTCTAGAATGTCTTGTGTGTATACTTTACAGTTAAATTGTTAACGATCTTTATCGGTTTTAAATAATCTTTCTAAGTTAATGGTCCAACACAAATTTCAACTTTTAGGGTTACAAGAACTGTATTCTTATAACAGTGTGGTCAAGGGCCTCCCTCTCAGCTGCCGCATTATTCTTCAAACCCTGTTACGGCTGGTGACCGAGGTAAAGCCACTATCAGGGTTTGGGCCGCCCTGGTGGTTGCTGACCCCCTCATTACTGTAACAACAATTTCTAGTCTCTGCTCCACACATGCCGCATGTGCATGCTTGTAAGGCTATTTTGGCAAAAAATGTGGTTTCTCTGTATGCTCAATGTAGTCAGGTCGGTCGGGCCATAGAGCCATTTCTAAATTACATGGAAGACGTTTTCACCCGTTTATCTGGTTTTTTTTGTCATTTTTAGGATGGATGCTAATGCTCACTCCCAGCTTTGGAATAGCCCTACTACAGACTCTAAAGGTGAACTTTTGGAGGAGCTTATTCAGTCCAATAATCTCACTCTGTGGAATACCCCAGGCCATCCGCCTACTTTTGTTTCTTCTCTGGGTCAATCTTATATTGACATTACCCTTTCAAGCTCTACTCTTGGTTATGGCATTTCTAACCGGCTTAGCCATACTTCGTGGTGCTCGAGCAACCACAATTTCATCACTTTTATGATCAGTCTAAGCAACAATCCTTGGATTATCGGATGCTGTTTTGACTTCCCACAGTTTAAGACAAAACACGTTCCTGCTGATGTGCAGGTTTCTAGGGTTCAAGAGATTCTAATCACTGTCTGTGAGTCCACTCTAAAAAAGAAAAAACGAGTAGTGTTTGATGGTGGATCCCAAATCTCACAATACTCAGAAGAAACTTACAAAATGCTCGTCGTAATTTTCAGAGCAAAGAGAGCTAACAGGCCCAGAAACGAGATTGACAGACTTGGTGAGTCCTATAAATCCAATAGAAGGAGTTATTTCAATACCATTTTCCAAGAGAAGAAACTTGCCTGGGCAAGGTTTGTTCAGCATAACATAAATGAAGATCCGTGGGGATTACCCTACAAACCTGTTACAAACAAGGTTCATCCCGGCGATGTTCTTTCTTCTATTACTGTATTGTAAAATGGTAATGAAACCCTGGACAGGAGTTTGTCAAGTAATGCCACCTTGGACGGCTTGCTCCATGAGGACACTGCCTACAATGAGATTAGATCATTTATCATACCAAGGGCCTCGAACCGATGCTCCTTTTACGGATACTGAGCTGGAATCTGCTATCTCAACCTTAAGGGATGGCAAATGTCCTGAACAGGATCTCCTTGAGGTTTCTGTATTTAAAAGATTTTGGAAAAATTGCCCATTAATTATATTAAATCTTTTGAATGCTTGTCTGTCTTCGGGATTATTCCCTCAATCTTGGAAACAGGCTAGACTTAAACTTCTGCTTAAGTCCTTTGATAAACTCTTCAATGATCCGGCCTCTTACAGGCCCACTGCACTGCTGCCCATCCTTGGCAAAGTCTTGGAAAAATTAATTGTTTCTCGTCTTCTAAATTACTATTTAGACAGAAACCTAAGTTCCCCACTTCAATTTGACTTTACACATGGAAGGGCTTCTGTTGATGCTATTTGTCAGTTTGAGTTCTGTTCAAAATTCTAATTATGTTCTCGATCTCTTTGTTGATTTAAAAGGGGCATTCAACACTGTTTGGTGACCGAGTGTCCTGGCGAGGTCCACAGAGGCCGGGTCTCTGCTCCTATTTACCGTCTCCTTTCGAATTACTTTGATTCTCGCAGCATCACAGTTTCCTCAGGATTCTGCTCTGTCTCCAGATCTGTTTCTAGGGGCTGCCCTCAGAGCTCTGTTCTTGGCCCCGTGTGCTGGAACATAGTCCTTGATGGATGGCACTCGGTTGATCGAGACAACATCCTTCAGACAGCTTACGCAGACGACCTTGCTATTCTGATTTTCCCGCCGGGAGCGAGAGTGCAGAGCAAATGAAGTTCTAGAGGACTTGAATATCTGGTGTCAAACACAAACTTCAAATCTCGACTAATAAAACAAAACAAATGTTGCTAAAGGGCATTCTTGATGTGAATAGACCACCTGTTATTAAGTCGAATGGAGAAATGATTAGGAGTACTCGGCAGCATAATTACTTAGGAATTTATTTTGATGACCGTCTTAATTTTAATTACCATGCAAAATATGTACTTTAGAAAATAAAAGCTATGATCTATAAAATTATTAAGATTACCAGGAGTACTTTTGGTGTAAAGAAATCTTCCATTAAATTATACTACTCTTGTATATTTATACCAATTGTGTGTTTTGCGGCTTGGGATACAGAATCGGTAACTGCCTTGTTCAAAAATATCTTACTCAAGCACAAAGATTCCTTCTTCTCGCTTAAGTAGAGTTTGTCGAACTGTCTCTACAGCTGCTCTCCAAGTCCTCAGTCATCGAATGCCAATCCAATATGAAATAATGTTACGTTATCTTTTATATTATAGATGGGGAAAAAAAAAAAAAAAAAACGTTCCTGCGATTGTAAATGGTATAACATATAATACTGACTTACAAGAAAACGTAGACATTAAAAGAATGAGATATGACTGTTGTAGAGCGTGGCAAAATACTTGGTCTACTTCTACCTTGGATAGGGAGACCTTTAGGTTTTTTCCCGAGATTGCTGATTATGATAAGAAAATGGACTGGTTCAATCCTGGCTTATATGTTACGTTTCTATATACCGGTCATGGCAGTCATAACTCTAAATTGATCTCATTCGGATTAAGTAACACTCCTCTCTGCAGTTGTGGTGCTCAAGAAACTGTTGAGCACCTCGTCTTTCATTGTCCTCTATATGATGATTTAAGACTGGACTTTCAACTTCTCACAAATGTATTCAATTGCTCTGAAATGCCAAGACCTAGTTACCTGTCCCGAGTATTATGCTGCCTTCTCCACCTATGCGGAGAAAATGTTTAAACGGAGGAAAAGAATTCTTACTTCTGAGGTTCAGTAAAATACTAACCTAATGTTAATTGATAGAAAAATACCGCCGTCTGTCAGTTAGTTGGAAAGATTTTACTGGGTTTTTTTGGTTTTTTTTTTTAAAACTTTAGATGGAAGGGTTTAGAGCCCTTTTTATTGTTTTGGAAACCAGTAAAATTGTACAGTCGCTTTAAATTGTACACTATGTATACTGTTACCTTTTAGCGTCGGATAGGGGGAACCCTGGAGCCCGCAAAACTTTAATAAAATACTTTGAATACTTTGTTGTTGGTTTTGATCTTTGTTTTGTTGCTTTCTGATGCGTGCAGAAAGAGTTATCACCTAATGTCTAGAAAGGGTGTTAGTAATCCTGATTCATTTTGTTTGTTGTGTGTGCGGAAGGGGGAATAATGGCTTTCAAATCTCTAAAACGAGTGTTCACCTCCATTGTTTAAGAAGGCGTTGTACTTCGGATGCAAGGTTCGAGATTAGAAGGCACTCAGCAGGATCTGCTGGACTCCCCACCACATACGCTGATATTTATGTGCTAGATCGTTGAGAGGATGGTTATAGAGTTCACGTTCCTCAATATTATTTGCCAATTCGATGGTAAGGACAGAGTCGTACGACCATGCTTATTTAGTATTTTTGCGCCAACAGAAATAAGGCCATGAGGTGTTGGTACACCATTTATTTGTGTAAATTCTTGAGGCATCACTGTATTGTTTTCGTGTTATATGGTCCGTGGCTATTCTTTTGGATGGAGTGTGCAAACGAGTAAACGTCACGTGGTAGTTGCACAAACAAGGTTGTTGGTTTGTGCAGGCACCATTTTATTATTATTATTTTTTTTAATCAAATGATATATACAAGTTATTTTCATTTGTGACCTCGCGCTCGTTTGCGTAGCCGGTTGCGGTCAGCCAACTCACCGAGAAGAAAAACTGTTGCTCAATCGGATTTCTATGCGCGCGCAAGAATTCAAGATTCATCGGATATGTACAGCTTGGTGGGTTGCAGAACGTTTAGAATTACCTCGGCTCTCTAGGAGATTACAAGAGTAATTTATCGACGGGAGAGCTAAATGAAGACTTCCCTAAACGAGCTATGAATTCACTATGCATTACGATGGACTTGAGTAATCTTTAAGAATCCAGTGCTCAAGAACAGAAAACTTTAGTGGTCAACGCTACACAAACATTGTAATACACTTGAATGAGTAATCGGTTAGTTTACTTACCTACTTTAACCGAAATTAATTATGGTCCGATGACTTCTAGTTACTGTCTTACTGATCTAATATTAAAAATAGCAAGAGCTTTTTAGGAATTACTTTAAAAGAAGCTACCGCTATTTTTAATACCACTTCAAGAAATTGATCAGAAGACATCAATATTCGGGAAACAAGCCTTGCCATTTTCTTGTGTTCGGTACATCTAGAAGATTCTCTCGTTAAACGTCGCTGTTATGTTTTTAAAAAAAAAAAAATGTCGAACTCTTTCGAATAATTTATTTCAACTAAAACGCAGAAACTTTGCATTGCATTAAACACAAATTTGGCCAATCGAAGACACCACCATTCTCTCGGTCACGTCTAAAACGAGCTTTTTGAAGTATCAGGAAGCAAGTGAAATCCGAACTCGTGTTGAATGTCTCAAAGCTGAAAATGAGCCTCAAATAAGCGTTTCAATATGCAAAAAGAGGCTAAAAAAGCATTTTCCAAATAAAAAAATAAATTCCTAACCGGGAGGGGTACGCGGGAGGGGTACGCGTTCCACTGAATTTTACACGGAGTTCTAGTGTAAAATTCAATGGAATGGGCATTGAAGCCTTCCTGTCAGGAATAATGCGCAGGCGCGAGAGCAACTTAATGTTCCTTATTCGATACCAAGTGACATAACCGTAAGGTACGTCTTCTACGACACCGCTAACTTCCATACAATTCTCATTAATCGCCTGTTTCTGTGGCAACCATAAAAAACGTGTTATTGACCTCGTCATACGGCAGCCAAATATCGGTCAAGAGTGCCTCCTTCGGTTGGTTGGGGTAAATCAGTAAACGGGGCAGGACGTCAGCTAAGGGAACTCGGAGGCTTTTCCAAAAGTCATTTTTTAGTTCCGCTCCTACACGAACCCCCACGATCGTATTAGTTTCCAATGGAACATGACCGCAAAAAAAAAACAAGTCCCCGTAATGCGGCCATTCCTCTCTTGTGTTTTTCTTAGTCACCGTGTTGAAGATGCCCTCTGGCAGCATCTCGCGAATTTTGTACTCATTCAGTCATTTGGAAAGGGTTAGTAGGTTGAACACTTCCGACTGGGATATTTTCTGTATTCATTAGCGTCACTCTGCGCATGTTCAGAGCACGTATAATTATAAAAATACAATTTTTATTATTAAATTGCTGGTAGAGCACAAACGAGAAGCTTGCTCTTCAGAAATGTTAATAATTTGACCTCAAAAGCAGGCTTCACTATTATCAGAAAGCATCTGTGAACTTATTCCATCTTATATAAAAATATCAGTCGATTTTAATCATATAAAACCCCCTCTTTTTAAGTTAATTCTTTTTCAGGAAAAATTAAATAAGCGGAATTAAGCATACCGAATATTACACTGGAGAAAAGGATGTACTGTATTACGAAGACCCGTCTCCGTATGATGACGTTTTAAGTCGATATCAAAACAAATTATTTGATACATATTCAGCCCGAATTTGTTAAATTTTCTGACAAATCCATAGAAGTTTTAGGAGATATTTTATCACAGCTATTTCATTCAATGAACTTTCCGCCGTTAGCCATTGCGTAGTACCAATTACTTAATTATAGTAATTCTATTTTTAATAATACTGTAGTTGGCAACTTCCTTGTATTATTTATTCTTCCGAGACAAAAATAAAAGTTGTCCAGCGAGTTTTTCTTAACCAGGTTTAATCCTTCATTTTGATGGATTGAGAATACCCAATTAAAATATAACTTCATCGAACACGGTTACGTAAGGCAGTGGTCTCAAACTGGCGGCCCGCAGGCCGCATCCGGCCCCCCGAAGCAATTTTACACGGCCCGCGAATACATCTCAATTATGTATTTGTTGTAAATACGGCGCTTATATTCACTCTCATTTAAAAAAAAAAAAAAAATTCCAGCCCGTCAGCTGCTTTCAGATCATGCATTCGGCCCGCATGCAATTTGAGACTACTGACGTAAGGTACTTCCACCACACACGTTTCACAATTTCCCCTCATACGACGGACGTTGGTCGCACGACTGTCCTCGTGCGCTGATCACATTAGGGAAATATTGTGCCATTGTAGTAATACTGATATCTCTTTTCTCTTCTCATTAAAAATGGACAGCTGGTTTTGTGTACGCATTTTATTTACTATTATTAGAATGAGCATCCAGAACGCTGAAGAAACGGACGCAAAATTAATAAGAATTGAAGAAATACTTTCTGACTAGCCAAGTGGAATCGTGGTAGTGCAAGGCGTACAGTTCAGGGTTAAATGATAAAAAGGTTTACTAATTTGACAGTTCACTACGCTCTGTAAAACACCAGAACCGTTCGAGGGAGTGATTTTCAATATTCTTTTCGCTAAGTTAAACTCTGGAATGAATGACTCAATGCACACACGCATCACAAACAAACTAATTAACGTACGCAGTGAATTACATTTCAGGCGCGTTAGCAAATAGAATAATTCATGATTTATAACAAACAAAAAAAAAAAAAGCAAGAAACAGCGACCTCTATGCGCGAACCAAGAACATTTAGTTTCTGCGTATCGCCATTCATTCCTTCAACTAGAAACAAAAATACAGTAAACCCTCGCTATTCGCGGTATCTGTATTCGCGGTTTCGCGATCACTGATTTAATATAAAATGAAACCTAAAAAAATGTGAATTTTAAAGCGCCGTGAATATTATCCGCCATAAAAAAACATGGGCGTGGCTAAAATTATCTTTCCTGGTCAAAACAGCGCTCAGTGGGTGTGGGGAGAGGGGTGACAAAATCGCGAGCGTGGATGTTTTTCGCTAATCCTTGTTTAGTATGTGTTATGCGCTTGTAATGGAAGTTTTCGTCGTTTGCTTTTAATTTATATTCTTATAAATTGATATTAAATTTATAAATTGATATGCTTACAAAAGTGATAAATCTACCGTTTTGCAATGTAAAACAGACTTTTTCGAGTGTGTTAACGGACGAAAGTGACTTTATTGTGGACAAGTTCTTTCTAACCCGTACAAAAATATGGCTACGAATAACAAGAGAAATGTGAAAATATCAAAGAAGGTGATGACATTAGCGAATAAAATTGAGTTATTAGACAAAATTTCTAATGGTGAAAGTGTCTCCTCAGTGGCAAAACATTATAAAATCAATGAGTCAACGGTACGATCAATCAAAAAATCGGAAGAAAAAATCCGCCGTAGTGTCCGTGAAAACGTGCTAATTGCTTCAAAAATTTGCTCTATAACTCGTGATGTTAAATTAGAAAAAATGGAAAAGGCTTTAAATCTGTGGATAGAAGACCGAACTCAAAATAAAATTCCGTTAAGTTCACTCATCATTCGTGAAAAGGCAAAATTCCTTTATCAACACTTTAGCGAAACTGGTGATAGCACTGGCGGGATAAGTTTTTTTTTTTTTTTTTCTTTTTTTTTCTAGCAAAGGCGCTGGTTTGAAAGATTTGTTCGAAATTTCTAATAAATATAACATTTAATATTAAATTGTTTCTTATTTTCATTTCGATGCCATATGCTTGCATTTCACTACGTACTGTCTATGTACATAGTCATATTATGAAGGTACATATAATACATACATAGACAAAATTTTAGACTAGTTTTTCTTATATATTTCATACTTTGGAACGGAACTCCTTCATTACTAGGAAGCCACAACTCAGTATTCGCAGCATTTCTCAGGAACGTAACCCCCGCGAATAGCGGGGGTTTACTGTAATATTCAGTTCTGCAGCTACAATGGACGGTATATGGATAGTAGTCCTTGTGATATTTATAAAAAAAATAACGATAAATAAATAACAACAGCCGGATTTGGGAAAGGCACGACAAGTCTTTCTAACAGAACTAAATATAAATTTGATGAAAACCCGTCAACTGGGAGTCCAGTTATTACCTGCATGCGGACAGATGGATGGACATGGCAAAGATAAAGGGCACTTTACGCATATAATATATTAAGGTGCCTAAAAATTGGTTTGCTACAGATTCAAGTTTTTTCCCTCTCGGACGTACAGATAAAGTAAATTTAGGTGTATGAAACTCGGGTATCCCTTTAGGGGCGAAAAAAAAAAAAAAAAAAAAAAAAAAAGAAACATCGAAATTACGAAGGAATGAAATAGATTCTCTCAATTTGACGGGAAGTGGGAGGGATTTACAAACGGAGGTAAGAGGGACAGGAGTTTGCAAATTGACATTGGTCATGTTTAGCGAGTGTAGTACGCCCAAAGCATCGATGATAAATCCTTCCTTCCTTACACGGAAAGAGCCATGCAAAATGAAATTCAGAATCTTCCATTTGGGCCAACTGACAAACAGGTAGCAGAAAATAATAAAATAAATTTTCTGTTTATACTCCGGGACGACCAAACGGTCAGAGGAGTTGAAGGGGAGGATCAGCACAGTGAAACGAAACTGCCTTCCTTTTCACAGTCACCTCCCCAAGTGGTTATTCTCGCATCTGTCCGGACTGAATCTATCAATTATCTTATAGCACAGAGTCCCCCCCCTTTGGGGGAACAAACAACACCTGATTTTTTTCCTTTGAGATTAATGTATTGAAGTACAGTATATAATAATTTATAAAAGCATGTATGTATATATATTTATAGCTAATATTTTAGGTCAAATTGTTTATTTTCGCTTGTTCTGGAACTTGAAGGTGCTTGAAATTTATGAAAAACAACGGGGCTCAAGGTGTTTGGGAAACATAGGGTATCATAATATTGGGTAAGAGACGAGTCGAGCGCAGATATCTTAGGCGATTCGCTAGACAATGTTATTGCTGAGGCCACCGAAATACCTTGGGCACTGAAGAGTGACACCTCCACAAGTCATATGATAAATGGCTGCTGAGGCAAATAAGGAGATTCGCTAAGCTTACTACTCAATACAGTCGGCAGCTCGCACCAACTTGACGTAGGGATATGCTATATAATGGTCAGCAAAAAAAGTTTACTGCTACTAATGTAACCGGCCCACACTGCAAAACTAAATCATTCAGCCAGAGAGGAAATGAAAACTGTTAAGAAATCAGTCCTTGCTGGCTTTGTCTTTGGGAAGTTTTGGCGCACGCGCTACTCAGACCAAAGTGTGTCGTCTCTTATGGTGTATGGTACCTTAATTCATGAGGGTTTGTTGTGTATTACCGCAACCGTGAGAGAGTGTGTGTGTGTTCAGGCCAATTTTCACGTTCTGCGGCCGATAAACCTGGAATAACTGATAAGGGAACCCTATCCCTCCACCTAAGATCGGTCAGTTAATTACAGCCTTAACTGCAGTGGTCGTCTTGAAGAGCTTCTCCAATATCTGATGGGATTTGAGAAAAAGAGAGAGAGAGAGAGAGAGAGAGATGGGTGGTGTTTGTGGCGCATTGACTACTCTTGCCATTTCTTCGAATAAAATCGGTCTATGACATTATCCACTCCTGCCCTATTGAATACGCACTTCAGAATCGCTGGTGGGAAAATATTAAAAATTACTAATGCCATTCTAAAACCAAGGTATGTCAAAATATCTCATCAAGACCTTAAAGCGCAAATACAGCATTACCTGCGGAACACCTCAGTGAAGGGTCTTATCAGATATTCTCTCTTTGTCGCCGTCCTGGAGCCGTTTCTGGCTTACAGCTCCAACGACTACTGAATACGGTGCTGTTTCTTGTATCTGTCTATCTTGTGAACTCCTCTGACTGTTTGGTCATCCAGGAGTATAAACAGAAAATTTATTTATTTACTCGTCTAAATTTGTTCATTACATCAAAAGAACCCCGATGCCCACCTTTGGTAATTTCGCTCATTTGGTAACTTTGCTATGCGCGCGTTTTATCTTATTTCTGTTTAGTACTTCAGCCAAATCGAAAGGCATTAAAACGACATGCGCACATAATTTATCCTAAACGGAAACGCATTTAGAAGTATCAGAAGCACGAAATGCATGGCAAATTATGAACAAAGGGGTTTCTGTGAACAGGCCCAATATTCAAATACTCTTTTACTAAATATTAAAACAGTAACAATAAATAAAATAGCAGGTGTATTCACATAAATTCGCTGTTTTGAGTGAGTTTACAAACCTCGATTAATATTTAATTAACGGCAATATTCAGCTATATTTTAACCAACTGTATTTTAGCATTTTCTTATAAAATAGTGAACCGAGAAAATAAATATTATTAATTTTGATGACGTGCTTGAGAATAAAGCCTACTTCAAAAACGAGCACAAAATCATTATTCTCCTACCTCCACAAAGATGTCGGATGCAATTTCTTCCCCGCTGTTATTTGCTTTTAGCAATCTTGCAATTAGTAACGATTTCGAAGTCGAGTTCTGTCTGTAGCTATCTCAGATTGACAGCTTGATTGAAACGAAACCTGCTACACAAAACCAAGATTACAACTGGACGCGTGTGGCCTATCTTGATGTCGTATAAGATCCCGTTCCACACGTGCCCATGAAGGACGTCCGAAGTTTGAGGGGAGAGAGTAGACAAAAAACTAACCTATAAAAGAAGAATACACGGCGATTACTCTTCGGACACGGGAAGATAATAAAAACGATCCTTTCCCAATAATCTAACATCAAGATTATATTTATTGCAAGTAAAACAAAAAAAAAAAAAAAAAAAATGGCAATTTTTATTCACTCACAAACATTACATAAAGTATAACTTAAAAAAAAAAAAAAAAAAGTTCATTTCACCAAAGTGATGGTCAGAGCCGCGTTTGAAGTTAAAACAGAAGGAAAATTGTTGTAATGAGACTGCAATCTGTTTCATTGAAATGAGTGTATCCTAGTATAATTAAAACGAGCGTGCAATTAATATTGAAGTTATCTAAAGGTGACTTGCGGGTGTGCACAGGGCGAGGAAAAGTGTGTGTGTGTGGGGGGGGGGTGACGCTGTAATCGTGTTAGCATTCCAATTGAAAATACTTTTTTTGTATATTTTATAACTTCAGCCGTATGGCGCCTTGGTTTACAAATAAAATAGTTTCAGTCCTATTGAAGCCATTTTATTTATTAAGTTCGGTTCCCAGAGCACCAAAATCGTTTCGGTTCATCGATAAATTTGATCCTAATGGCGCTGCAATAATGGTCATGTTGACAATAACGATACTCTTGGCCTCATCCTTAATAAAATAGGAACCAATGCGATCACGTGTCCGGAAATGACGCCATATTGTCATACGTTTGTTAAATGCAAGGCCCTCTCAGCAAGTTCACTTGGTTGCTGGAATCGGGAACACGTCAGTTGGATTTGGTGCGTAGGTCAATTCGGTGTGTCACACACTAGAAATTAAGAATATCATTGAAGTAAAAGGCTTCGGAAACCGAGAGAAATTTTGGTCACTTAGAGAGGAGAAAAGCAGAAATTCAGAAAATAATAAAAAATAAAAGAATGTATTTTTTTTTTTTTTTTGGAAATTGGGTATGCGCCTATTATCTTCGACATGACTGTCCATCCATATCGTAGCAACTTAATAGAACAGACGGACAGTCATGCCAAAGATAATAAGCACATACTCAACCAATCTATACTATTATTCTAGGACCATGTAATGGCATCCAGGAGTCCGGATGCATGGTGGTTTTAGGGGAGTCCAGGATTTCTATTTTTTCCATTTTGAGGAATATTGGAAGGGTTCGACAAATCTTTCTACAAGAGCCAAATATAAAATTTCATATCCGAATCTTCGTAACTAACAATTGTCTCGTACAACGAAATATCTTGCACGTGACCCGCTGGAATCCAAATGTTTCCCGGGATTCCAGCGTTTATTAATGTATTTGCTTATTAATGTATCCTGATATTTGCATGTGACATTGGTTCAGAAAATCAAATTTTTGAAGAAAAGTTGGTTTTCTGATGGAACTGTATTACATCTCTTACTGTATTACATCAATACAGTAAGAGATGGAACTGCATTACATCAATACCGTTTCCTCTGCTTCTTGTCATGAGCAGACGGATCACCTATCTTGTTAGCCACTTGGATCCAACTATAAATAGTACTTAGTTTACGCACCATTCTCTGGAGGGCGAAGTTCTTTTCGAGTTCGGTTCTTTGGCACGTGGCACTGAATTTTCTTTGGTCAAATCTGGTCAAAGATAAAATTTTGCAGGTGCGTCAACTCTGCTTTGTCTGCACGCTACTGGTTTGACAAAGCCTGTTTTCGAAACTAATTTTCATATTATCATCATCAGCCATTTTCAATCCACTGCAGGATGAAAGTCCCTCCAGCAACTTTCCAGTTCCTTCTGTTTTGAGCACTGGTCATCCATTTACTACCCACAAACTCATGAATTTCATCTATCCATCTCCGCCTTTGTCTTCCAGGTTTTCTTCTAGCTCCTCTTGGATACCATTCTGTTATTTTCTTAGTCCATCTGTCATCATGTCTTCGAGCTATGTGTCCTGCCCAAGACCATTTTAGTTCTTTAGTTTTGATAAGAATGTCCTTTACTTGAGTTTGTTCCCTAATCCATGTGTTTCTCTTCTTATCTAACAGTCTGATTCCCAATATGATTCGTTCCATTCTTCGCTGTGTAGTTCTCAGCTTCTCTTCCATTCTTTTGGTGAGTGCCCAAGTTTCACTTCCATAAGTCATGGTGAGGAGTATACACTGTTTCATTATTTTACGTTTCAGACAAACTGGGATATTGCTCTTCAGTATGTGACTATATTTCCTGAATGCTATCCATCCAAAATTTATTCTTCTCTTGACTTCCAGCCATTTATCATTATTACAGCTAATAACTTGTCCCAGATAAGTATACGACTCCACCTTTTCAATTACTGCTCCTTCAATCATTATTTCCCTTTCTGTGGCATACTTGTTCATCATTACTTTTGTTTTAGTCATATTCATCTTTAGTCCAAAATCCTTACTAGCTGTGCATAACTGATTAAGATTTTCCTCTAATTCTTTGGGATCATGGCTTATGACCACAATGTCATCTGCAAATCGTAAATGGTTTAGGTACTCTCCGTTCACATTGAATACTTTCTGCGACCAGTCTAATCTTCTGAAAGCTTCCTCAAGGGCAGCAGTAAACAGCTTCGGAGATATTGTGTCTCCTTGTCGAACTCCTTTCTCAATTTTAAATTTCCTACTGTCTTTGTCTAGTCTAGTGAAGGAGGTAGCACTCTCATATATTTTCTTCAAAATCATAATACAGTATATGGGGTATCAATGCCTTGTCTTTCCAGTGCCCGAAACATTGCCTTATGCTCTATGGAGTCAAATGCCTTTTCATAATCCACAAATGCCAGGCATAATGGTGTTTTATATTCATTTGCTTTCTCCATTAGCTGTGATATTACGTGAAGGTGATCCGTAGTTGAGAATCCTGTCCTAAAGCCAGCTTGCTCTTTCGGTTGATTCTCATCAAGTATTCTTTCTAATCTGTTAGTAATGACCCTTGTGAACAACTTGTAGACGTGGGATAACAAGCTAATTGGTCTATAATTTCCAATTTCTGATTTATCTCCTTTCTTATGCAGCAAAACTATGATTGCATTATTCCACTGCTTAGGCGTCACACCTTTTCTAATGCACTTTGTGAAGAGCCTTGCCAGTTTTTGTGTTATGTCTCTTCCTCCCAATTTTAACAACTCTACAGTAACTTCATCTTCCCCAGGGGCTTTCTGATTCTTCATTTTCTTCAATGCATGTTCTACCTCATCAGGAAGAATATTGGGAATGTCGTATGTGTTGCTACTTTGCAATCCATCTTCCCCACTGCTGGCATCATTCCCCTGCTCCTTGTATAATTCTCTATAGTAGTCTTCTGTAATTTGAATTATGCCTTCTCTGCTGTTTATAAGTACACCATCGCTATTCTTTAGTTTCAGTTTGTCTTTCTGTATTACTGCTCATGGCTGCTGATTTAAATCCTTTGTTTTCCCTTAATGCTTGTTCTACTTTTCTTGTGTTAAATCTTCTTATGTCCTCTCTGAGTCCCTTTCTAATGGCTTTGCATAACTCAGTATACTCAGTATAGTGTTTTTCTTGCTTTTCATTTGTCGTCTTCGGTTCATCATGACAAGTGTTTCTTGACTAATTTTTTCTTCTTTGGATTTCTTTTTCCCTATAGGTTTCTTGGGCTTTATCAATTTCAAAAAGTTGTAATATTCCTCGAAGATATCTTCGTCCTCAGCAGTCTGCAGAAGCTCAAACTTGTTCTTAAGTTTCAGTACATACTGCTTTTTCTCCTCTTCTGTTATCTCAAAGACCTTTGTATTATTATTTACTCGAGTCAGTTTTTTCCTTTCCTTTCCTACATCTATATCAAGTGTACATCTTACCATTCTGTGATCACTTCCAACATTTACCTTATTCAGGACGGTAACATCATTCACAATATATCTTCTGTTAGTGAGGATGAAGTCGATTTCATTAGTTGTTAATCCATTTGGACTCTTCCATGTCCACTTTCTGTTCACCCTTTTCTTGAAAAAAAGTGTTCATTACTAACAGTCCTTGAGATTTTGCAAATTCCACAAGTCTTTCACCTCTTTCATTTCTTTCACCAATTCCAAAATTTCCTATAGTTCCCCTTTCTGCGCTGTTTTGTCTTTTTCCAACCTTAGCATTGAAGTCTCCCATAATAATAGTGTAGTGGGTTTTCTGCTCATCTAGAAGACTCTCAATTTCGGTGTACATTTCTTCAACCTCTTCATCATCATGGCTCGATGTTGGTGCATAAATCATTATAATCTTTAGCTTGTACCTCTTAGAAATCTTGAGTATTAGTCTTGACACTCTTGGTGATGTACTTTTGAATTCCAAAATGTTGTTTTTAAAATCTTTATGGACCAGAAACCCAACTCCACCTTCACTCCTTTCACTGTTTCCATTGGTGTACAGCAGATTTCCACTTGATAAACTTATAAGTGATTCATTTCTTCTTCTTGTTTCAGCCAAACCGATGATATTCCAATTCACATTTTCTAATTCCTTTTCCAGCTCTAATATCCTGTCTTCACCGATGAGTGTTCTTACGTTATAACAGGCCAAGTTCAGTTTCCGTACATGGCAGCCTGGTCGTACCCAGAGATTCTTAGCACCCTCTGCTTCCATTCTGATCCTCTCGCTGCCGTAAGAGGGAGAGTGAAAACTGCTGGGGACTGAGGGCCATTTGTTTTGTCTTGCTTTCATATGCTGGAGGGTTTGGTCTTTTCCTCTTGAAGAGAACCACTCTACACGTTCGTTACCACCTAAGTGACGTAACAGGGCTTACCATCGAGAAGGTGTGCATGAGTGAATTTTAGGGAGGCAGGCCAACCGGACTTCTCCTAAATCTTCTGTAATAGAGAGATATTGGATCCAGTGTTTTAGGCTGAGTGTCTGATAACACACAGGATACCTGTTCCCCTCTAAGCCCCTTAATTTTCATATAGCAACCAAATTACTTCAATTCTTGGTCCTCCAGCAAGCTCATTTCCGTATGAGTGACAAAATGCTCTACAGTACATCTCTTCAAGATACTCATTGCCCTTTCATGCTTTGACACAACAGTGTTGGCATTTTACCACAGCAACATCGTAACAGACCACTTGCTTTTAAAAATGTACCAAGTGCTGCCGCCCTTATGCTCGCTACCTTACGATACTTTTAATGGTATTTTCATTTGCAAAACTGTTGAAAGATAATTCTAAGTAGCATAAAATCGCAGCATTACTCCTTGTTATTACTTTGCTTTAGTCTGTATTACTGTTATATTTAGGGAAGCAGATTTCCTCCAAAGAAGTTTTACAGCTACATAAATTAAGCATAATCTTGTTCCAAGAGCTACAAGATCTAGTTTTTTACGTTTTTACCCATTTTGTTATGTTATTTTGGTTTTAAAACAGCAGGAAAGAGCTGTAAGAGTTGGCCATATTTTTATTAATAAGGAATAAAATATTTTATGAGTTTTCTTGGAAACAAGAAATCGCAGAAAGAAACACACACACATGCACACTTATTTAGTGACTCAAATATATGTCGTAAACCCTACGCAACCACTATACTTAAATCCACCGATGCCCTTACCAGTTAAGTTACTGGCTGAAGGGGAAAATAAAAAGTTATAAGCCTATAAGCAAGTGGATAGTCGTCAGGCAGCTTGGGATGTTGCCTCAGTACTGTTTAAACTCACCTTCCGTGCTTCTTCACTGATTTTAAAGGCATGAGCTGTATTTTCTTGTTTAGTTGCATATATAAGACATTTATAATTAACCGTAATGAAATAAACTCTTATAGTACGTGATAATGTGTTAAGAAAACTCTTAATGACTTTCAAATTGGTATCAAAGAATCCCGATTTGAAATCGAACCGAATCTCGAAGCTCCACAGAACACGACGACATGGACTGGAGTAATATACAAGTGTGTATAAACTGGCGCATTATGAACCAAGTTTTCACTACATGGCTAAGTTAGTCGGTCTCGGGCGGCGTTAGCAAGTTTTTCGCCTGAAACCATTAAAAGACCGGTGGCCTAATGACTTATCCTCCTCACTGCTTAAATTGTTTTAAAGCCCCAATTCTGCCTCCTTTAATTTCATAAATTCTATCTTCTCCTTTGCCCTCGTGGGGTAGCACAATTCGTAGGATCGCCGTCCTCACCACACAGGGTGGAAAATACCTAGTTTGAGTCCTGTCGGTGAACTGAGGAATTTATGGGGCTTTTTTCACAACGTGGCAGAGTTAGTCGGTCTCAGGTGAGGGTAGCATGGTTTTTTTCTTCCAGCAAAAAAAATCGACCTCAGAACGCACGAAATTTACAGACAATATACACGGAGTAAAATGGCCCTAGTCGCTAATGCTCCTAACCCAACAACAACAAGAAGAAGTCTCCTCCTTTCGGTCTGTGCGGTAGCAGAGTGATTATAATCACCGTCCTCTCAAAATGGGCGTAAAGGACCCAGGTTTGAATCCTGTCAAGGACGCGAGGAACTTATGGGTTTTTTCGCTTCGTGGCTAAGCTAGTTGGTCTCGGGCGTGGACATCATGATCCCCCTGAAATTCGAGTTTTTCGTGCAGAAAAAGAGACAAAACAGACCAGAGAACACACGCAATTTAGGGACACAATACATATACGCTTATAAGTTCGGTCTTAGGTAACCTTAATATGACAGTTTTTCTCCCCGATGCACTATGGAAAGAAGGGTGTTACCACCATCACTAATCTTTTATAAACAACTTTTGTTGCGTCTGATGATATTAAGCACAAGGATCAACTTGACTTGGTTTACCATGATTTATTATGCAGATGATGCTGTTTGTCCATCAGTGCTTCTGTACCTATTTGAGAAGTACAAGGGAATTTACTCTTTTTCATTCGAGAATCTTTCCTCCATCGAATCCTTGCTAATTAAAGAAGTATCTGCTGGAATTGCAGGGTTGTACTCTTTCTTTAATCCTCCCACCAGTGCCATCGCTTATGCTGATGATACTATAATCTGTGCTATTTACCTGAATTCAAGAGGCACAGCAAAACAATTCATTTATTAATAACGCTATTGCTGTAGTTAGCAATTAAGTTGGTGTTGACAGGGCCGTGCCGTGCTATGATACACAGAAGCGGCCGCATCAGGCGGCACCGTAAGGGGGCGGCATAAGCAGCGAAATCAAAATACGGGAAATCAAAATAGGGGCGGAATTTCGAAGACTTCCATCATACTGAGAAAATCTACCGCACGGCCCTGGGTGTTGAAAACCACGCATAAGCTTCGGCTTAGATAGTGGGGCAGCATGAGGTATCTTGAATGAATGGAGTTACCAATTATTTTAGCCTGTTCGGTCATCATATTAATCCTAATAAGTGTGCCCACATCCAAGAAAATCTCTCATTTTATCTTCCTTTCTTATTGGCTCTCAGCCAATTAAATCAGTTCTGTTATCTTGGCATACTTTTCGATAGTAAACATTTTTTATTCTCACATCAACTTTCTTAAAGTTCTATCCGTACGCAGTACGTGGACTTTTGAAACAATAGCTCTTTTCTCTCCAACCCAGTTACAGTCTTCGTGATATTAAAACTATTTTCTTTCTTCTATCTTATATGCTGCTGAAATCTGGTCAGCAGCTGTACCCTTCCACATTATCTCGGTTACTAACATGACCTAATCTAAAAACCGACCATCATCTCCCGAACAACAATGGTAGAAAACTTAAATTGGATTCCACTCAATAAATTGCTTCACATTAAATCTTTACAGACACTTTCCAAACTGTTTTCAAATGCTTGGCAAGGTCCTCCTAATTGGGATAAGGTGGGCTGGCATATCCATCCAGGGGGTACTACATAGAAGCCATCATTAATTCTTCCCCCTCTTTCTCTCTAATCGAATTTTCTCTTGATACTCAGTATATCTGCAGACCATCAATACCGCAAGGAAACTGTTGACATCATCCTATCTTGTAACCCATAGGCTGCGTGTGTGTTTTACTATTATTATATATGATTCTTGAGGTAAATAAGACTCGTTTGTTGTTATTTATGTATCCTTGTGATCTGATGTAAACTATCGTCATCCTTATCGGGTATGTTGTCTCCAGTCAATTATATATTCTCCTGGCTCAATCAAGAAACGAATATGTATTCATTTATTATTTAAAATTCTGGTTTATTCGTCCAGCAAAACCGGCGAATCGACCAAAGAATATACACTATTACAGACACAATACATGTACACTGATGCCTCACAGCCTTAGTTGCTTTTTATTTTGTTAAACTAAATGCATTTTTAGTTTAACAAATTTAAAAGGATTTATTTAATATTACAATGTGGGAGATATTATTATCATAAAAGCCCAAATATTTTTGCGCATCACGCTTGGAACTGCGCCAGCTGTTTGCAACAACAGAAACTTACTTTGGCTGTACAGTATAAACATGAGGTCATGCGTCATAGTAAGCGATGTTCGAAGAGTGTATCGTGGTACGTGAAGGACTGTTATAATTATATCAAAGGTTAGCAACTATGAGCAAGTATATTGGCATTTTCTGTTCATATTTCATTGAAATTTATTCAAAACATAAGTTATTATTAATTATTTGAAAGGTTTATAAGGCGACTGATATTTTAAAATATATAAATGAAAGAGTGACGAGTCGAAAAAAAAATACGACTATCCAAAAGAACGAAGATAATGTTGATGCAAACTAAAAGTCGTGAAACTCAGAAACGGAGAACTTCAAAACAGGAAGAAAAAAAATGGCTACCACAAAGATAAATGAAACTCGTGAGTTTCATTTATCTTTATAAGCCAAAATTCTGAAGAACCAAATATGGAACCACACGAGTGTGGTCCGATGACAACTATTTGTGAGTTTTGAAAGTAAAGAGGTAATATCGACCCAAAGAGATAATATCGTCAGCTACTGTCACAAAGGCAAATTAAAGTTGAAATTCAGACAATCATTTCCAGATATTTTTCATGTTAAATCGAAATATTTCGTATTATAACAATTTAAGAGAAGACATTATAATCTACAAAGGCTCTCTATAAGTTTCTTTTAATGGTGCCAAAATTACTACATTTCGCCCTCGTGGGTAATATACTTGAATCGCCGTCCTTCCCAAACCGGGTTGGAAAAAGACCAGAGTTTTAAGTCCCATCGATAACGGGAGGAATTTTTATGGGCCTTTTTCACAATGTGGATGAGTTAGTCGGTATCAGTCGAGGGTAGTATAGTTTTCCCTCCCCCAGAAACTCGGGTTTTTCGTCCAGCAAACAGAAAGTCGACCTCAGAACACATGCATTTACAGACAATATATTCACAGAGCAATATAGCCTTAGTCGCTGATGCTCCTAAAACTATTACAACATACATGGCGTATGAGTACCTCGTTTTAAAGTTCATGGTCAGGTTTATCCTAATCCAGTAAATTTATGACTCTAAAATTTGCACAATTGTATCTGCTTGACAGCACAGAAGCTGTTGATGCACGTCTTAGATTGCCAGATGGTTCCCTTGTATGGCGGATTTCCATACTAATTTTTCCTGTTATCATATGGCAAGTTATACACCACACTCCTTATAATTGCATGCATAGAAGTTCTTGTAGAACACCGATCAATTCGTCTACCAAGAACCCATTTGCATCCAGTTCCCGACTTCAAAGGGTTCATTAACCAACCACTTTCCTTGTAATTCTTCAATTGCAAATACAGTCCTTTAATGTATACATTCTTGGTTTTGGTTGGTATCGAATCTTACGCCTTTGGAAGAGATATGTATGAGGTTGCCGGTGTAAGTTTTTGTTTGCTTGTTGTGGTCTGGCTAGCTTGACAAGCGTGGACATGCAATGATGTATTATTTTAGCAATTTGATAACGTGGTACGTGTTGAGTGTTAATTGGGAATGAAATCTGGAAAATTCGGAAAATATAAAGAGGAGGGTCATCATGGTGAACAAATGCCTACAGTAGAAATTTGGTAATGTTGTATTAAAATTATAGGATCAAGGCGAGTCTGTGATTTTAAATGTGGTAGTGTATGAACAATACTTTGTTTATAGTCGATAAACTACAGTATTTGCTTGTAAACTTACAAAGGTAAGCCATTATTGAATGAATATTAAAATGATCTGGTGACTCTGTAACCTATGTTTAACCTTTCAGAATCAGCCGCTCATCGTTCCGACAGCGTGGAGCCTCGGCAAATAGCACAGTTGATATAATAACCGTCCTTCCAACACGAGGAAAAGACCAGAGTTCGAATTCCGCCAAAGACGCGATGAATTTTTATGGGCCTTTTTCACAATGTGGGACTGAGTTAGTTCATCTCAGGCGAGGGTATTTCCTCCCGGAAATTCGGGTTTTTCGTCCTGCAAACAGGCAAATCGACCACAAAATACACGCATTTTATAGACATAATATATATAACGAAATATGGTCTAAGCTGCTGATGAACCTAAAGCCATACAACCGCAGCACCAACAACCGATAGCGTGGAAATACGTGGCTCAGAAATGCAGCGTGTCGCCAAAAGTTTGCAATCAGTTCATAATGAATACTTTAAATAGAAGTAAGTCGCGTTTTAAAGTTCGATGCAGAACTGGTGTGAGCCACGAAGAAAAAGAGGGTGAGCATCGCTAACCTGGACGACATGTTTGAAGAAAGAGAGACCCGAAACGAATTTATAAACATAAGGGAAAGGGGTCTGGTCTGACAGTGTGCGCTGACATAACGTGAAAGGAATCAGGAAGTTGTTAAGTACAGGAAAGAAATCCTTGAACCATGTCATATTTTTTCTTGTGATGCAAAAGCACCCATTTCCTTCTAATGAACAATATTGCTCTTTCCCCATTGAGCTTGACTCTACGGGGAAGACAGCCTTTCATACTATAGTGAAGGATCGTCTCTGAAGCGAGAATATTTCCCAACTGGAATGGCTGCAGGGATCCCCTTATGTTATGAACTGCTCTCCTAGAAAAGTGAAAGTGTGTTCAATACCAACAGGACTATTGAACACTGCATAAGAGCCCATTGGGGTGTTGCCTGATTTTCGGGGGTAATCATATCTCTCCTCATGTTAGGGTTCCTGATTTAGATATCATGTTTCTTAATGGCAAACAATCATGTGAGAAACTGTCAGAAATCCTTTCTCACCTATTGGTTGTTATTGTTTATCTATAAGATGTTTATCTTACCCCGGAAGATGGAATGAGTGGCAGCTATGATATCCTCGTGGCAATATTTTCAAGAAATTCGATCAACGATTCTGGTCAACAGTGTAAGAAAAATATTCAGTGAAAGTTGTTTACACATTCGTTTGCTGGAGAGGATGACTTTCTTTGAGAAAATCAAGTGTGGAGTCTGTAAAAATGGGATGGAATGATGTAGCGGATAAAATTACATTATGACCATAATTTATTTATAGTGTTGGATAGCCAGCAAAAACAAATATTAATAAGATCTTGTATTATGATAGCTAATTTGTTTATATTTTTTTCTACAAAGAAAAGCTACTGATGATATTTACATTGCAGTTTTGTAGTGGGATTTTTGATCGATACAAAACGTTTCAGAGCATATCTGGCTGCTATCCTGCTAAACATCTACGTGTAACAGTTGAGTTAGCGAGCTTTTAAAACATAAGTGTTATAACAATGTGAGAATTACATTTTAGATTTGGAAGGCATTCAGTACTGTTCACCAATAAAAAAAACGAATGCAAAATCTTCATATGCAGCCGCGCTGTAAGTATTTGAATTTTGGGTAAAGAACTATTTCACGTGTCAACTTACTTTACGAAAAATGTTTCTTTTAAAGATTATAATATTTCGGCTACTAGAATGACGTTTTATTTCATCTATGGATATATGTTAGTGTTAATTAAGGGAAAAAAAAATTGTCATACGCTTGAAAACGCATATAATGGAGCTCAGTACAACCACTACACTCCAAACAGATCAACAGTCACAAACCTGCTAGGAACCTCCCTTTAAGACCAAAACGGCTTTGAATGACAAAGAACAAATGAGCGTACATTTCCGTCGATATAAACTCTCTACTTTCAACAGAATCGCCACCCTGGCTATCTTAACCATCCATCAATGAAAACCACTTCGGGGCTACAGGAAATCTGATGAAGTACTCAAAGCAGCACTTACACAGAGTCATTTGCTTTTTTCTCCACGACTATCGTACAAGAAATGTATTATTAACGGAGGGGAACCTCAAGGGGAATGTTCTATCCGCAACTATTTTTGCAGTCGCTACTGATCCGCTTCTCGCTGTGAACCACAATTTTATTTCGCAGGCAGACGACCTTAAGCTTAGACAGAAAAGACAAAGACAACATTATTTTATGGAATGTTAACAACAAATAAAAACGCCCTCATCTTAGCTTCAATATATGGATGCCATGACGTCAATGAAGTGCTCATTCAGGGCCCCAGTGTTATGAGATGACAGAGCACCTAAAGAAGTGCATCAACGAGATCTCTGCCAAGTCAGAAGATAGGTAAGTCAGATCAGCAAGATTTTTTTTTCCCTTTCCCGGTCATACGTTTCCTTTGCTATAATTCAGATTTATATTGATGCACACTGAAGGAAAAGAAAAATAAAATTTCACCTTCTTCCTTTGACCACTGTGCTTCTTGCGGGAGCACAGTGGTTATGATCACTTTTTTTTTTTTTTTTTTTCATAGCACATGGAAAATTCCAAGGTTCGAATCTCGTCAATGACACAAAAGAATTTTTATGTGATTTTTTCACATCGTGGCTGAATTAGGCGGTCTCAGGTAAGGACTCAATGGTTTTTCCTCCTGAAACTCGGGTTTTTATTCCAGCAAACTGACCGGAGGATATAAGCAGTTACAGACACAATACTGATGCCATAGCCTTAGTTGCTTTGGCACTTAACATACCCAATCTTCTTTGAGCAGTACCCTACCATGACAACTGATAACTGAACCATCAACGAAGACACTGTACGATGTTTCTGTTTGTCTGTATGCATATTTATCTTTTATGCCTCTCTTAAAAAAAAAAAAAAAGAAAGAAAGAAAGCCGGAAAGTTTTCTTTCCTCCTTAATTATATACAAATACATTTTCATTACACACACATGCACGCGCACATGTTTTTGATGTTTTCCAATCTAAAGTGAAAATATTAAGATCGTTGTGGTCTGATGAGCATAATGACTGCAAATATGCAGCCATGAATTGTTTTTCATTTGCAGCACGTTTGATATGCGTTTGTTGTTAACGGAGAGTGAAAACTGGAAAATATAAACAGGAGAGTCATTACGGTGAACTGAAGAAATTCGGTAATGTTGTTTTAAAATTATAGAATTACAGAAGTAAGGCAATTCTGCAATTTTAAATGTAGAAGTGTTAGAGTCTGTTTACAATCAGATCAAAGTACTTGCGGTTAATTTTTGGGATTAAAGAGGTAAGTTATTGTTGATTAAATATTAAAATTATCTGCTGACTCTGGAATCTACTTTTAGACGCAACAATTTCAATTGGGTTGAAGCAAGAGATGTGGGAGCAACACATACAAGGTACAAGGTACAAGGTATTCGTGTAATGATTGCGGCCTCCAGGGTTTCCCCTATATACCGCTGTATCTTCTGTAGTTTATTTATAGCCGGCAAGTGTGTGTAAATGTATGTGTGTATGTTTTAGTGTAGGTTCTGATGGGTGTTGTTTGCCGGCCCTGGAGACTTTGCAGCCTGGAGGCAGGGGGGGGAAGCCACCTGCGTCCAGACTCCCGTACCTTGCCACGAGGAGGCGCTCCAGGGGTTAGTAACCGCAAAGAGGGTTTCCAACCAGTGGTAAACCCGTGAAAGTTATGGGAAGGAGAAGTAGGACAAAGAAAGAAGAGAGATATTCTCTTAAGAAAGGAGCAGAAAACGGTAGGATGAATTAACAACTAAGAACAGAGAGGAAAGTTAGGTTTTCTCCGACTGGAAGAGGAGCCCAACCTCAGCCAGCCAGAGAAAGGAAAACTCAAGAAACAAATTTAATTGTGTCTGAGACACCAAGAAAATAACTTAACTTAACTTAGCATCTAATTACAAAATTTTCCAAAAATTTACAGTGAGAAGACGAGACTTCTGAGAAGCCCAGAAGAACTTGTCTGAACAATAGTTCGTAAGAGTTTTAAACAGTTACACTAAATAACAAGCAATCTAATAACCTTCAGTGATTTTGTTAGAACTGCAATTCTAGTATCTTAACACACAATGAGGAAAACTTGAGATTTAACAAGGCTATTAACTCCGAGAGTCATAATAAAATTAAGATCACAATTACATAAAAAGAGGAAGCTGTAATTCTAAACAATAATTTTTTTTTTTTTTTTTTTTAATCCAAAATTTTGAGTTAAACAGGATGAGCTGTGTTTAGCATCTTTCGTCTTCTAAACACGGAGTTAGCATAGTTACAAAAAGCTGAGAAGGATTCTGATGTTTCCAAAAATTTTGGGAAATCATCTAGGGTGTAAACATTAGTGTCTAACATGAGCTGGTAACTTAAATCTAAATATATGTTGCAATTTAGGACTAAATGTTCCACCGTCTCCTCAGCTCCACAATGACAAAGAGGAGAGGGGACCAGTCCAAACCTAAAAAGGCGGGAGTTAAGGCCGTGACCCGTAAGAAGAAAAGAGGAAAAAAGTCCAGGTTGAAGCCAGGAAAGATTCTTAGATTTTACAAAGACTTTAGGAAGGAAGGAGAAAGTAATTCTGCCAAGGGAAGAGTCATCCCAAGAGAGCTGCCACTCATCAAGGGCTAAACTGAGCAGTCGAGAAACTTCAAGGTCGGTAGAGTTATTATAATTATTTTCAAAAACACCAATGGAAGCAGGGGTAAGACGCCTCCTGTGAAATTTAAGAAATGCAAGGATAATTTCTAAATGAATGGGAAGGCGCCCATTCAGAACTAGCAGGGCATCAGTAGAAACAGTTCTACATGCCCTGCTCGTGGCCAAAAGGAAGGATCTTTGCGTCTGTAGAAGAATTTTAATGATGAGAGAGTTTTGAACACGGGAACCCCACGCACCCGCGCCATATGTAACAATTGGGAGGAATATAGATTTGTAGTATAAACCCAATGTTCTAGATTTGAGGTTCCAAAGAGATCTGGCAATGTGAATTAACCAGCCAGTAGTTGATTTAATTTTTACCTTTAGGAATTTGCAGTGTGGAATGAAAGAAAGACGATCATCAATCACCACCCCAAGGTATTTAAATTCACGTACAAGCTTGATTGTCTGGTTGAGAAGCCTCACCACAGGAGGACGATTACGATTTAACAGACCTTTTAAGAGAAGCTGCTTTGTCTTAGATACAGAAATCGAAAGTTTATGAAGTGAGCACCATATGTGTAGATCATCCAAGATGTGGTTAGCCTTTGTTTCAAGCTCAAGGCGAGAATTCCCAGGGATCAGCAGGGCAAGATCATCAGCATAGGCAATATTAACAATATCGCCATGAGGGGCATTTAGCCATCCATCAAGGACCACGTTCCAGCAGACTGGGCCAAGAACGGATCCCTGAGGACAACCCCTAGAAACCGGTCTCGAAACCGAGCAGAAGCCCAATGAGACCACAAGGTTCCTATCTTGAAAGTAGCTGGAAATAAGGCTATAGATAGGACAGGAAACCTCAGCCCTTCGGAACCTCTCCAGGACGCTCTGCCACCACAAGGTGTCAAAGGCCCCTTTGAAGTCCACGAAGAGACCGAGAACGTATTTTGCAGGAGATGTTCTAACAGTATTTAAAAGAAGATTTATAGCATCTGTAGTTGATCTGCCCTTCGTGAAACCAAACTGGGAAGAAGAGGCGAGATTCCTAGAAACATAGTAGTCTTTAAATCTTGCAACAAGAAGTTTTTCCAGAATTTTCCCAAGAAAAGGAAGAAGAGAGATTGGCCTATAGGAGGAAGGTGAGTCAACGGGTTTAGCCGGACTCTTAATTAGCAGTTTAAGATTGGCAGTCTTCCAACGATCTGGGAAGACACCATAAAGCAAACAAGTATTCATTAAGGTAGCAATGAGACAGGGTTTAGTTTTCCAAGTGCGCTTTACGATAGAGACCTCAAGATTGTCAAGCCCAGGACTTTTGCCACAAGAGAAAGAGTTGACCACTGTATCGATTTCCTCAACGGTAAAAGGAGGTTCATTTGAGGGGCCTTCAAAGGAAAGATGTTGAAGACGAAACAGAGTCTGGTCATTACTTTCAGGAACCGAAGTATCCTGTGGAAGAAGTTCATCTAAAATCGCTTCAATCGATGCAGACCAAGTGAGAGTTTCAGAGGAATTGGGAAGTGAGATTGAATTCTGTGGGGTATGCAGATGTAATTTTGACGCAAGAACTTTGTGAGGTAGGCCCCAGGGATCGTTTTTAATAGTTTTTTCAACTAATCTATCCCATGCAAGAGATTTCTCCTTCCGGATAGTGTTAAAGTAGTTGCTTCTAGCAGCTCTGTAAATTTCAAAGAGCCTATTCAGTTCTGCAGGAGGCCTATCAGACGCCGAAGAGCCGTAAGACTGGCAGTCCACCACGGAACAGAGTTTATGATTCTTTTCCTCTTTACAAAGCTAAGATCAGAGGCCTTGGAAATAAGTTCAGTAATTTTAATTTCCAGAGAATTAGGATCTAAGGTAGTAGTATGTGAAATGAATTCCTCTGTAGCCAGACTGAGGAGATTAGCATCAAAAAGAGACCAATCCGCGTCCTTTGTTCTATAACGAGGGGTATCATGATTAAAACGGGAAGGAGAAGGTCTGAGTGTGGTGACCAGATCAAACGTAATGGGGTGGTGATCGCTACCAGACCAGGAAGGACGAACCAACCAGTTATTAATACCTAAATTAAATGGACGATTAGATATGGTTATGTCAATAAACGATTGTCCCAAGGCATTTGAGAAGGTGGGGGGTTGACCTCTGGTGTTATGGACTATAAGATTTTTAGAGATGATAAAATCTTCGAGTAACTCACCTTTGGGACAGGATGTGTTACCACCCCACATTGGAGAGTGAGCGTTTGAGTCAGAGGAGATTAAAAGTGGTAAACCCGAAAGCCTAAATAAAAGGTCCTCAAGATAATTAAGGAAAGGTTCAATAGGTTGGGAACACCTCATATAAAGAGAAACAAAAAAGAATAAGCCGAAAGATCCTTCAAGACAAGCACAAGCTGCGAATTTAGAGCATAGGCTTGAAATCTTTGTAACCGTAATCGACAGATCAGCAATGACCAGGGCCGCCCAAACCCTGGTCACCGCAGCACGACCAGCACCAGAAGATTCTGGAATAGACTGCACGATCCGAGACTGAAGTGGGAGACCTTTAAATACGCCCTTAAAGGAGTATGGCTCTTGTAAGGCCAAAACAGAAAACTTATGCAATGAAATCATTCTATATACATCATTAACAACTGCCAGACTACGCTGGCAGTTTAATTGCAATATCTTAACACTAAAATTTACATTATTATTTTGTGTTCTATTCATAGTCAGTTCTTAATTTGGTCTGTTCTTGCACCCTGAAAAATTCGGGGCAAGTAGTATCTTTGTAGGAATGATTTGCAGGTTTCTTTCTGAGTTTGCAATTTGGACATACGGTCGGAGAGGATTTATCAGGGCACTCAGCAATTTGATGTCCCTGTCTTGCGCAGTGGCCACAAGTGTTCTCTTTAGATCTACAGTTCTTGGACGAATGTCCATATCCGAGGCACTTGAAGCATCTGGAGGAGACGACGAAGTCTTTCACGCCATGCACCGCCCATCCGATATAGACTTTGGAGTTTCCACGTAGGAGATGACGTCTAATAATACCTGAGACCTCCACGACCCAATGCTGGGAGCCCAACAGGCGTGCATTCATCTTGAATCTCAGTTTGATGCTGTTCTTGAAGACTTCCCAAGGAATGTATGAGTCGCTAAAGTTCTTCTTGAAAAGATCTTGAAGAAACTCCTCCTCGCTAACGTCTTTGTTGATATCGTAAATTATTACCGTTGGGTTGAGTTTCCTAGGAGTGTCCACTGAGAACTTTAGCTCCTCAAGCTTCTTACAAGACTTGAGAAAGTCTAGATCTGCTTTAGATGCGGTCTCGATGATAATGCCGCGTTCGCGAACCTTGCGAACCGCTTTAATTTTAACAGTGCTGAATTCCTCTTTAAATTTGGAAGTGATTTCCTTTTTAACCTCTTCGCTCGTCTTCAGCTCAGAGGACTCCGTGGCGCGCACCAGAATGACATGTTGCGGTTTAGGTTGAGGTCCAGTAGGTGGTGTTGGAGCCAGTGAAGCCGCTTTAGCATAGGTTGGTGTTTCCGAAGGCTTAGGATCCGGGTTTAAAGGAACACCTTCAGGCAGAACCTTGGTGGCATTAAATAGCTTTAAATATTTTTGTTCCAGTATGGTAAATATTTCCATCACTTCCAGCTGTGTGGAAGCAGGGATATTTTCCTCTTTTTTAAGAGTTTCAATTAGGCGATATTTGAGGGCATACACGACGTCGCAACACTACTAGCCGGGAAAAAAAAGAGAAATACAGAACTGTACAGTGGAACACAAACCACCCCATTGGGATTGAAACATACAACCGCAGATCATTAGCAGATATAGTTATAGGGGTTGTTGTTATTGGTTTTTTAGGAACATAAGCGACCTAGACCATACTCCGTTGTGTATTATGCCTGTACAAGTTGTGTGTGCGTGCTCACGGGCCGATTTGCGACTGAAAAGTCCAAAATAACTTACGAAGGAAACCTTACTCCTTCCGCTTGAGATCGGCTAACTACGACTCCGATTGAAAAGACTTTATAAATTCCTCCAGTCGAATTTCTCCGGTCCGCGATTCGAACCCAGACCTATCTAAACGAGTGATAAGTGGCGAAACCACTGTATCGTCACGGCGGACCCAAGGGGGTGTTTTTGGATTTTTAAACTAAACAATTTGGAAATAAAAGGAAAAAAAAAAATCAATCTTATTATCGTTGCTACCAAACCTAGAACAAGTCTGATAGCTTAATAGCAGTGGCTGCCAAATATTTACACTTTGAAATGTTTGCACGCTGATCAGTGAATGAACATTTTGTTGTTGACAAATGCTAGCTTATGTTGATTGATTGTTTGGGAGTTCTTTCGTTCCTCGATGACTAGGACCAAATTAGTTTATAATGATATTACATATGGTCTTCTTATGCCTGTACAAGTACCAATTTGCATGGTGCCCAACACACATTCAGGGTACCAAGCTTAATGGAAGTCAAACAGCAGAAAATGGCCTTTTTTATACAACATCCCGTATTGTGAATCCCTTCACAACATTTTTTCAGAGATGTTTGTCCCATTACAAACATATTTTTAGACGGTAGACCGAAGCTATTTGCTCAAATACGATGTTCCAGTAAGAGTTCAGGAGGGCGATTAAAATGAAGCATAATGAAAGTGGGTGTTAATGTCGAGTTCTTTATATTAAAAGCGGATATTATAGGTAAAATTGAGAGAGCTATGCTTGAAAGTCATTATTTTGAGTATTTATGAATATTTTTAATATTAATATTTGCAGGACTTCAGTAAAACCAGCAACATGCTGAAG
This sequence comes from Mastigoproctus giganteus, assembly GCF_048544385.1. NCBI lineage: Eukaryota > Metazoa > Arthropoda > Arachnida > Uropygi > Thelyphonidae > Mastigoproctus > Mastigoproctus giganteus. The sequence goes on from NC_143578.1 coordinate 187,455,287, forward strand.
GCGTTCCAGAATCTGAAGGATGATGGCGAGACAATATTCGGAAGAGAAGGTAAGATTATAAGAGAAGTAGTGTACGTTCATAATCTTGTAGAGTCCACTCTCTAATTTATTATATTATTGTTATTGCCTGAAAAGTCACGCTATAATGGTACTCCAAAGTTTCTCTGAACTTAATGTATTATCAAATATTTCAATTTTTTTATCGTTTCAACACTTAGTTTTGGAATCGTTAAAGATGCACTGTTGATTAAATTTAGAAACAAGGTTAAAATAGCTTGTCTGTTACAATTCTCTTTACAGACCCGGCGATGAGGGCTTACCCATTAGTACAGAATACAAACATGGTGTTAGTCATCGCGGTATCGTACGCCCTGTTCGCCAAAGTCTTGGGACCTCAGATGATGAAAAACAGAGAGCCATTTCATCTAAAGCGGGTGATGATAATATACAACACAATAATGGCTATTATCAGTTTCTTGATCTTCGTGGAGGTAAATGCTACATTTATATCAACGATATCACATTAAATGACATCACTACAGTTCTAATATTCGTATGACTGTATTAATTTCAGAAACTGGCGTTGCTTGTAACAGTTGGTAGTTTACGCTATACAGCAGAAAGATTTATTCTAATTTATAGAGAATGCCAGGCTATATACTAAATACTATTCGTTATTTTAATCATAACTTGTAAATATTAATTATTTGCAAATATTGCATTTCTAGTTATCAACAACCATTCAAAAATCTAAAAACAGGTTTGCATTGAGCCCGTGGCAGCATACTCCTCGTTGGAAATTTATTGAGGCTAGGGCAAAGCGCGAAATTTGCTCACACGTTCCATGCAATAGTTCTATAGGATTTTGCAAGGATCACAAGAATCATGGAGTCGGGTGCAATTTCACTTGAGACACTATAGTTGCCTATATTTCATTCATAACTTGAGACGGGTTAGCAGCGGGCTGACAGACTAATACATTTGGATATTCTCATGCTGTCTCCATCTCCATTCCCCAAAAAAAGGTGGTACAGAAGAGGGCGATAAACGAATTCGGCATCCCAAAGAAGGTGTAAGCCAGTTGCACAAAACTCACCTTCCAACTGCTCCACTATTTCAGCATTCTACTGAAAAGTGACTTTCACTTTACTAATAACATCTCAAGTATTTGATCAAAAACACTGTACAGTATTACATTTCGCCGAATTAAAAATTAAAGCAACCCCCACTGACGCATCACTTAAAAATAAAACTTTCATGATGTGCTGTCGGAAATCAAATTTAATTACTTTTTCCTTCAGGGTCTTATCGGTAGCCATCATGGTTATCAACTCCTTCGTCCGAAAACGAAGCAAAACATAACGTTATTCTGAGGTTTCTTTGGTTCCTGTGATCCATCGGCTACTACCAACTGTTGCAGTGCTATTTTAAATGCCACGTGTGAGTTAAAAAAAATTAAAAAATCCCTGTTATTTAAAAAAAAAAAAAAACACCCCATATACTACGTTATTCTTTGGATTCAGGTAGGCCGCTCAGTTTAGAATTTCATTTATAAGCATCTGTATCTTTTAAGTAAACAAATAAATCTTAACTTTCAAAAAGTAATTTGCTGTTTGAAAAGTGCCATAAATTGATGTCTCCCTCTGATAAATATTTGGATAACATTTCAAGGTGTTTTTTCTGTTTTAACCAGGGTTCATATGCCATGTTTCTAACGTACCATGAGTTTGCGTGCATGCCCGTGAGCAGGAGGTATCCCCTCGGAGTTGAAAGGGTAAGATCGCTTGACTCTCAGTGAATTATTTTAAATCTGCGCACAACAGATCAGCTCAATAAACCTATCTGTTTATTAAATGACAATTGGCATTTTGAAATTTACCAGCCGATCTTCAACTTATCTTTAAATCTCTATTCACGAAGTGGCTTAACAGTAACATCAGTCACAAACACTTTTACAACCTTCGTATTGCCTTCAAGAAAGATATTTCTAGAGAATTTGCAATACCAAAAGCAATGATAATTTTCTTGTTTATACTCCGGCACGATCACCAGGACAGAGTAGTTTACAAAAATTCATGAATATAATCGTTAATCGCATTTAGCAGTTAAGTAGGTTTAAACCACGTTTCACGAATGCATATTATAATATATCAATTATATTATAATAATCAAACAGCATTCTCTGTTTAATGACGGACGAAGTTTAGGTATTTATGAGCTATATTTTACTGGATGAAAAATGAAACATTTGTAAAATAAGGCGATGCACTGCTATCTGCAATGGAGTAACCTTTAACCAAAACATCCTAATACAGTACCAAGACTAACTTTTATTTGAAGAAAGCAATTATAAAGAGTCATTTCTGTCTTCTCAGAAATGCAAACCAGTATCTCCAAGAACAGCTCGAATTTCCTTATATAGCAGTTAAACGATCGTTAACTTCTTGCGCCGTGCTAAACTCAGTAGCGAAAGGTCTTTCCCCCTACGCATCACTCCCTGCAGACAGGCAGGCAATCACCCGCTTCGGCGGTTAATTAAACCTTTTTAGGGCCAGGAAGGTCATTTAAATGGAGATAAAGGAAAATCCCTCGCCTTCCCGTCCACGTGCAACTGAATTGCGTCTATAAGTTTTGAATGCATATTCGTAACCTTCAGGTAGAGAGAAGTATAACAAGACCTGTCCTAAATAAGTCCTGTAATCTCAGTGGTAATGTTTCTTCGAATAGATTTCCTTGAAACCAAACGATTCGCAAGTGGTACAAAACGAAAGAAAAACACCATGAAATATATTTCCTTTAACAGGAATATTTTCTGATGGTGCAATTCCGCATCAGGAAAAATTTTTCGTCAGTGCCCGTTCCCATCCACTTAGGACAACACATTCCCAGAAGAGACGCCTCCAATGAAGTTCGCCTTCATTAAAAAGCTTTTTTTTCCTTAGATGGGCGTTGTGGGGAGGGGAGTAGATATCCTGTTTTTTGTAAGACATTCAGCTGATTTTGAAATTCCATTCGCACTGAGCGTATGCCTTATTAACTTCTCAGGACTTTGCTGCACTTCCTAAACAGCTCGTTTGTATCTGGGTCTTCTAAGCCTCTTCTCATCCTTCAATAAGAAAAAATAAATTCTGTTTATGGTGAGAATATTTCCTTAAAATGTGTCTGACAAGAAAGTGCTACCTCATGGTGAGAATATTTCCTTAAAATGTGTCTGACAAGAAAGTGCTACCTCATGTCTGTTTATTCGCGTGTGCGTGGGAGGGGGGACTTGACCTAACACGTTTAGTAATCGACTTTTGAGATCTTGCCAAATGTTGATAAAAAATAGCTACAGAAGGAAGTACATCATCAATTGTCCATATATTCCTAAAGTGACTGTTCTCAAGAATTCCTTTGTTCTGTTGAAATCGTTCGCAGTGTTACTTGACGTCATCTAAGCAGCTGTTAACGTCAGCTGCTAAAATAATAACCTTTTAATGACAGATCATTAAGGGAAAGTCAGCGTGGACGATTTATAACAAAGATAAATGTCGGCCCTCTGACCTACGTTTAAATCTAACGTTTCTTCGAAACAATGGTTCAGCACAACACGTCAAGATGAATAGATGACAAACCCCTGTCCTTAAGAGACATCTGCTATAAAGGGATTTCCCCCTGCTTGTATAATAATAATAAACTTACCACTTTTATTTTACTTGAAAAAGTTGCACAAACAGATTCACACACAACTTACATTCTAATACAAGTATTTTAATACGATTCCAGCATATTTTCGAAAGGAATTAAATTTTAACCTAAACTTTAAAATTACATCCTCTCAGAGGATTCGAATTCCATTCCTAAGGCTACGATGCTCCCCGTACGATATGCAGATGAACGGCATTGAAAACAAAAAATGTCCTGCTTGCACGTAGTCACAGAATCAAACCTGAATGCATCCACATGGCGTGGAGTTGTTTCACGCCATGTGAATGAATCCACATGGCGTGAAACAACTCCAAGGATCCTCCCTTTCAGTATTCTGACTTTCACGCGTTATTACATTATGCCTAGAGTGCTCAATTTAAAAAATGTGCTGTACTTTTTGCCGCACCCTGTACATTCCCCGTAAATATTAATTTTTGAATTTTTCCGGTTGTTATTATTATCACAGCTTCTCATACTAATAACCACTAATCCTTTTCGTTTAACACGTTTTGTAATTTTCGAAATATTCACACTTGCTTCTTAAAATTTTGGAAATCTGTAAACCATTTCGGTTGCGTTAAATATGAATAAAAAAATTTTAATTCCAACGCCTCTAGATAAAGGAGGCAAATAGCACAGTCTCTGCCAAACTCGTTGAGCACTAAACGAGTCTCCGATCTCAGAATGGTCATCAAAGGTGGCACAAGTACATACAATCAATAATTCGGACAACTGAGATGAGCAGTGGTCATCTCAGTTGTCAGCAGCAGCAGGCATCTGTATGATACTGATGACCATTCCGAGATCTGTGCTGCTTTGATGACCATTCTGAGATCTTGGATGTATACAGACTATACATCCACGCTTAGCAAGTACACCAAATGGACAGACTCTTTCTTAAAAATGCACTACAGATGATTAACTGTAGCGCATCCACCAAGACTACCAGGAATGCTCCTTACTCGTTCACCAGGAGTGCTGGTGAAACTAGTTAAAACAAGCCCCGTTAAAACAAGTCCCAGTCAGTTCAACATATCTACTTGAATGTACACTACTGCGCATAAAATCATGTTTCATTCTATAAGTACTACTAGACTGTCTTGTCATCACTGTCAAAAAATTTTGTACGTTAAGGAACCATCAAAATAATCAGTTTATTGATTGTTTCTTTCTGCACTTAGCCATATAGCCGTGATGGGTTTGCCTGTTTTGTATTGGCCATAAATTGTCTGTTTATTATTTTTAACAAGTTAGTTAATGTACGCAGCGCGTTAATTACCAGATTCATTAGCACAGTAATGATTCATGACTTATAACAAAAAAAAAAAAAAAAAAAAAGCTGACTTTTGCGACCCGAGAACATTACAATTAAACGTTTCTGAACATCTGCAATATTGTCCATTCATTCCACCAATTAGCGAACGGCAACAAACATAATATCCTGTGCATAAAGAAATAATAATTGCCATATTTCTGTTATCCCGATTTTGATGAAATTTGGGAAAGTTCGACAAACTGTTCTAAAATAGCGAAATATGAAATTTCATGAAAATCCATCAACTGAAAATTGAGTTATTAAATGCGGTTAGACGGACGGTCAAATATATAATAATTAAAAGGTCAGATTTTAATGAAATTTGGGATAATTCGAACAAAATTTCTAAAAGAGTCAAATATAAAATTTATGAAAATACAACCACTAGGAGTCGAGTTGTTAGATGTGGATCGATGTCAAACAGACAGACGGAAACAGTGAAGACAATATGAGCAAATTCCGTCACACTACAGGATCACTATCAAACGTTTGAGCATTTTGGTTACTGAATAATGGAAGCAGTAGTGTCTTAGACAGCGTTGTGGTGATTGCTGTTGCAAAAGATGCTATAAAAAAGTTTAACTTGAAACCGTCTCCTAAGTTTGAGCGACAAAACCTCTGAAACTGAACTTAATATCACGGAAACTAAATATAAATTCATTCAATTCAATGAATGCCTTCAGAAAAACGGGTACAACAGGCCCCGACACCGTTGAGGGTGTCGGGGCCTGTTTTATTATTTATAATTAATTATTTATAATATTTATAATTAATATTTGTAACTTCGTTTGTAAAGAGCCCTCGACTGTGCTAATTAACGAATATGAAATTTAAAATTTCCAATAAATTATTTATAATAATCATAATAATTATTACAATAACAGACATAAAACCTCAAATCAGTATCACGCAGGTTATACGATTATAAAATCATTTTTATAAACAATTTCTTATTATGAGCTCTGAAGCCATTAAAATGAATGAGTTTTTTCCGGCTAAGTAGTCCCCCAAAGCAACAGCCATTCGGACAATCGCTAGCCCGCTTAACTATCAACTTTCCAAATTTAGGTGCTCTACTTTTAGCAGTGAGCTATAAAGTAGAGCACCTTTTACAAATTCGCCAAGAGCACAAAAGCAGATTGAGCCAGCCTCGGGCCTGTCAAGTCACGTCAACTTGATTTCATATTCCGACAACAGTTTACTAGGTACTTAATTTCTTCCTCCACCATGTCGTAAAACAAAGTGGCGGAAGAAATTAATTTTAAGTCTCCACTAACAATGCTTAATGTCTCTATTTCAAAATATATGTGTCACGATACTAATGTTACGCGAAAACCATTTCATTTAATCGCAGCTGAGCAAAACTGCGCACTCACACAATGTGCTGTCGGATTAAAACTTGTGACCCATAGGCCTGTCCCTATGTACTAGCCGCAGTAGCTGAGTGGTTAAGCGCGAGGGTAAAAAAGTACACGTTCTTTGAGTGACCGGGGTTCAAGCCTAAGACTGCTAAATACGGTGCTGTTTCTTGTATTCTCTCGATCTTGTCAACTCAACTCCTCAATTTTGATTTTAATTATGAGCTGCTGTAATTTCGTGTGCAAATCATATGGAGACCAGACCTGCTAGCGAATATGAAAACAGAACACTAAATAACCAGGCTATGAATTTCTGACTACTGACCCCAAACGCGGAAAACCTACTGCCACCTCTCATACGGTCATTTCTGACCGTTGTCATAAGTACAGAGATGGGCGAAACGGAAAGACCAAATGAACAGACCTAACACAATTTTATAATTGCTCACGGCACAGCCATTTCCACCTGCGGTTAAAACTGTAAAGCACAACAGAGAAAGATACGAGGGTGATTACAAATGAATCAAACATAAGTAAAGGAACCAAAGAATATCTGCATATTCTTTGGTTCCTTTACAAGATATAAAACAAAATACCGACTTCATTAAAACGAAGAAAAACCATAGATAATAAAGGAAACTTCGTAAATTGTCTGTTAATGTAGCGCCACTCCAATAGTCACAATATGAATGTTCATTTGAATTATAAACCATAGATTCAAGAAATTCTCATGAACTGTGATTATTATAGAACACAGTTTTCGCCAAAAACTGCAATCTTCAAAGACCACGAATAAAACGTACTGTGATGTTCTCTCGAAAACTTTATATCCAAATTTTATATTCTAAATACCCTTTATATCCTAAACATTGGACAATCCTGGAGATCGAGACCCATTAACAAATATAAAATACGCCCGGAGTACTTATAAAGATGTTTTAGAATTTCTGTTTGCCCTAATAAAGTGAGAAACAGCAGTATGAGAAATAACAATAGTCAGTTCATAACCTGGTTATCTGATTTTATATTTGTTAAGAGGTCTCAATCGACCTAGTCCAATGTATCAATCCAATTCAGTTGGACATAAAGTTTACCAGACAACAGCACTTTGTGTACTTTATTCACAGTCTTACCATGGAATGAACTCTTCAACCACGACCATTTAAATGAGAGCAGGCAGATTAAATAGCAATATGGCCTTAGTTGCTAATGCTCCTAAAAACCAAATAACAAACAACAACAACAACAAACAGCAGATTAAATCACGAGCCATGCCTTCAAGCTCACGCATTCCACTCCCAATCTTTTCTACAAATATATTCCCATGCGCACTGTTTTTCACAATTAGTATTTATGATTCTGTCTTTCTTCCAGACCAGTCCGAACACGTCCATCGGCTAGTCAACATTCAGTTCAAATTCTAAACTCATGGAACTAATTTTTACTCGTTTATTCGCGCTACTTCTCAGTCTATATCCAGCAATGGAGTAGAAGTTTCATTTTCGCTCGAGTCTGGTTTTCGGTATTCGAATTCCAATGGGGTTTTGGATCACCATTTAAATACAGAATACCAGAAGTGAATAAAAATGAACACACAGTGCACATAATCAAAAGCTGCAAAGGTTTTTCATAAATCTGCAAAGGTGTTAATCACATTAATCAGAGCATATTAAACATAAGATAAAGGGACCCCAATAACACGATTACTTTCATTTAACAGTTTCTTGCAAGGAGACGAAACATTTTCAAATTATATTTATTTGTTGAAAATATTTCTCTGCTATTCTGTTCATTAGAAAAAAATGATTATATATCGAAAAGTGTCAAATGTCATCCATGTGGGATACAATAAAGTCACTTACCAAAAATTATTTTCGAAATAAGAAAAAACGAATATGGGTAAGCAGAAAATATAATGTACACTGGTGTTCAAAGAAACCTAGGAATTTCACATTTGTAACCCTTTTTCGCTATGGTATGTTACATTAATGACTAATCACAAATAGAAATATAAACAAAAGATATTTATTAATAGTTAAGGCAAAGCTAAGTAATATTTGATATGTGCTCTCAAAATATTCCAAAATGAGCATTTGCAAACTTTATACAACAGTTTTGGTATTCACGACAATTATGGCTGAAAAGTTCACCAGGTGCAAACTAATATTTAGTTGAACCGCCTCTGGCCCTGATGACAGCAGCACACTGTCGAGGCATTGACAAGATCAATTTCTGAAGATAATCAACTGATAGTTCGTGGTTCCAAACACCAATTATGGCTTCTTGAAGTTCACGAAGGATCTTTGGTTTCTTTCTGGCAACTGCGGATTCCACACGATTCCAGCATTTCTCTATAGGATTCAGGTCCGTCCGGGCTGCTTCCTGGCCAGCTAAGAGTTGTAATGGACCGTTCTTCCAACCATTTTTTCACCTGTAACAAATGTAAACACATTACTGTCGAACCTTTAATGCAGAAATGAAGCTAAAGTAACTTACTTACACTTTTCGCCCGATGACAAGGAGCAGAGTCGTCCTGAAAGATGCAATTACTTGGCAGGTTGAAATGGTCTTTAATAACCATTAGAAGACCATTTCTGGCTATATTGGAAGGCATTAATTTGCCTTCCAATATAGCCAGGTATCCATTGACATTTACGGAACCTTTTATAAACTGCAGGTGATACGAAATGCACTCCCATATCATTTGGCTGGTAGGGAATTTCACTGCAGACACCATACAGTCTGGATGGTATTCTTCACTACGGCTAATCGTTTGTTCTCCCATCAGTGCCATGCAGGTTGAATTTCTTCTCATTCGAGAAAATAACTGACTTCCACTGCTCGGTGGGCCATTTGACATGCTCCTTACACCAAATTAATCGGGCTTTTTTTTCATTTTTTGTGTGAGGATGGGCTTCTTCTTAGGATGACGTGTTACAAGTCCATTTTTAAAGAGGCGTCTTCTGACTGTTACTGCACTTGCTACCACTCCTTATGTTCTTTCAATTCTCTTTTCAACTCAGACGAAGAAGCTTTACGGCTTTTAAGGCATAAGCGCTTCAAAACGCAGTCCTGTTTTCGCGTAAAGACTCGTTTGCGTCCGGTTCCTTTTTTCCTATCAGCAGAACCATATTCTTGAGTTTAGAAAGAAATCTACTCACTGTCGACTGACTACAAGACACTCTATAAGCAATATGACGGGAAGAACACCATTCCTCATGTAAAGCAACAATAGCACTCTTTCTTTGTGGGGTCAACTGCACGTAACTCGCCATCCTGACAAGCAGGGAATGACTGCAACTCTTGCAGAGCGTGCTTATATAGCTGAAAGTAACAGCTGGTGCAATATTACGTCATCACCTACGCGTGTCAATCTTATCTGATGCAATCTGTAAAAAATATTGCCATGTACTTAGGTTATTCGGACGACAATTACAATTTTAAGGGGTGACGTACTTTCTTTGAACTCCAGTGTATATCCTCTTGAGCCCTAACTCATTATCGCAATCAGTGCAAAAGGCACACACACACACACACACACACACACACACTGTACAAATCCTGTTTTTATTAGAGGTTCTGCATAACAAAATTCTTGGACTCAGTCTTTGTACAACTTATTGTACAAGGACTGGGTCCACATAATTTGTACAACTTATCCATCAAACGCCACGTTCGATGGATAAGTTGAAATTCTCCCGAGTTTAGATGCCTGCGTGTCAGTGCCCAACCTACTTCCTTTGCTTTTTTTTACTCAAAAGCAACAAGCAACTCAAACGTCACTTATGAAAACTGTATATTTCTTGAAAAGACTATGGTCGACTGGACTCTTTCGCATGATGAAAAATCTGATCTAGGGGATGACTGAGAATTGCGCAACTCTCGCTCGATGACAACTCTGTCACTATGTAAAAAAAGCTGATATGCATTTCCTGTTTAAAGGATTTGAACCCAGGCCTTTTCCACAACGATCGCAACCGCTGTGCTAGCAAGGGCAACTTGTATTGTATTTTATCGTTTCGATTTCGGAATTTCGACTATGATTTTCTTGATGCCATTCAGATATGACTTCCGGAAGGGAATTTCTAAGCGAAAGACAATGCTTGAGGTTCGATCTGTAAACTTTGATTTGATCGCTTACGAGTGGGTTAAAGTAGTGATAGGCACAATCGAATACAGTATTTGCATAATCGATTATGGATTTTTGCCAATCCAATAGAAAAGTATAACCGGAAATGTACCTGAAGCACGGGGGGAATGCACATACACACACTCTCAGAAAAAGGGAGAGAAACTAATTTAATAAACACTAAATTAGTTTTTAACAGTCAGTGATAGTAAGAATGTTGTTGTTGTTGGTTGGGTTTTAGGAGCATAGGCAACTATGCTCCTAATACACGGACCATGCTGCTCCGTGTATATTGTCTGTAAATTGCTTGTGTTTTGAGGTCGATTTTCTGTTTTGCTGGAGAAAAACCCGAGTTTACGGGAGGAAAAACCACGCTAACCTCGCCTGAGATCGACTAACTCAGCCACTAAGTGAAAAAGACCCATAAATATTTCCCCGTCGTCAACGGGATTCGAACAGAGGCCTTTTCCACCCGGTGTGGGGAGGACGGTGACCTTACCAACTGTGCTAACCACGAGAGCATTAGTAACAAGGAACACGAAATACTGTACAGTTATTTAATTATAAAAAAAGTAGCGTATTGTAATTTGAGTTCCATCGTCACTATCATTAGATTGGTGCTTATGTAATGTTCTTTAAATTTAAGTTATTTATTTTAAATTCATTTTATTACTTGTATTAAAGCCTAAACACAGAGTAAACATATATCAAGTTACTTTTTAATTAATATTTTCAATAAAACTGCTAAAATCCCGAATACGGATTGAACACATTGGTATAATTGTGGATAAGTCTTGTTCGTACATTCCCCTTAACTTGAATGCCTGTACAAGAATTTGAATTTAATTTCTGAAGTTAATTTTTAGAGAAATATTTTCGCCAGCCATATGCTAATTCTAAGCTGTTGTTTAATTTTAGGGCAACACTCTAGCGTGGGTTTTTATGTTCACAAAGATGATCGAATTTCTTGATACGGTGAGTACATATTTTATTTCGTTTACAAACTCTCACTAAATCAATAACAACTTGACTTCTAAAAGTGATTCAGTACATTACTGTAATGAAAAAAAGTAAATCATAAAGGTAAAAAAAAATAAATAACGAACCACCGGCATAGTGCCAAAGAGCCTCCATAAGAACCTAACAGCAATAGGCCTCCCAGAGAACATTTACATGGAACTCCAGAAAGGCGCGATCCTGAACACCTGTGGAACAGTAAGAAAGTTCCTCGACCAACACAGTAATAACAATGATAATAGTAACGGGACACAACCAACCACCCCCCATGCACTTGGTTCCAGTACGTGTCATGGTGCGAGAAAAAACCCATAAAGAAGTAAAAGTAAAGATGAAAATACATCTGCTTAAAAAGGAAAAGGAATTTAAGCAACTGATTCAAACAGTTCAGGAGGATGTTAAGAGAAAGAACACGGCTTCACCTGAGCAAGCTACAGGCAAACTGTATGAAGTCCTCTGTAGAATTGAAAGCACTCTACAGGAAACTCTTAGAAGGCAACCTATCAGCTGTCATATCGTCAATCCAGCCAAGAAATTAAATGTAGCCACTCAGACAGAATCCAACAGGTCGGGACAAGTACCTGGCACTTCTTATGCATCTTTCGATGTAGCTTGTTCACCCTCGTATTTAGATGCCATTCTTAGCCCTCACTTGTGGCCGCTCGGCTCACGGGTCAGGGAATTTCGAGAAAATTCTCGAACCTCTGCACCCAGGAACTGTCGCTAGTAACTAAAGGGACCAGAGGGAACAAAGGGAACTCAATTTTTACCCAAAACGTCAGGAGCATCTGCAATAAGCTCCATTCCCTACAATCACTCTTGTTCCTTGAGGAATTTGGGATTATTTGCCTTACAGAGACTTGGATGTCATCCAATAAACAGCTCGACACGTTGTTCAGAAACTCATCTTATCATGCAGCTGCCAATGATCGTATGGGAAGAAGAGGGGGAGGCGCTATGATTATTTCCCATCGTAATTTTACACTCTCCTGCCTGAGGTCCAGCAGTACTGATAGTTTTGAAGCTTTGTGTGCCAATGTAACACGCGGAAATCACCTGATCGAAATTTGTCTAATTTATCTCCCACCGAATCATACACAAATACTCCAGGGATGAACTGCAGTCATGGCTTGCAAGCTACCTTGCTTTCGATAAACCTACCTTTCTTACAGGGGAGTTCAATACGCCCACCCCAAGACGCTCGGAAACTAGGCGAGACTGCATCACCTTCACTGAAAATTTAGGATTCGGTTTCTTTGAGTCACAGCCTTGAAGGGGCGATCAAGCATTAGACCTAGTATCCATCGTACTGTAGATTTGACGCCCACAATCCCGACCTTCACTTTTAATTCAGACCACAAACCACTCACGTTTGCTTTTACGTTCCCGTCGATGCATCCTAGGGATGATGAAGTCCTAACCAAAACCATTTTCTCAGTTAATTTCATCAGGGAAGATATCATAATGAATTTTCTCACCTCAACCAACTGGGCAGCACTTTCCACCCTACCGACTGAAGAAGCCACTAATGGTCTGGCTTTCCTCCTAAAGGCAATGGCGATTTAAGGAGCTTCAAAAACCATCAGAATCTTTAAATGGACAAAACCGTGGTTCTCAATAGATCTGAAGCCCGCTTTTCTGGGCTTCAGATCTATTAAAAAAACTTTAGGAAATGGAAGAGTACTGGATCCACAAGTGATTTCATTAGCTTTAAAAAGAAGCGAGCATTTTTCCTGAAGCAAAAGCGACACGCCACCAATAGATATATAGCTAATAGGTTAGTTTGCTCAAAGCGGCCATTTGCAAACCATTGCAGCAAAGATATTAAGATGGATGAAAGCCATTTCATTGAGTGGGCCGATAATACATTTGGTAGGAGTCATGTAAAGAAAGAATCGAATCCTCCCATCTCCATCCCATTACGTGATTGACTCCCTGTCTGCGCTTAACATCACAAAGGAGAATCTGCTGAAAGTAATAAAGAGTTACCGAACAAAGCTACTGTAGGATCTGATGGATTTCCCTTGTTTATCGTTAAAATATCCTGTGTTTTCATTATGGATGCTCTTTTACATATCTTTAATGAAATTTTACGAACCTCAACAGTGCCCCAAGTTTGGATACACTACTGCGTCCAACCCGGCACCTCCGTAGCCAGGTGAGAAGGAGCAGCAGTGCGTAGCACACGCTTCTTGATTAGACCGGGGTTCGAGCCCGTCACCACCAAATACGGAGGATGCGGAAAGGTCAGGGAATGACCACCGCATATCCCCGGAGCAATATGGCCTTAGTTGCTAATGCTCCTAAAAACCAAACAACAACAACAACTTGCGTCCAACCCATTCCGAAGAATTCGAGGCCAAAAACTGAGAAGGATTTTCGTCCTATCTCAGTGGGCTCTTCGCTCCTTAAAGTTTTTGAAAAGCCGATCCTTACTCAACTTATGGAGCACTGTTTCCATCACAGACCTCGCCACCTTCACACTGTGGTCCCTGGAAGATCTACTACCACCAATCTCCTTCAAACTCTTTCACATACAGGAAGCTTTGAATTCTCGAACTCAGCTCGACATAATTTTTCTGGACGTCAAATCAGCATATGACAGGATTTCCATCACATCCTTACTTAATATCATGAAGAACTACTTCAGGATCTCAGATAACCTGCTCACCGTACTCAATAAAATTTTGCAGGAAAGAAGGGTCCTTGTAAGAGCATGATGGTCTCTCCCGTTCCTTTACTGTCTGCAGAGGGGTTCCACAAGGTGGCGTTTTGTCAGCAGCACTGTTTGCAGCTGCTTTGGAACCTCTTCTGGCAAATTTCAAAAACATGATCTCTTACGCCGATGATTTAAAGCTCTTCATTCATTTGGATCAGCCAGGACATGCCCTCTCAGTCAGAGGCGGATTTAACGGCGGGCGCACCGGGCGCGCGCCCTGGGCCCCGACTTCTGAAGGGCCCATGCAAAACCCCAACAAATTAGTTTAACATATTAGTTCAAAACTTTGTGATATTATTATGCTATTATTAATTATATTACACATATATTATATTCAAATTTTATTGGAAATAAAACATTAATAGTACATAATATTTTTTATTTATTTTAAAAAATGGTTAACATGTATTTTTGTTTTCCCTGTCTCTTTTTTTTTTTTAAGGGGCCCAATATTTTCTTCTGCGCCCGGGACCTCAACCGACCTTAATCCGCTCCTGCTCTCAGTCCAAAGAGCTGCAATAAAACATATAAATGAGATAAACACCTTTCTGCATTACATTGGACTCAAGCTAAATGCCGAAAAATCTGCCCGGATGACCTTCACAAAGAGGAAAAGAATAATCCCAATGCACGTCTCTATAAATGGACATCAAATAAAGCATGTCAACTCGCACAGGGACCTCGGTTGTGCCACGTCATACGACTGCTACGGGACCTTACTACAGAAGTGTACTGTACACTTCACGGGATCACAATCGTCGCAAACGATCACAACTGCACGGAGGTGAGTGGATGCTAAACCACAACAGAGCGAGACCTCGCACTGCTCATATTGTCATCGAGTACTTAACCAGCATTAATGTCAGATGTGTTCCTCATCCACCCTAGAGTCCTGACCTTGAACCCTGAGATTTTTTTTTTTTTCAAAGTTAAAGTAAGAGCTGCGAACAAAACGCTTCCAGTCATCAGAAATTGTAAAGACAGCGGAGGCGATTGTCAAATGCATGTCAAAAAAATGGCTTCCACCATGTTTTAGAAGAATGGCAGAAACATTGGTGTAAGTGCATTTTATCAAATAGGGACTACTTTGAAAAGGTCCATCAAAATTTGGATGATTAATAAAAAGTATGTTGTGAAAAAAAAATTATGATCATTCTTTATCGAACAGTTTTCGTATATGCAGATATCAGTTCATGTTATTTTGATTGTTTTGGTAGAATCCTAGAGGGAAGAAATAATGATTATATCTTACAATTCGTTTTCTTTTTTAGGTGTTCTTCATTCTAAGGAAGAAATTCACTCATATCACTTACCTCCATGTTGTTCATCACGTGGGAACTTTCCTGATGACGTGGCTAATCGTAAAGTATGCACCTGGTAAGTAACTTCACTTAGAGACACGGTTGACACGAAATGTCGCTTCAATCACAGCCATCATTAGGCATGTGAACCAGTGAAACTGTACTGGTCTTCCACTTGCACGAGGTCTCGTGCAATAAAATTTTAACACCATACAATTTATTTTCAGTAAAATTTTTCCTCTCCCCACGTCTTAAACACAAGCCATAGTTAACAGCTCAGAATACAGTGAGACGAGAATTATCCAAACAAGACAAGACAGCGCCACCTACACGCCTTTCTGCACATATCAATTCAGTTATCTTAACAATTAAGAAAATTAATTACTAATGTCAAAGCTAGACTTACTTTCGTTTAGCAATATCAGGTGACAAAGCCGATGGGTGAAGTATTTTTTCCTCTTTTAAAGACCAGTAAACGCAGCCAACTACACGTGCCGAAATACTAAAGAACAAACACAAAACAAGTAAATAACTCAAAACCTTTTATTCAGTTAAGACAAAACGTTACTGAGACAACTTTAATTAATGCCTTAATAAAAATACGCAGTCAACATATTTAAATCTGAAATTAGAGTTATGCATGTGGTTCATGAGCTGTCAAAAATAGAGCGTTAATAATCACGTTAACAACAGCTCATATCAATTTCTCGTGCAGATTTATTTATTAATAATAAGTACACATTTACAGGAACGGTTATATATATATATATATAAAACCGTGTATATATATACACGGTTTCAACGATTAATTGGTAAAATGGGTCGCTCTCTTTGCTATCCAAGAAGCCTAGTGCATTCAGTTGTTTTTTACAATCTCTTCTACATTTGATCTAAAATGTGAGATTTCTTCCAGTAGGATATACTGAAATATTTAGTGAACAGAAGGTATCGATTACCGTTCCTGTTGAAGGGTTTACGCAAGTTTCCATTAAGAAGTCTGTGACTGGAAACGCTCCTGACAAGAAGCATCCCAAGCAATAGCTTGAGGTCCGAGGATCTGGCTATCCATTCCATACAGGATGACAGGACGTTGAAAACTAACACGGACCATCGCAGTAAAATAGCCTCACCGGGCCTCGAATTTCCCACCTCCAACTCCTCTTTTCTGTACATGAATTATTCTTGATTATTCGAAACCAGAATCAATTTCAGGATATATTTATTTATCATTAAAAAGATACAAATAAATAACTTCGAGTAAAAGTACAATGAAATATTACTGCAGAATGTGTGAAATATACCGAGTTAAAAATATAATGAAATAAAATCTAAAAACAGCAGTTTTTGGCACCTGTAAGTTGCCTTTATCAACTGTAATATTTTCATGGGGGCAGTGAGCATAAATACATGACAAAAAATGTAGAAGTATCACATATAATAATAGTGAAGAAAGGAAAGAAGCAATTGTTGGCTGTGCCAAGGTTAACATAACCCCAAGTCACTCGCTAATTACCCGAAAGATGGGAATGGATTGACTAACTAACGGGGCACTACAGATTCATGATTTTGATCTCACAATTTCTGAGAGAAGAAGCTTTGTTAATAACTATATTCGTAAGTGAACATAATAATGCGCGTTTAAATGTGTTCATATAAATCCGCTTACCCTTCTCTTTTCGTGTTCAAAGCTGCTTAGATTTCTGTACATCTTCTGTATCCAAAATGTCAATATTTAACGTTGAAATATGCTAATGAGACTCCTCCGCTTCTCCCGGAACGATGATTTGATTTGAAAATCTTTGAGAATAACTTGTTAGTCAAGTCAGCTATGGGCAAGACCCCCGTCACATTCCCCTCCTCTCCTTTCCTTCCACTCTTCACTTTATTCTGTGTGATACTTTTTAAAAATTTTTTTTTTATATTTTTATAATCATTGGCCCCCCTACCCCCACCCCTTTGCAAATATTACAGTTGATAAAGACGACATACAAATGCCGGAAAGCTCCCGTGTTTTAGATTCTATTTCATTATATTTCAATGCTTGCAAATCAGTATATTTCAAACATTTTACAGTAATATTTTAATGCATGTTTAATCGAAGTTGTTTAGATTTCGTTTGTATATTTTTAATAATAAACAAACATATTCTGAAATCTGGTAGGGGTAATCAAGAATTATTCACGTATACAGTTCGTGACCCAAGATTTTTTTCAGTTATTCTCTTTTCTAAATTGGACTGCTGTCCCATCTGCACCTCGACGACGCTGCATACAGATTCTATACTCTCCTTCTGATAGTACCAGTTTACCTGGTGAGCTCTGTAAGAACATGCAGCGCAGAGCTCTGTAAGAACATCATCCAATAAGAGAAAGTCTCGCTCAACTGCTTCCCCAAAAGAAGGAACATAAAGATCAAGTTTCAAGTTCTTAGAATATGTGGAGAAGAGAGACCATCACCACCTTCCTAATGTAACTCTGTCCTGACGTCCGAAAAAGGGCTTCGTGCAACCGACTGGAGACTGTACCTCGACGCATCAATGAAGAGCTCTCTGGCTCTTAGGTATAGTCAACATATTGTCCGTACCAATTCAGACGGCCGTTCTGTCCCAAGGGAACAGATGGCTGGGTATCGTGTATAGAGACTCCTCTCATGAATCTTCTGTAGATAGTAAGCATGGATCCAGGCAATCTTGTAGATCCAACAGGCTAAAGCAAGTTGCCATGCCATGAAGTCCATATGACGCTTCTGAGTTATGGCCAGACAACGGTCATCTTGCTTGGAGGTGAATGGAGGAAGCCTATCAGCAGGTCTTTTGTGCTATTCCACCAGCTATAAATAATCCCTAGTCGCTTATGTCCCGTTTTACTTACCCATTCTTAGTAACTTTCAAAACTCATTTCTATAAAATTGATGAAATGATCTTCAGAAAATTTGTTGAAATACTCGTATTAAAAGTATGTTTGTAGTGATTCGAATTCAAGTCGTTATTATTAACCTACAATGTATCAAGTGTGTGCCATTACAATAACTGTCCAAAAACGTTATAAACGTTGTATGCGGAGTAAAAGTACGTTTTTTGTAAGAAAAATAAATATTCAAAGACACGTTGGAGATATGTTGATCATAAAGGCAGAAGTTATCAGGAGAGACTGCTTCTACAGAGATGGGATACTCGTCAATGGAAAGGGTGCAAGAATATTTGCTGATTCCATCGAGGCAGAGTTAGGTGGGTCAGAAAACTGCTAGCTTGGGGGTGATTCTCAAACAGCAGAGGTGAAAGATTCTTGCACTGCTTCTATTGCAATGAGCAGCAGCCTCGAAAGCAAGGTGCTCCGGATTTCAAAAACTGCTGGGAGTCATCATGAAACAAGTATATACATGGGTTGTTAGGATAACGAAGAGTAAGAACAGGTGCATGTATACTTGCATCATACCAATGCTAGGAGTTTAGTAAATAAATTTGATGAATTTTTAGAGGTGTTCAAGGCATCAAAGGCAGATATTGTTGGGATATCAGACGTGGTGTCACACAGATAAAAGAAATACAGAACCAGAATTTGGGGAGTACAATGTATACAGAAAGGATAGACAGGGTAAGAAGGGAGAGGGGGTTATACTGTTAAGAAACAAATAATCTTAGGAAGTACATCCAGTTGACATTAGTAGACAGTGCAATGTTGAGTCAGTTTGGTGTGACATAAGCACGGAGAAACGGAAAATGAGAGTAGGAGTATGTTATAGGCCTAATGACTCTGGGTACATTGGACAACTGTACAGGGAAATAGAGTGGGCCAGTAAATCAATGGGGATTTTAATTTCCCAGATATTGACTGGAATTTGTGGATTGGTCACTCACACACTAACAAGACCTTTGTGAATTTATTGAACGATTGTTTTCTACATCAGCATGTTCAGGAGGCAACTAGAGGGAGTTAATACTCTTGATCTGATTATCAGTAGTGATTCTTCATGCGCTAAGATTCTGCAGATAAAGGAACCACTCGCTGGCTCTGATCAGTGTGCTGAAGTGGGATTTACTTAAAGATATAATTACCATCAGGGGTAAAGGAAAGGGTCTTTGCTTTCGTAAAAGGTGGCTACAGTAGTCCCAGTTTTTAAGTTCCATACAGTGGGACAAACTGATGATATTACCAACAGCAAATTCCAAATCGGAAGTATTCAGAGAATTAACAGTGGACTAGGCTTTTCATACCAACTAAGAAATACTGTTCAAGGTTTAGGCCTAAAAGATGTCAAATGAACTAATGAGACTCGTGGCAGAGAATAAAAATGCATGTGATGCATATAAATTATCTGGAGACACAGAAGCCTATGGCAAAAAATAATTAGTCTGTAATCAAGTCACAAAGGAGATTAGGCAAGCGAAGGCAGATTATGAGAAATCTTTGGCAAGGCATGCAAATAAAAACAGAACTTCTTTATTTATATAAACTCTAGAAGGAAAAGAATGAATCAGGTTGTTCCACTTGATATCGATGGTTCGACTGTTGATGATCCTGCTCAGATAGCTGACAAACTGAATGACTATTTGCATCTACATTCACACATGAGGAATTCTCTAGGGAACTAGAGGCCTAGGGAACTAGAGGCCAGAAGTTTATCAAACTCTAATAGGGAGCTAAATCATTTTGTAATAACTAAGAGCAAAGTAGAGGAGAAATTGATGAAGATAAACATAAGAAATGCAATTGGGTTTAATGGGATTTATCCAGTTATATTAAAGGAGGCTGCAAAGTAAGTAAGCAAACCTACTTTGCTGACTCCTTTATGTTTATGAGCGCATCCTTGTACTCGGGGGGGAGGGGCTCATGGACTGGAGATATGCAAATATATACCCAATTCACAAAGGGGATCAAAAGGCGATATGAGTAATTACAGACTTGTTAGTTTTACTTATGTTCCGGGGAAAATAATGGAGTCACTGGTTAAAGAAGCATTGTAGGATCATCTAGACAAGATAGCAGTAATAATTCAGACACAGCATGGGTTTGTTAAGGGGAAGTCTTGTCTGACCAATTTGAGTGGATACTATCATGTGGTCAGAAAGGAACTGGATGCAAAAATAATTTGATACCATATACTTGGATTTCAGGAAAGCTTTTGATACTGTTGCACATGGAAGACTGCTGTACAAATAGGGGCAGTATGCCATTAAGGGAAAGCTACTGCTATGGTTGAAGGGATGGTTGAGTTGGAGAAGACAGAGATAATCAGTGGACACTGCTCTTCGTGGACTAATGCTATTAGTGGAGTTCCCCAGGGTTCGGTGTTGGCCCATTGTAGTAAATTTGTAAATTTTTAGTAAATTTTTTTTTGTAAATTTGTCAATAATATTGATGAAGGTGCATCAGGTTTAATGTTGAAGTTTGCAGATAATACAAAGGTTGGCAGGATTGTTATTGACAGTAATCACAGGATCTAGAAAAGTTGGGCTGAGAAGTGGCAATTGAAGTTTAACGTTGACAAATGCAAAGTACTGCACAGGCAGCAGTAGTCCCAGAGAAATGTAAAATAACTGGGAATAATTTTGCATTATTATTATTTTAGAGTTGCCCGTAATTGAATACATTAACCCGTATTTGTGTCTGTAAATTGCGTGTGTTCTATGGTCGATTTGCCTGTTTTGCTGGACGAAAAAACCTCAGTTTTTGGAGAGAAAAACCTTGCTATCTACGCCTGAGACCGACTAACTCAGCCACGGAGTGAAAAAAGCCCATTAAATTTCCTCGCGTTACGACGGGATTCGATCCCGGGCCTTTTCCACCAGGTGTTGGGAGAACGGTGACGATACCATTGTGCTACACGCGCAGACAGGGGATAATTGTGCAGTCAGATATAAAGTTTTCTAAGATGGCAGACAGGCTGCCAGGCCAGCTCAACTGGATCTTGTCAATGCTAAACAGAAATTTTGCCAGCAGGGATAAGGAGGACATGGATGGATGGAGTACCGGAGTGCATGACAGCCCGAGGCTTAACCGACCAAGACACCCAGAACCGCACTTTATGGCGGGGAAAAAAATTCCTAACAAGAAATAACTTGTAGGCTGAGGAAACCTATTGTAAATGGAAACACTCCTCTTGAAGAAGAATAAGGAGGCGTTTGTCCCTTTGTATAAGGCAATGGTCTGGCCACACCTTGAGTACTGCATACTCGAGTACTTCATTTTAGGAAAGATGTGGAGTTACTAGAACGAGTACAGGGAAGGGTAACAAGATTGGTGAGGGAACGAAGAGGTCCTCTTACCAAGAAAGGTTTAAGTTCAGCAAATTGCAGCGTCTGGAGAGTAGGCACCTACGAAGTGATGTGATTGAGCTGTATGAGACCTTGAATGGCTTGAGCAGGTTCAATGCTGATGGGATTCTTCTTTTGTTTAGATTACGAACCTGAGGGGCATAAACTGAAAGACAGTTGTA
Organism: Mastigoproctus giganteus; assembly: GCF_048544385.1. NCBI lineage: Eukaryota > Metazoa > Arthropoda > Arachnida > Uropygi > Thelyphonidae > Mastigoproctus > Mastigoproctus giganteus. Next base: position 187,477,248 of record NC_143578.1, read on the forward strand.
GAATAGATGTGCGGAAGTTTGCCTTTAGCCAGCGGGTAGTTGATTTAAGGAACAAACTTCTCTGTAGTTGTAGAAGTTGACAGCTTAAATTCGAGGAGGAACTGGACAAAATATTGGAGCGAACGGATGGGTGAAATGGGCAGCGTTTATTTATTTATTTATATTTTATTATTTTTTTTATTGCTGATGCTGTACAGCTTTCTTGCATCATAATCTCTTAGTAATGCTAATGGTATTACTACCGCCGGCGAAGGTGAAGTTGTTCTCGAAAAAGTAGTCGTGTACCGGATGTTTCGAAAAATGAGGTGGTAAAACAATTGTCTGTGTGTGAAAAAAGAATCCGTGAAGGACTCTTACTGATTCCAAAAATATTCAGTAATGCGATGGCTCCTCCGAAGGTAGCCGGTTACGAATTTGTCACAGAAGGGCTTATTATGGTTCAAGAAATATTCGATAATAGCACCAAGAGCTGTAGTTACTATTTCACAATAGAATGAAAACAGCATTGCCCAAATAGTTGGGAGAGATTATTTATGGATGATGATGGTGAAGACAGAATCGTGCATTTGCAAGTGACCAAGTAAAACAAACTCTGGCTGTCACTAAAGACTTCTTCAGAGTTATTCATGAATTATTAAGATTAAGCCAAGCCAGTCCTTTCTGGAAAAAGGGGAAAGGATTAAAGTACGAAATTTAATTTTGTTTGTGTGTTATTTTTCCAGCAGTAACGTGTTTCGACACGTTTAAACAAAATAGATTACAGAGAAGGTAAAAAGTTAAGGAACACTTTCTGTCTAAAAAGTACATTTGGACACATTTGAAAGCCTACCAACTTTTCTTATATGATGATGATTATTTTTCTGATTTAAGGACATATGAGGGATATATTCTCTACTCCCTCAAAAGGTTGTTGGGAACAGACCAAAAGGAAAAGTAAGACATTTTTAAAACGATAAGATGTACGAGTCCAGGGTTCATTAATTTAAATATATTTAAATATCCTTCGAACAACCATCAAAATAAAAATAAAAAAAAGTTTTGTATTATTGTTACATTCAGTGCTGTTCGTTTAATTCAAATCTACGTTTATTAAACGCAGGTGGCAGCAGTGGAATAATGGCACTTATGAACACTTTTGTTCACTCTGTCATGTACACCTACTACGCCTTAGCAGCAGTTGGGCCGAGCATGCAGAAATATCTCTGGTGGAAAAAACATCTGACTAAGCTTCAGATGGTAAGTAATGAATATCAACTTTGTATTCTAGTTACTCGAAAGAAGGCTTCAGAAGTAGGGCTAACCCTATTTCTGACGCCTTTCTATTGGTTAAAAGTGTAGCAACTAAGACACCATCAAACAGATAACAATCATGCAGGCAACTACATGTTTGTGGTCTGCAAGGGACTGTTTGAGCCGTTGTATCGGAAAAACATAAAATAAACACTCTGAATTTGTATCCATTGCTAATCAAGCGCCACAATTCTCATTAGGCAGTCCCATTCATCAAGCGCTTTGATCGGAACAGTGGGAACGTGCTTCTTTTGAAAAACACACAATAGGACTACAATAATGATAATCCAGCATTAATTCATTAATAGACAGACCTCGCTTTCCTTTTGTGATGTATCCAAGAAAGACACAGATGGGCCTATTTTCTCCATGTGGTTTAAGACTACAATTCTCCCGTTGCTGATTATCTGAAATGAGTGTTTCAATCTCTGCACCAATGCCACATCCGTATGCGTTCTGTAACTGTTCAAAACATTATCATTATCTATGGAGAGATTCCCTTGTGAAAACGGTCCTGCTTTCCTCCATAAATATTTCAGGTAGTCGATGACTAGATGCCAGGTATATGGAGTTTGTTTTGGTTGGAACTCCTAGTGAATGGGTTCCCCATTATGCTGGCTGAATTGGTCATCGGTGCATCTCTTCGCTGTATGCACGGCTACACTTGTTCCCTTGGAACAAGTGTAGCCGTGCCATGGCATGGAGTGTAGCAAAATACTACACCCTCCTAACAATGAAGATTAAGGGATGGCCCATTCCAACTTTTCCTACAAAACCGAGAGAAAGAGGGGTGTCTTTCAGAATAATATCCCAATAAAAATTGGGATATTATTCTGGTATATCTCCCAAATTAATTAAATTATGTTCACACTTTGATGGCTGCATAAGGCTGCAGGTACGTTTCTGCAGCCACAGTATTACTGAATTTTTGGTATCATGGATAGGATCATGTGACGATTGGACATCGCGACAGTACAGTGCGTAACTCTGTATTGTTACAAGACCACTCAGCCACGATTGTGCAATGCCTATGGCTGATCGAGACCTCCAGTGTGAACGCTTTTAAGAAATTTTCATTTCTGTCCACTGGCAGCATGTTACTATTCATCCTACTTTCTCAAGGTAGAATTCGGTTCTTTTTGGTACAAATTAATATTACTGTTCCACAGAATTTTATTCCTTTCTGATAGCCTCTTTTTCTCTCTACCACCTTTCAATATAAAATGTATGCATTTAGTATTGTATTGCAATAATTCGATATCAAATGGTTAATTAAGGCTTTTTTTAACTGTCTTCCAGGCCCAACTATTTCTAATATGTGTCTACTACACTCAGATAGCTCTGATACAGGACTGTGGCTATCCGTTAGTCTTCTCCATCATCAATGCATCGACCAGCGGTCTGTTTCTCGCCCTCTTCATCAATTTTTATATCCAAGCTTACCTGAAGGGCAATCGAATTTCCCTTGCTACGCGATCTGTTGTGACAGCGTGCAGTGGGGATTATAGAGAAGCAGTATCGGAAAGTACGTCAACTTTCAAGCCATCTTCGGATTTCAAATATACGAACGGCAGTATTAACGCAAATGGTTATGTCACACACAGAAAAGCAGCCCCTACTCGTGAGTCAAAAGAACCCACCGAGGCCTCCACGTGAGCATATCAACACCACATTCTATGAATTGTGGCAATATTTGAGCATCAAATTTATTAAAAGTTTTCGCTCAATCAACCAGAATTCATTATTTCGGCGTTCTATTCGAGTTTCCTCCAGTCCTTGTGATGCCCGTTCAAGTGCTTCTAATCTTTATTACTCAGGTATCTACTTCTAAATGTCTGGCGACTTTAGGTTTTGGACACAATCCTTTATTGTCATTAAAAGAAAGCAAAGGAAAACAGTTATGAATGAAAAGAAGCAACTGGAATTTCTATTACAACGCCATGAAGATAATAAAGAATTTAAATATATTTACACTCAAGTTTTACGGTGTGTAAATTTTCAAAATTTTACGGGTAAGAAAAGTTTGACAAGACTGGTTCTTGAATAATGGATAATATGCGTATTGGACGAATGCCGAAGTATTCTACAAATGAAAGCAACCATAAAATCAAAAATAAATGTTAATGTGTTAGAAAATCGATGCTATGTGTCAGAAACTCAATATTATTGAACAATTGTTTTAAACCTGTGATTAACCGGAATTTATACTGTACACTGTACTTGTTAATTAACTTAGTGAAACAAGACTTTAAAATAATAAACTAACTAATGATACGTGTGAACAAATTAGTTCTTTTGCTAGATTAGCTGCGCTTGCGTACTTCACAAATTGATCTGAGAGTATTCAAAACAGCAATCGCATCTAAAAGTTTTATTTATTCAAATTTCCGTTTGTACAAGACAAATGAATTATTTTTTCGCTACTATTTTACTTTAAAACAGTAACATCCAAACTTTAAATTGATGTATGCAGATTTACACAATTAGAAAGAAAAATGTTTACGAACAGTTTTAAAATAGACACCCAAAAATAGGGGGGAAAAACCTTAAGAAAACTGCTTTCAAAAATACAACTATACTTGGTACAAATGTCACGATGCTATTCTTTCTTTAATGTTCATGGCGTGAAAAAATTTTTTTCGTGAAAAAAATTTAATCCTGGTATTTACGAGGTTGCTCAAATAAAACTGGCAATTTGGATCATTATTTTCAACTATGCATTGAACGTGAAATTAGCAAAACCGGGAATTGAACAGACCAAGAAATTTTGCGTTACTTAGCACCGCTAAGTTCACATGTCATCTGGTTTCAAGCAGTTGAAAATGGTGTCGTGTCTAGAGTTGTACCAAGAGTGACTTGGCTCCAAGGGAGTTATCTTTTTTTGAGCCACTAAAATAGGCGTAATTCAAGCGATGACGAATGGCTCAGCAAGCGATCAAAAAATTATTTTGAAATGTACTGCAAGACGAGGAGAAACTATTGTTGAAAAATAATGAGGCTCTTTTTACCTCCTTAGGTTTGAATAAAGAACTATGACTCATTTCTGTATTATATAAGAACAATTATACTGGAGCACAAGCTTTGATTTAAAACTGGGCTTCACCTTTCTGTAATATTTCTCCATGACATCAATATCTTGATGAAAACATGCACCGTATTTTTCGATAACGTGTCTACGGGGAAAAAGTCTAAATGAAAATGGAGGACGTGTATTTTGGAGACATATTGCAATCGAGATTTTGATCGGCTTGTAATAAATTCCCAATCAACGTTTAACAGTTGTCTGTTCTGTAGTTGCCCAAAAAATGTTCGCAAACTTTCTTCAATAATTTCCGAATTTCCAATTCCAAACGATTAACACTTTCGAAATGCTCATCTTTCAATAACTTTGATCTGCGAAAGGGTGAATACACTTTTTTTTTTTTATTTTGGCATCATTAATGAGTGGAAACTTCAATTTAAAATACTGAAAGCCATCTCCATTCCTATCCATAACGTTTACAAAATTCTTCATTAGACCTAACTTTACATGAAGCAGTAGTGAAAAAATGTTTGATTGATCAATTAGTGGATTATGGACGACATTTTTATTTCGAGGTACAAGGTCTATGCGAGAGGGCCATATTTTAGCTTCACGATGAAAGGTGTTGACTCAACTGTCCCACTTGCACAAAAAAAGCAACAATATCTCGTATAGCTAAGTGATAAACCTAAAATGTCTACGATCTGGTCAAAAGTTCTGCTGCTTTATTATAAATATTAAGTCGCAGTTCATGTCAAAGGAAGCAAATTTATTCACAAACCACCAACATAAAACTTTTTGATATTATAAATTTTTAATGTTGGCCACCGTATTTTCTCCTCACGTGTGTTCTGTTTACTGTCAGAATTGTCAAAAACCAAACACTCTTCAATTGTTCCCTTCGATACAAACGTTTAGTTGGACTCTTCGGTCAAATGTTATGAGGGCTGGGTGATGAGTGGAGGTAAGAAAAGATACTGCCATCGTCCATTGAAAAAAAATTCATCCGAGGAATGTACAGATGTCTTATCTAACAATAAAATGTCTTAATGTTTTCATTACATTCTTGCTTAAAAAATTTTCGTTAGGCGTACATAAACATTAAAGAGAAAAGACAGTACGAATTATTGAGAACTCGAATTAGTGAGATCTCACTGTAGCGAAAACTCACTAATTCGAAAATTATAGTAGCATAGCCTGTACTGTGGTTGCCTTTGGCATATGCTTTTATCGCGTTATACGAGATATTGTGTTTTATTTTTCAGGAAATAACGAGATATTGTGTTTTATTTTTCAGGAAATAACGAGATTCTCCTTACTTCTCGGAAAATAAAAACAATATATTAATCGTTAAAAGTCCGATTCAGAGTTGTATTGATCAGTAACATCCTGATTCTGAATAACGTCGAACATCAACGATATTATTACAACAATTTCTGTGTTGAGATGCAGCGCTTGTGATGATCTAAATTTGCAACTTGGCACATAATAGACGAAATTGGGTCGCTGAGAAAACGGGTCGATGCTTGGACCGGATTAAAAGTGGGGCCTCCGCAGTGACCTCACTGCGAAGGCCCAGTTTTAATCTGTTTCAAGTGTTTAGTGATATAAAGAAGAGATGCATTCCCAATGGCTCCAGATATGAATAATCAAAAACAGGTATTTTAGTTCAATAAGGAGGTAGTTTTATTAGAGGGCTCAACTGCGAGGAAAACTGGTCACCTACTTAGTAATAAAGATAAGTGGAATAGAACCAGAATGTCTGCCTGATGCTACAATCGATGACGTCACTAACTAGTTGTCAGTGCAAAAGGTACGCATAGGTACTAATATTAAACACAAACAAGTTAAGAACTGGGATGAAAAGTATAGTGTCATGCTAAGAAAACATGCTGCCCTACCATTAATATCGAGACACCCCTCAACTGATAATTGGTCATGTCCTACTCAACACCACGTGTCAGACAACTATAAATATGCATAGGTGTTCAAGGACACAGTAGTATCACAGCGATCGACAGAGTTAAGAGATTTCCAGCGTGGATTGATAATAAGATGCCACAAAAGCACTTGGTCTGCACGTGACATTTCAATGGCAGTGAAGATCCACAGGTCGACGCAAACGGAAGTGGGCTGGGGCTGCCCTAGCTCGCAATGGAAAGCTGTGCTTTAGAGTGAGGGTGGAGCTGGTGTATCACTGTACACTTCTGGTTTTTTACTGCTCTAATATTTTCTTTAAATAAACAGTAATATTAGCGAGTCTATGTTAAAGAAACACGTGTATTTGGTAGAGGAAGCTGTTGGCTTTCTGATTTGAAAATTTTAGTCGACAATTGGTAAATATATAGATACAAATTTAGGTCGCGGCAGTTGAATGTTCTCAGAGCGTAACTGCCTTTTAATGGCTTCCTATGCTTTACACGGGTTTTGAAATGAGAACTAATATGATTCAAAATTCTGTGACTGTTTCTTACTGACAGTCTTGTCTTAGGTAACGGTATTTAAACCTGTAGCTAGTATTTAAATTATTGATAGTATTTCAGGCCCAACGATTTTAAGTCAGGTAGCCGTTAACAACAATCTACGTTAGTCGTGAAAGAAGAACTGTTGGGCCATCTCTTAAATTGGTCATAAATTGTAAATTGTAAAGGAGGATTCAATAAGCTTTAGGTAGCATAAGCTATACTACCGTTTGCTGATTCTCACCATGGATGAAAGGATAATGGCTAAGGGTTTAGAAAGCGCAAAGGACAAAGATAAGATTAGGGAAAGACAATTGGATGATAAGTGAGGGGACAGAGATAGATGTATGGGTTTAGTTGAAGATATAGAAACACAGGAAATTACAGTAGTTATGGAAACAAAGGACAATAAAATATTGTTGGGTGGAAAAGAGTGAGATTTTGATGACAATGGGACATTGGTGAATGAGTTTTGCTTTCTCACAGCAGGGAATAATCAAGGCATAGTGAATGGAAGTAACGATTGCTTGTGTGAAGGATCTCCAAAGCAACGTTTTTTTCCAGTCTTCCACTGTCCAAGATTGGTGCTCCTGAGTCCACTGTGACTGTGTGTCTTCTTTTTTTTGCTGATAGGAGTGGAACGCAGTTCGGTAGTGTGCTGCGATACCCCCTACCTGTGATAACGCACAAAGAGTTGTGAATTCTGAAATGCCTCTTTGGTCACCGCTGTTGTACTGGGTTGTTATTTGAACTACCTGTAAAGCTCTGTTACCCTGCTCAAGCCTTGTCAAGTCCATTGGCTTGTCGCATTAACCAGCTGCTTCCGACCAAAGATTGCTTTTGGTTGGCTGTTATCTGTTTATTTGACAAATCTCGATACACCCAGACGCAGTCATAAGTGAAAACTCTAGCAGGTGTCGGTGTCCGAAATACCCAATTTACATAATTAGATATGTACAGTATAGAAATTAGATAAGGATGTACACATCGAAACCAAGTATTTGATAAGCTTTTAGAGCTAATGCTAACTCCATTCATATCATTTCAGAGAGAGTTTTACATTATCATCAACTTTGCATTAGTAATTTTGTAGTTGAGGCAGTGATCTCATCGAAAAGTTTCATAATAGTGACAGCTTTGAATATTAAAACTTCTTACTTCTAGCCCACTTGCTGTACAGGGGGTGAACCTTGTGTTAATAAACTGATAGTAAATAAAAAAAAATAAAAAATAAAATTAACCAGACCACATTTGAATATATTTTCCCTGGAATTCCTGATATCAGATATTTAGCAAACCAAGTCCAGTTACTGATGGAGCAGAATGAATTGCAGACCGTTGCACACTGTGTAGCATTTATTGTGGAAGAAACCGGTCAGCAAGTCAAGAGGTTCTGGGAGGAACAGAGGTTATGGGCGGCTCTGAGAGTGGCAAATGGGATCTTCGAGCTGCAGCAATCCCAGAATGAAGGTGCAGAAATAAGTCCTATGAACAGTGGTGGTAGACCTTCTCTGAAATATTTACCTGAACAAGTGCAAGTAGTCGTATGTATGTACGGATTGCGAGCCACAGCAGTTGTTCTGAGTTTAGGTGTGGGAGCAGTAGCGTAGCTACCCTTTTTCGGACCCGGAGGCAAAGAACATGTTCTGGCCCCTACTTGATTAATGAAAATTGCAAAAAGTGAAGACAGCCAAAGATGCCGGGCCCGAAGGCAATTGCCCTTGCCTGCCTACATGGTAGCTACGCCACTGTGTGGGAGCATATGTTTGTAGACTGTCCATTTGAGGATACAGAATTCTACTGTAAGGGTGAATTTTATTGTGGTGAGAGCAGTTGATGTCTATATTTCAGCTGAATTTAGGATTGGTGGGTAGCATACTGCCCGTACCTTAGATACCAACTGACATCTGCATATCTATAGACAAATAACCTCTATTTGCAATAAAAGTAATAACGCGTGCTGAAATATTTAGCCTTCGTGACGGACTCTGAACTCCGTGAAACACTCCAATTTTTTATAAATATCTTCCGATATTTTCCACCACTTGGTCTTCAAAGTGGCGACCAGTTTTTTTTTTTTTTTTTTTCCGATAGACTCACCTCATGCACATCCTATGAACCAATTCATCCCAGAAGTTCTCTATTGGATTGAAGTCAGGGCTCTGGAATGGCCAATCAAACTTTCTGACGTTTTCTTTCTTTCTTTTTAATTCCTGCACGGAAGGTTGTCCTGCTGAATCAGGGACAGGCTTTCCCCGACATGCTACAATAACGTAGGTAACGCAGGAATTATTTTCCAGGACATCTAGATAGATCTCGTCATTCATGGTTTTCTCAAATACAATCAATGATCCTAGGCCAAATCATAAGAAAAAGCCCCAGACCAACACACTGATTCCGCCAAACTTCAATTCGTTGGCGATACAGTCCAGCAGGTAGCTTTCTTCTGGCATCTGCCACACCCAGGCATGACTGGTTCCAGTTAAAGCGGCGGCTCCAGCCAGCCAATGGCAACCCTGCTGTCAGTTACACATAATTTAGCAGTACTCTTATATACCCCCTCTCTCGTTTGCCCAAGTAGAGGGATGGAAAAAACATGCCATGACCAAAAAAGATTGATATGAACAAACTGAAAATAATCAAATTACATAAAAAATAAATACACATATAATTAAATTTCAGACAAGTCCAAACTTCATTGGAAAGAGCTACATCTGTTCACAGTCTGTTGGAAAGACAGCAGCGCCAGGAAATGCCGAGAACAGAAATGCCAGCACAAGGAGCTGGAGTTGCAGTGGATATAGCAGACTCAATCATCCACGATTTCACAGAACTTTAGGTAATTCGGCACTACACCATACCGAATTAGAAATTCAAGGCATCCAGATGCAGAAGAGTCTTCAGCTTAAGAAATATTGCAGTTGAAAAGGCTTGGAAAGCCAAGGTCTTCTGTTTATCAACTAGAATTGTCTCGAAGCCTTCTGCCATAAGATTGAGATTACTAAGATTGAGATACCAATTCAATTCGTAGATCGCTGTACTCCTCACAGTTGTACATAATATGTTCCCATGATTCTCTTTCGCCACAATGGCAACGAGATCTTTCATGCAACTTTGCATTAATCGAACCAGGACCAGTCAATAAGAAAATAGCTTGTAAGTTTGGGGCAACCATTTGAATTTTAACGAGGCTGCATTTCTTAAATATGGGAAAACTTTTTGTGTAATCTGCCCTTTATCACAAACACTCCAACGCTCTTACCAGACTTTTACCAAAGCATCCCAAATTCTTGCCCTTTCTTTTCTGGGATCTGCCAAGATGTCCACCTCTATATTCAGAAAAGATCAGGGAATGCTACGCGGATGAAATAAGCCAATGCACAAAACACGAAATACAGATCAATAGGAAATTTTCCAGTCACAACCTGCAAAGATGGTGTCGACACAGTTCTGCATGCCGTGCACATCCTAAGGAGCATTACTCTTTGAATGGAACTGGGCTTTCTAGTAAATACTTTTCCACTTACACGCTCAAACCAAATTGGTGCACCATACGTTACCATGGGAATAAATATATATTCATATAGCAAGTTACCTTTTACTTACCTTTTATTCCCCATCCAACTCTAGTGATTCGAGTAATCCCAATAAATTTCCTCACCTTTTCTGATAGATAAGTAACATGTGAGTTGAAAGTCGAAGATCCGTCAAACATAATGCCTAGTTATTTTAATTGCCTTGCCGATTTTAGGCTCGTCCCATTCATTCTCACAACTGGGGGTCTTTTACTCGAAAAATGACCCTTGAAGACCATTGTCCTTGTTTTGGTTCCGGATACAGTCAGTTTATGTAACCTACACCAGTTATTAAGTTCAAACAAAACCTGCTGTGACCTGGTTTCTAGTTGCATCCGTGAATTTCCTTCAATAGGCAGCACTAAATCATCTGCATATGCCACCATCTCTGTATGCTCGAAGTCCCTATGCAATAAGTCCTCCAAAACTAGGTTACACATTAGTGGTCCAAAAACCGATCCTTGTGGGAATCCCCTGGTCACTTCTCGTACAATAGAACCAACTGACGACTTAACAGTCAATGTACGGTGCGTGAAGTAGTCCTTTTTACCACCCTTTATAAAGATCTTAGCTTAACAGCCTGCAAGTCTCAACATCATAAGAACGCTGCTCCATTGAATGGAGTCAAAAGCTCCCTCAAAGTCAATAAAGATTCCAAGGACATACTTACTGTTCGTGCCTAATATATAGTTTCGCAATGTCCGAAACACATCTTCTGTTCCATGACCTAGAGTAAACCCATATTGTCTGCCAGACCAGCCTAAGTTTTTTTCAGTATAGTCAGTAATCTGTGTTGCCAGCATCCTTTCAAATACCTTTCCTAATCCAGGAAGGAGGGCAAAAGGTCGATAAGATAGTGGATCATTCTTTGGCCTAGATGGTCCCTTCAGTATCAGCTTTAAAAAGGCATCCTTCCATGGTGATGGCAAGACCCCATCACGCAGACAGCTATTAAAAACTTCAAGAAGGATATCTGGTATCAGTCGATGAGCCCATTTAATGACCTCTCCTTCAATGAGGTCCATCCATGGGCATTTATTGTTCCTTATGCGCTGTACTGCGTCACAGAGTTCAATCAGGCTAAAGGGATCCTTGTCATGTACCCCAGAGTAAGCATGATTAAGCCTTTTCATCAACATCTATTCTTCATCATCTTGCTCAGAGATAGTATCTCCAATCAGATGATCCAAAATCGTAGACATACTTTCTCTCCAGCTCGTACTTTCCTCGTCAACACCTCCAATAGAGAATGCTGTACCTCCATTATATATTTTAGTCTTTCCAGTACATAGCTTATATACAATTCCCCATGGGTTCTCATTGCCCACTGTTCTAATCAACGTTCTCCGGGCAGTTAATTTTGATTTAGATATCATACGCACGTATGCACTCCGTATCCTCTGATACTCTACTTTAAGTACATTAACTTCCTCCTCTCCATTGTTATGCCGAATTCTTTGGTACCTTTTCCGTGCTTTATGAACCTGCTTCTGAAGTTGGCTTAACTCACCAGACCACCATTTAACTGGAATGAATCCTATTACAGTTCTTTTGCTTCATAGATGTGCTGGAAGCCTCAAAGAGAGAGAGCGCGCTGAAGTAACTCCACTGCATTCTCTTCAGACATCTGATTGAATGCCCAAATGCCCAGATTTCCAAGTCGGACATGAATATGTTCGTCAAACCTATTTCACTTTGCATTTTTCGATAGCAAATCGTCGTAACTGTTCCTGACACGGAGCTAGTTTTGTTATGTCCCTGACAGAAAATACAATGGCCCGATGATCAGAGCAGACCCAATCTGCTCTTAATCGTCAATCGTCCATGATACCAGCTGCCCATACATTACAGATTGTCAAGTCAATATTTGAGTCTCCATTAACAGTGAAGAAAGTACTATCTGAACTTAATATATTTTGCATAAAAGCAATCCATAACAAACCAAGAATTCAACTAGTTGACGACCACGATCATTTGTAATTCTATCAAACCACGATCCTGATCTTGCGTTAGAATCCATCGCAAATATTACCGAATTACTACCCAAGTGATTTTGAACCAGTTCCGTGTACCTGATGTAGATATATCTGTTGAGTGATGACAATACATACAACATAGATAGAATGATGCAAGATCTGACTCCACCCCTATGCACACCATCTGTTAAGAGCACAACGAATTTATAACAGTAATAACTACTGTATGTCCTTATTAAACACTACAATTGCAGCTCTTAAGTCTGGTTCATCTGCACAGAGTACACGTGCTGATAGTGGATATCCTGTAGGCCGACCTTTCACTAAGTATAGTTCCTGTATGCAGGCGATATCAATATTCTCTCTACTGCACACTAGTCTAACTTCATCAGCCACCGATCTTGATCGCCAAGCATTAATCTGTAGTATACGTAGGTTACCATTCGATTTTGTATTGTACTGATTAAGAATTAAGTGATTATCAATATCTGCCATTAACGTTATCAAATTTCCGTGCTCTTTCTTTGACCAACTTAAGTGCATTCAAATGTTTACTCCTTACAGAATGATTTGCGGCTCAAATTTTTTTTTGCCTTACAATTGGAACAGATCGGTTGTTCTCGCTGATGAGTACAGAATGTGTAGGAGTATCCTATACCTGAACAATGACTGTAGACAGGGTCTGTGCAGTAACATGTTCTGACTGTATGACCAAATCCCTGACAATTGTAGCACAAGGTAACTAAATGAAACCACTGAACTTATACGACATGAAGCTAATGAAAATCCTACAATGCAGTAACAAATGACTTCTAATACGCCTTGACACCTGGAGGACCCAATTATTTCCTGTTTTTGCTTTATTATTACTACAAAAACGGACAAATATTTTCGTCTCCACTTCTCCTTGGAGATGTTCTTCTAACAGGTCTTCCTTGTTGATCGTTTTTTTCCACATCATACAATATTATTTTTCGCCCTGGCTCTTTTGGAGTCGAGAGAATCACGCCCTACAATCGTTTAATGCTACGCATTTCTTTACCTATTGTAGCTCCTTTTCTGTTTGCATCTCCAATACCACACCATTATACCTAATCTTCCGAAGCCTCCTTATCCTAATTTTCTTTAAGCTGCTTTTAAGCTCATTAGTCACTGCTAAACGCACCTCATCACTATTTTTCAATCTTGATCCCTCAGCTGCTTTCACTATCAGACCATGTCCTCCTGTCCCATCCAATGATGAGGAAGACAAACACACCTGACTTTCATTTTTGCCCTTAGTTTGCCCTCGTCCCTCGATGTTCAACTGATTCTGAGGTGTTCTATGCTGGATTACCTTGCTATATAGTTCTCTTACCATATCACTATCTTTATTTTTTTGTCCTTCAATTTTTTGTTTGTATTCCTCCAATTTTACCTCCAATGATGTAATGTTATTCTTTAAGCATTTATTTTCTGCTCCCTACAAGGAAGCATTAAACAGTTCCTTAGTAAGCCAGTCTTCCTTGATCTGGAGCTCTCTCAGTTGTTTCTCATTCACGTCTAATACCCTCTCTAAGCCAGTGACCTTCTCCTTTAGAAGTTTATTTTAAATGCCAACATCATGTAGAGCACTTTAAAACGCGTGCCATCTTGATAATACCCCATTTACAATCCTCATACCAATACATTTTTTCTCCTGAAAAATAAATTCCTCCAGGTCCATGCGCAGGCAGAGAGAAAGCTCACTAAATGTTTTAAAAGATATTTTCTCAGCTAAATCTACAGGTTCCGTCGCACGATCGAGGTAAAAATCCCCTTGATCTAGCCTACTCTGTGTTCCATCACATGGAGACAAACCAAGGGAAACAGGTGGTATGCATTTCATCAACTTCTCCAAATTCCTATTTGCCTTGGCTAAGTCAAGATCCTTCTGAACATTGTGCATGGTATTTTTCAAACTGGTACTTACTTTGGAACTTTGCGCACGTTTACCTTTGGCACTTTTCCTAGGCTGAGGGGATCTACTGCATGACGACTTAGCCGTGCCCCACGAGGTAGGTACGGCTACGTCGTCATCCACTTGAACTGTCAATGCAGAAGTTCTGGATCTATTTCGAAGCCTAAAACAGCCAGAAGATCGACATCTGGAAGAGAATGGAGTAACCATTCCCAAGTCATATGCAAATCTTCACTTCTGCTTCCCTCCTGAGTATCTAGTCTAGTTAATGTTCCATCGATTTTATTCTTAACGTTCTTCGGCCTACCCTTTCCAGAACTTCTTTGCATTGTTCCAGCGGATATTTCATCTGTTATTTTCTCCTGACTCCCCACGGAAATGTCGATTTCGCTATATTCATCCTCTCCATTATCAATTTCCTCATCTCCAAATCCAGTGCTTTCTATTTAACGATAATGAGAGGATCGGAATATTCGAAAAACAGCATGACTCCATGGATGCATCTTTCTGGGTGTAAACAATTCTGGCTGGTGGAAGCGGTGTAATTTGTGCGGAGAATGTTTACGTAGTGCTGTGTGCAGCTTGTTACCAGTGTAGCAACATTTAAATGCCACAGGTCATGTGGAAATTGTTTCCCATCAGGTACATCTAATCATGGCCGCAGAGTATCGAATGGGTTCTTCCAAAAGGAGAATACGCCACCTACAAAGGCCAGATTACATGGAACTATTTACAGGAACTTTTCTCTTCTTCTTCTATTTCCTTCTATTTGCGGTCATCAAAAGATCTTTTACCGGGGATGGGAATCGAATCTCTTTGATTGCCAGCGCAGGAAAAAGAATTGAATACTAGAGAAAGTTTGGTTCCAGGAACATGAGAACGAATTCAGCCTACTGCAATGCCCTCCCCATTCACCAAATCTCAATAAACTGGATATCTGGGAGATGAGGTGGAACAATGTCTTCAGAGTGGAGATCCGCAATCGTCCAAATTGCACCAACTGTGAGAAGCAGTTGTGTCAGCATGGACCAGCATCCCTGTGGTATGCTTTCGACCCCTCTTTGAATCCAAGCCACGACAAATGCAGGCTATTTTAAGGGCAAAAAGGTGGCGCCTACTCGCTATTAGGTACGTGTACTAGATAAAGCGGCACTTCAGTGTACAAACAATAAAGATTAGCTTTGCCCGCCTCTCTCTCTCTCTCTCTCTCTCTCTCTCTCTCTCAAAAATTGGTTAGGAATCTACCGAAGAAGTAAGAGTATGTAATTAAGGCCAACGGTAGGCCGACCCGTTATTATACATTGTATCAATAAAAGGTTAATAGAAAAATGCAAGTGTCCGGTTACTTTTAGTAATACAGTGTATCTCGCCAGGTCCGAATACAGTACAGTATATCGAAAGCTAGTCTACGGGGATGAAATATTGGCATTAATCGCTCAATCTACAGAGAAAGTAACCGAGTTCTCTCGGAGAGATTACTCCCACCGAAATACTACCAGTTATCCAAGTCCTGGACTGTGATCTCTCCTGAGATTTTCAATAAGCAAAAAGTACAGTCAACATTCTAAACCTGGAGGATGTCACAGCAGCGCCTCCGTAAGACCTCTGAGCAGCGGGAGAGAGAGAGTGCATGACTTCTTGAAGTGAGTTTTTTTTTTAAACAGTAGAATGAGACTGTCGTTATCGTTTGCCATACTTTTCATTGAAGTTATTTTTTGGTAGTGATTGTTATTTACGCTTTCATTTCTTTTTGTTTCTCATTTCTTAAACCTGTTGTAGTTGAGTTTGCAGGTGAATCAACAACTGAGGATAATGAACCTTAAACCTGTGGACAAAGCCGTTGAGGGATTACGTCCTCATTTTTATAGAGCTAGTATTATTTAACTGAAGTAAAGGCATACTACGAGTATCATGCTTTCAAACCAAGGCACTTCATTCCGTTGGAACTTTATCACACTTTCATAAGATGCACTTTTTTCTTGAAAAATGTTGCCTAAAACTTCCCCGCATCTTATGGTCCGGAGGTATACTAGGTGCACGTAATGATGTCATTATGTTTAGCCGTAAAAAGGGACAATATGATCCAGGTGGCCTTCTGAAAAAGGTGGCACTTTTATTGTGACCATTTTAGATCATACGTACGGCGACAACAAGGACAATTGCACGGAGTTGTAATTCTAGGAGGCCTTAGCCAACTAGTCATTGGACATCTCAATTAACAAACCCTTTCAAAGCATTCAGATTAATTCAATATATTTCCGAATTAATTCAATATTTGTAATGCGAGATTCATTGTTTATTATTACAAATATCAAATTAATCTGAGTTAATTTGATACAGTATTTGTAATTATAACCAATGGAGTGGACATTTCTCCACTCCAAATTATTGTTTTTTACTTGTTTCGCAATTGCCCGAAAGCTACATTCTGCTCATCTGCACAATCAGAATTCATGGCACTGAAAGACATTATGAATGTCAAATATGATTTTAATGTATGGCGACCATAACGTTAATAAACTCAGCAAGGAGGCTTACTGATTTCAATGCTTCATTGGAGTGTGCTGATAGAAGGAGAACTCGAAATACATGAACAATCCCTGCAAAGTGTAATAAAATTGATTTATAAAGCGTCCACATCTTCTGAAACCTGCATTATACTGCAACAGGAGGCCCAACAAACTATACGATCGTAAAGCTATACAGCAATTCGACCTACTCGCGAGCCGGATAGGAAAGTTAGTAACACACCTTTTTAATGTGCGCGAGATAACACGTGTCTCTTTGTATGGAAACAGCAGGCAATGTCGGGAAGTGAAGCCCTTTATCACAAGGGAAGTGAGGATGTCGCAAAGGACACTAAAAATTCGGTTAGACTTTCGCCACACCCGTATAATAACCACTTTGTATTATTCGTGCTTTGTTTTAGTTTGTTCTTCAAGCAGCAACTGATTAACAAGGGTTTCGTAGTAGAAAAAGTATCAAGGGAGCCGTATTAAGATTTTAAGTACCCGGATGCAAAGAAGAAAATGCCGTCCCATCCTACATGATGTATCCGAGTGGTCAAGCGAGAGTATAATAGTTTATGCGTTTGGGCTGACTATGGTTATACCTAATATGTCTACTAAATACGGTAACGTTGTTTGTTTGTTTGTTTGTTTATACTTCTGTTTCAATTTTGTGTTTATGTTCCTGGACTTGGCCGTTTCGAGTATAAACAAAGCATTTATTTATTAGGAAAAGGTTCCAGTAGTAGGATATTCATTTCACTGAAGCAAGAATGAAAAGGCCTCAATGATGCCATTCGTTTGCCTTAGGCAAAATCAGACCAGATATGAGAAAACCAGGGTTCTCTGGTAGGCTAAGTAACAGTGAACTAAGCAAGTCTGAGCAGGAAGTTGTTCCTACTCTGGAATTTGAAAAAGTAAAATACGCGCATTTTATTTAATTATTATTATTATTTTTTGTATAAAGTTATAGCTATATTAATCAACAAATGAATAATTTTTATCACAAAACTTTAGCAAAAAACATTTTCTCTCTATACATTAAAAAA
The DNA here is from genome assembly GCF_048544385.1 of Mastigoproctus giganteus. NCBI lineage: Eukaryota > Metazoa > Arthropoda > Arachnida > Uropygi > Thelyphonidae > Mastigoproctus > Mastigoproctus giganteus. The sequence continues at coordinate 187,495,068 of NC_143578.1, forward strand.
GTTTTCCTCCTAGTAGTAATATTTATTCGAACCAATGGGAGATGAGGGCGGGGCAATTATGTGACTTATTTGCCATAACGTTCACCAACCTCGTGCACGTGCTTCACTGACTAATACATAACCACACCTGGCATCGTTTGATGTTCCATTGTATTGTCAGCTGATGAAGGGACCCGATATAGTTTGTATATTTGTAAATGGTTTAGTATTTTGTAAATATTTTAAATATTTGTATAGTTTGTAAATATTTTAGTCCTACTCTTTCGGCTGCAACAATATTCCTCATGCATTATGGAACCCAAAGAAAAAAGGCATTTTCCTAAGTGACCTATGTAAATGCAGATAAATAATTACATAGTGGGCTAAAATCTATTACTTGAGTACCACTTGTCACCGCGCAGTGACAGGGGTCGTAGAACGGAGTGGTCGAGTTCTGTGACTGGGCGATTATTGTGAATGCGTTTTGTGTCTTAGCTTAGGTAGGGGTGTTTATCCCCTCACTTACCGCTGTTTTAAAATCGGAAAATGAGTTCCCGATTTTAAAACAGCGGAAGTAAGGGGATAAACATCCTAGGAATGTCATCCTAGGAGGACAGGGGCATTAGCAGTGAATGGCATCTGCCAATCACTGCCTTCTTTCTGATTTTTAGTCGAAGTATGGAGTGGTATCCAAGATTTCAATTTTTACCTACATGAGTGATATTTATTTCACCTTGAGAATGCTGCGTGGTGGGGATGGGACAGCCAGTGGGAGCAGAGGGATGTGGATCAGGTGGTACAACTGGGCGGGACAATTGTCACTACAAATGCACAGGTAAATAATTACTTATATAATATAGGTGTAAAAACACCATAGACAACTCTCAAAGGAGAAAACTACAATAGTAGTGTGAAAGGCATCATTTCAACTGTATCTCATATTGTGATCATCCTTCACAACAAGTTACCATGTATTGCACTACCTCAAATAAGTACCGCTTCACTAATAGAGAAGACTTTTGTTACTTATTCTCATTGGGCACCACCACCCAAACTGCACCGTTTCAAAGCTAGTTGGCCTTTCATGAAGGATGAGCACAATATGAGATACAGTTGAAATGATGCCTTTTTCACTACTATCGTAGTTTTTCCTTTAAGGGTTGTCTATGGTGTTTTACACCTATGTTATATAGGTAATTATCACTCTTAAAAATATTATGCCCAGTTGCATTTAGTCTTACGTAAATATTTACATAGGTCATTTCCTGATTACACATTGTCAGTGCGTTTCGACAGGTGTGTCTTTTACGTAGACAAGATTTGACTCACTCCGTCATACCTCTATATTTTACGTAGAAAAGTGTGCGCAGCGGGTTGGTGAGCAAAGCGAGCAGGAGGCGAAGCCCCCTAGTAAATATTATTATAATATACGCAAGATGCAAAGTAAATATAAATATTATTATAATATACGCAAGAATTAAATTTAGATTTCATAAGAGACAGGGGTTCAAACTGTTCGAAAATAAAGGTTATTTATTTATTTCATTTTTTTTTTTTTTTTTTTGAGAAAAAAAAATTTGTAAATATTATAGCACTGTGAATGGAACGAGAGTTGAAAATTACAAAGAGTTGTTTGGTTTTTAGGAACATTAGCAACTAAGGCCATATTGCACCGGGGATATGCGGTGGTCATTCCCTGACCTTTCCGCATCCTCCATATTTGGTGGTCACGGGCTGGAACCCCGGTCTAATCAATAAGCGTGTGCTACGCACTGCTACTCCTGCCCACCTGGCTACGGAGGCGCCATTACGAAGAGATTGAAATGAAATTGAGAGAACAGATATTACACCTATAATAAACTTGGGAAAATTATTGGGGAAGAAATAATAAGTTTAGGGCATGTGGTCGGGATTACTGGCTATTCTAACGACAGAAAATTCCTCGAGATGCAGACCAACAGATGAGCAGAACCGATATAAAAAAAAGCAGCCGTCTGGAGTGATGAACATTAACATCATCAAGGATGGATAGTCAGCCTTGATGACTTTAATGTCTATCAATACAGTCCACGTACAGATTTACTCATGGCACGTGTTTTAATACACGTGATACCAAAAATTAAGATAACGTTCTTTACGCTGTGAACTTGTCTGACCACATTTGGTTGTCACGAAATCAAATTTCAGCCAGAAATTAAGGGAAGGGGGGAGTGAAATCTCCTACCAGCAATGTCGCAGGGGTTCGTTACGTCAGCGGTCGAACCCTTCTTTTCCCCAGATGTGAACTGAAGTTACTGAGGGACTTAAGGGCCCCTAAACCGTTAAAATTAACAGCGATCAGTCTTGCTTGCTCTCTCTCTTTATGGACACAAGTGAAGTGAAACCAAACAATTTTATTCCCTTGAATTACACATTGTCAGTGGTCAAACACAAAAGTACAGTAACACACGCGTTTGAGTTGACCATTCACATGACTGATAAATACGATAATGATTATATCCATTGTTAAAATGATTAGTTGTAACCTATGCTATGAAACACCCTATATATTTTTCCCCTGTTATTTTTTTGTTTCGTTTACTGGCTACTCTAACCGCGTTTTTGTGTGCTGATCTCCTTCCTCCGTATAACCCACAGTCCATTGCAAAGATCTACCAAATATAACGGGCCTTGGGTCGTATGTAGTCTCTTGTCATTATACGGGCGACCTGTCACCATTTTCGATTTCTTTTAGGTACATTAAACAATATTATAACTGAACTAATAGATGCCAGTTAGACTAGGAATTGCGTATTATCTTATAACATGCAATTCGTACGATAAACATTAAAATTTAAAGCCTAGGGAGTTATAAAATTTCTACGAATTATCCACAAAATAAATTGACAAGAATTGTGCCTGTTTCTAATAAAACTGTGCATACCGCGATATACAAGTTAAAATCGCCTTTATTCTTCAAACAGAAAGTACAACGTAATGTTTCAATATCCCTTTGATCCTTGAGAATATCTTAGTATTTACATGCATCCAGTTTAATCAGCAGAATTGTATCCTGTTGCAAAAACTGATTTTTGTTAATGAGGATTGTTTCCGTATGACTGCACATTTAAAAGTAATTACGATACAATACGGAAAACTGCCACAGGCTGGAAAATAAATAACTTGGTACCTCCATACTGAAGTTGGAAAACTACGGACGCGGTAGTAGACATCAAAACAAGGAAGTGGCCAGCCGACCGATCGGAGTCTGACACCCAGTCTGGAATTAGCGATGATGGAGAACGCGTGGGGATTATCAATCACGTTAACAGGTTCCATTGAGTTCAAGTGCGCTCGCGAAATGAATGAATTGTGACGGCCTCTTTAAGGAAAAGAAGAACCGAACAGGAATTCCAACTGCGCCGCTTTCCAGTCAAGCAGCGCATCGCCAGACCTTGACATCATTCCGACGATGAACTTTGTAAGGTCAGAGTACCATAATGGTGTCATATTTTAACTAATATCACGAGAATCACGTTCGTTGGGCTACTGCTCAAATTTGCTTCAAGAAGGCAGTGAAAATCTCGAAGTGTGTGTGTTATAAATCTTTCCAGTATCTTTTTCTTTTGAATAAAGAATTCCTATACCCGCTGAAAGCTGCCATGTTTCTGATTCTTGTCACAGGAATCGACCCACCTACGCATGTTTTCCAAACATTTCCTGATCAGTATAATTGGTGATACATTAATTTTAAACTTGGGAATGAGTAACACTTAAAGCTTCGCTCTGCATCATACTCATGCCATCTTTTTTGCGCAATTAAACTGGCTAGTTCATTATTCATCCAACTTGGAATCTTCTTGCTATGTTTCCTTGATGGAATATAAGGCTTCTGTGACTAGAGCTTTAAAAGGTTTACTTTAGTGTATTCACGTTCTGTGACCTCTCTCTCCCCAGTTGATAGAGATCATATAGTATCTTAAGCTGTCATAATCTCCTTTCTTGAACTTAAAACCCATTCCTCTGCCTTTTAACAACCACGCATTCTTCTGATTAGCTAGCTTAAAGCTCAACGATCACTCCCTTAATGGTTCCTGTATTGTAGGCTCCGTGACATCATCTGGTTCGTGGGCGATGATCGGGTTTAGAATATTCTTGTCCCTAGTACTTTACCCAACATCCTAATACAAATAGCAATCATCCAGTTCATTTAATTTTTTTTTAATCACGGTGAGTTTCCCTCCCACTTGCTCCAATCAATTTGGGGCAAATTGAAATTACCTCAAATAAGACCTTCACACTTGATCGTGCATGTCATTTACATGCAGAGGATCTCATCATAATCTTCGCAACCTTCTTTTTTTTTGTTATTGACGCATCGGCTTCTGTGGCCATAATGCACCTCCCAAAGTTTTTGCATTTACTCTGATTCAAGCCCGAGGCGGGATTCGAACCCGCGACCTTTGGGTTGCCAGCAGACACTTTACCTACCCGGCTAGCCCGGTCGGCTCGCAACCTTCTGATCTGTGAAATACTCCTGCTCTCATTATACCTTTTCTTCCAGCTAATAGCTCCTCCTATCGTATCTGGGCAGAATTGTAAACATATTTACACTCTGACTTAAGTGGCATTTTTTTTTTAAAGATGGCGCTATATTTATCCAACAAATCGTCAGTTCGTGTGCGCTTAAAAGTCCTCCACATGAATAATAATTCTCTCTTTATTCCCTCCCCCTTAAAAGTTGGTTATATCACCAGTTATTGCTCCTGGCAGATACACCCTGGTTCCGGTCCACCCATCCGTATTACAAAAAAAAATGTTACCATTTCCCTGAGAAGGGGTGGTTGGTCGTTGTAGGGTTTTAAGCGCATTTGCAATTTAGGCCATATTGTACCGTATATAATATGTCTGTAAATTGCGTCTGTTCTGTGGTCAATTTTCTGTTTGTTGGACGAAAAACCCGCGGGAGAAAAAACCATGTACCCTCGCCCAAAAGGGCACAGTTCACAATAAAAACCCTACACCCTCCGCCTGAGATCGGCTAACTACAGTCTCGGATGAAGAGGACTTTATATATTTCTCCAGTCGTCGACGGAATCTAACCCAGATCTCTAAGGCCATTCTCATCTGCATCTTGACACCCATGGACGAAATATTGGAAGTGAATCTTGAATCATTATTAACGTAAAATTTTAATTTACAAGCTATTGGATATCACATACCAAAACATTAGAACTAATGAACTTAAAGCAACTTACAGAATACTGTACTGAAAAGAATGTAACTTATCAAAATTAGCTTTGCACAACTACAACGCAAAAATCTTAAGATTAACTAAATAAAAAAAAAAAAAAAAAAAGCAACAAAATCGTTTTCCATTTTTATCCCACAATTTTTCATTTCCCCCAAAATTATAGGCTTAATGGGGATGGTTCAACGTGCCGTAGCCTAGTGGTCAGGCGCGCGGGTGCATGAATACACGTGCCTTGAGTGACCGGGGTTCAAGCCTGTGACTGCTGAATACAGTGCTGTTTCTTGTATTCTGTGTATCTTGCAAAAACTCCTCTCGGTCAGAGGAGTTTTTGGTCGTCCCGGAGTATAAACAGAAAATTTAAAATTTAAATAAACCACTGATCCAGGAATTTTTCACTCTTCTGTTTTAATTATTACGCTCTATATAAGCTAGGCTATTTCTATTGTTACTTTATGCAAATAGTTAATTTACTTCATTTTCTGTTGCTGCATTCCGCTCTAATTACTGTTATTTTTAAAATTCACTACTCCAATTTTTTGCAACGCATCTATCAACATCGCATGAGCGTGTATTGGAAATAATAATTGGTTTAATGACATTTCGGTAACGACTCGTTTTCGAGGACCCCAGTCCAGTCATTAAGCAACTGATACCTACACTGAATTCCAAACTGACACACAGAAGAAAATTTATAAATCCCCAAACTGCTTTTCGGATACACCCTTTTGTTTTTTATGACATCGTGTTACTCGCATTCAGGAAAGGTGTCATAACTAGTGGGCCAGAAAGCTATTTAGGTTAACAAGTTTACTTTTAAATTAATTAGTTCAAATTAATTGGCTTTCAAATTGGCTCAAAGCGATTCGGTTGTTAAGCTTCCCAAAAACTTTCAGTAATGTTAAGATGGTCGTTGCCCATTACAGGTTTGAACGCATTCGGAACTGATCATGGCATCCGAATGTCAGTTACCATTTAGAAGTGGTGTATAACGTTTGCATGTTCTCGATAAACGTTTTACAAAAATATTCAGGTACATTTCATTATTAGTGTTCTGATTTCCAACCCGAGCACCAATTATTACTTTTCCTCTATCTATATGCTTTCCTCTCACAGGGAAACCTGGGCTATTCATCCAGCGTAGCAGACAACCCATTGAATATCGCAATTTACAGTCATACCACCACACAGCCTTAGTTGTTTTCGTTTCCAAAAAGCAAACAGCAACATCAATATCTTCCTCCACACCTCCCCATGCCACATTAACTCATCTAGAATTTTCCTTTGGATTTTACACAAATATGTTGTGATCAACACAAATATGTTGGATAGGTGGAACAGGACCAGGGTATGTCTGCCAGGGGCAAAGGTTGATGACGTTGTAGAGCAGATATCATCTTTTAACGGCACAAAAGGTGATACAAAAAAAATTTGTATAGTTGTACACGTTGGCATTAATGATATCAAGAGTAGGAGACCGGCAGAATTGCTTAACAAGTACAGGTCACTGTTGAAAAAAAGCCGTGAAATAGGGTTGAATTTGAAAGTGTCTGCAATTCTGCCCAGACACGATAGGAGGGAGTATATGATGAGAGCCTTGTCGATCAATTCGGCCCTGGAAAGATTGTGCAAGGCTCTACCCCTTGAGCCTTGTGCAAGGCTCTACCCCTTAAGCCTTGTGCACGGCTCTACCCCTTGAGCCTTGTGCAAGGCTCAAGGGGTAGAATTTTTTTCAGCCTGGACTGTACTTGTTAACAGGAGAGATTGCTTCTACAGGGATGGGATACACTTAAATAGAAAGGGTGCAAGAATATTTGCTGATGCCATCGAGGCAGTGTTAGGTGGGTCGGAAAACTGCTAGCTTGGGGGGAGACAGACGAATAGATTAACAGTAGCCACTGGCAGAGGTGAAAGAGATTCTTGCACTGCTTCTATTGGAATGAGCAGAAGCCTGAAAAACAAGATGCAGGATATTTCAGAGACTGCTGGGAGTCATTACGGTACAAGTAAACACATGGGTTGTGTTAGGATAGCTAAGAATAGAAATAGGTGCATGTATACTTGCGTGTACACCAGTGCTAGGAGTTTAGTAAATAAATTTGATGAATTTGAGGTATTGCTCAAAACATCAAAGGCAGATATTGTTGGGATATCAGAGACGTGGTGTCACACAGAAATAAGGAATGCAGAACTGGAATTTGGGAAGTACAACGTCTACAGAAAGGATAGATTGGATAGGAAGGGAGGAGGGGTTATGCTATTAGTTAATAAATACATAAAATCCAAGGAATGAAGCCAGTGGACATCGCTGGACAATGCAGTGTCGAGTCAGTTTGGTGTGACATAAGCATTGGGAGATCAAAATTGAGAGTAGGAGTGTGCTATAGGCCTAATGACTCTGATGAGTATAATAAGATACTGTACAGGGAAATAGAGTGGGCCAGTAAATCAGAGAGTCTTATAATGGGAGATTTTAATTTCCCAGATATTGACTGGAATTTGGGGGCTGGTCACTCACACACTAGCAAGGCTTTTGTGGATTTATTGGATGATTGTTTTTTACATCAGCATGTTCAGGAGGCAATTAGAGGGAAGAATACTCTTGATTTGATTATCAGCAGTGATTCTTCATGCATTAAGAATCTGCAGATAAATGAACTACTAGGTGGCAGTGATCACAGTGTGCTGAAGTGGGATTTACTCAAAGCGGTAACTACCATTAGGGGTAAAGGGAAGGGTTATTGCTTTCGTAAAGGCGACTACAATGGACTCAGACAGTATTTAAATTCTATACAGTGGGACCAACTGATGATGTTACCAACAGCAAATGCAAAATGGGAAGCATTCAAAGAACTTATCTTGGAAGTTACTAGGCTATACATACCAACTAAGAAATATTGTTCAAGGTTTAGGCCTAAATGGTTGTCAGATGAACTGATGAGGCATATGGCAGAGAAGAAACATGCATGGGATACATACAAATTAACACATGACACAGAAGCCTATGATAGATACAAGTTGATCTGTAACCAAGTTACAAAGGAGGTTAGGCAGGCGAAGACAGATTACGAGAAATCTTTGGCAAGGGATGCAAAGAAAAACAGTAAAGAGTTCTTTACTTATGTAAACTCTAGAAGGAAGGGGATGAATCAGATTGGTACACTTGATTTCGATGGGTCAACTGTTGATGATCCTGCTCAGGTAGCTAACAAACTAAATGAATATTTTGCATCGACATTCACACATGAGGAGTTATTTAGCGAGGGGAAAGCCAGACGTGTATTCAACTCTAGCAGTAAGCTAGAGAATCTTGTAATAACTGAGAGTAAAGTGGAGGAGAAATTGTTGAAGATAAACAGAAGAAAGGCACCCGGGGTGGATGGGATCTATCCAGTTATATTAAAGGAGGCAGCAAATGAAGTAAGCAAACCCTTAGCCATAATTATGAGAGCTTCCTTGGACTCAGGGGAGGGACCCACAGACTGGAGATGTGCAAATGTCACCCCAATTCACAAAGGAGGATCAGAGGCTGACACAAGTAATTATAGACCTGTGAGTTTAACCTCTGTTCCAGGAAAATTAATGGAGGCACTAGTTAAAGAAGCACTGCAGGATCATTTAGACAAGACTTCAGCTATAGCTCGGACACAGCATGGTTTTGTTAAGGGGAAGTCTTGCCTGACCAATTTGATTGGATACTATTATGCAGTCACAAAGGAACTGGATGCAGGGAATAACTTTGATATTATATACTTGGATCTTAGAAAGGCTTTTGATACTGTTGCACAAATTGGAGCAGTGTGGCATTGGAGGCAAACTGCTGCTGTGGATAAAGGGGTGGCTGAGGGGGAGAAGACAGAGAGTGGTAATCAATGGACACTGCTTGTCGTGGACTAATGTTATTAGTGGAGTCCCTCAGGGCTCAGTGTTGGGTCCATTATTGTTTTCTGTATTCATAAATGATATTGATGAGGGTATATCAAGCTTAATACGTTGGTATATCAACGTACTAAGCTTGATACATCAACGTATTGATGAGGGTATATCAACGTATCAACCCCTGGCATGGTGCCGTGAAGGGTATTGTATGGTCGTGGTACCTGCGTGTACCGGTGAACTGTACAATAAAGATCTTATTTATCTTATTTATTAATATCGAAGTTTTCAGACGATGCAAAGGTAGGCAGGGTTGTCAAGGACACTACTGACACTATGCTGCTGCAACAGGATCTGGAAAGGTTGAGCAGATGGGCTGAGAGGTGGCAAATGAAGTTTAACATTGACAAATGTAAAGTACTACACATGGGATACAGCAACCCCAGAGCAACGTATCAACTCTGTGGTACTACACTGCCAGTGGTAGAGAATGAAAGGGACCTGGGGGGGTGGTTGTGCAGGCAAATATGAAGTTCTCTGAGCAGTGCAGACGGGCTGCAAGAGTAGCTCATGGTGTATTTTCAATGATATATAGGAATTTTTCTAGCAGGGATAAGGAGGTGATTATTCCCTTGTATAAGGCAATGGTCAGGCCACACCTAGAGTACTGTATACAGGTCTGGAGGCCTCATTTCAAGAAGGATGTAGAGCTGCTGGAACGAGTACAGAGAAGGGCAACAAGATTAGTGAATGGAGCAAAGAGGTGCTCTTATGAAGAAAGGCTTAAGTTTTGCAAATTACAGTGTCTGGAGACTAGGCACCAGCGAGGTGATCTGATAGAGGTGTATAAAGCCTTGAATGGTTTGAGCATGCTCAATGCTGATGGGATTCTTCCTCTCGCTCAGAATAATCACCTGAGAGGGCATAAATTCAAATTGAGGAAAGACAGATATAGGATAGACGTGCGGAAATTTGCCTTTAGCCAGCGGGTGGTTGGTTGGTTGGTGGAACAGGCTTCCATCCCTTGTCGTGGAAGTTGATAGCCTAAATAAGTTTAAGGCTCAGCTGGACAGATATTTTGAACGAACAGAGGGATGAAGTGGAAGTGGGTTTTTTTTTTTTTTTTTTTTTTTTTTGGCTGATGCTGCATAAGCTTGCTTTCTTGCATCAAATGCCTCTACTAATTCTAATGCTAATCTAATAATATTTTGAAGTATTTCACTTTTGACGCATTTCATCATGATGCAGTATTTCAGAAACGAACCAGCACCATTTTATCTTGATAGTAAATTATGTACACTAAAATATTTTAAATTATTAATTTTATTTAATTATTAACCATAAAATTAATAACTTAGCAGGGATTTAGACTTTCAGCAATCCGAGGAATTATTTCTTAGGGCCCCAAACTAGCGTCTTACACACCTGTGTGTAAATCCAGGCCTGCAATCGAAGACAAATTGTTTCGAATCCGAACTGATATTTTGGGTTAATATAGTAAAGCAAACTTCAATTTTTGTCGATGATTCAAAAACGCTTTGAATACTTTGACAAGTTGTGTTAGATGTCACTGGTAATTTCATTTCATTTTTCTCCCATAGAAAGTTTTTTCGAAAGATGTCTATAGAAAGGATTGTTAGATAACGTTCTCAGAAAAACCGGACAACTATCGGTCAAATACCGGACACCTGACAACCCTACCTCTGGATGATACATGCAACAATACATTTGCATTTCCGAAGTATAATTTTAAAAAGATTACGAAGTACACGTACAATGTAGTATGATACAACATGTAGTAAATTACTAGTAGATGGCAGCACTGACTTGAAAAGCATACTAGATTTTTTAGTGTTTTTAACAGGCGTTGAAACAGATTCCTTCACCCAGGAGACGATCTAGAAACTTCCAAGTGTCCAAATAGCATTATTGTTAATTCTGATTAATTTTATTAATGACTAATTCTGATGAGAGATGGAAAGAATATTCTACATATAATACGGAATTCCGTTTTTTTTTTTTTAATTTTGCTTTTTTTTCTTTTCTTTTGGGGGAACTTAGATGAGTTATACAACGCATTTAATTGAATTTTCCCATACGTTTTGAGCTATCCATTCATTATTAAATTCCTAAAAATCAACATGCTCCACCCAACACTTATACCGCTTTTCCCTTCAGTTTACCAAATTCGCAAAAAAAAAAAAAAAAAAAAAAAAATGCGTGCAAGTTCAAGCTATTCACTCAAGGGTGTGCCTGGGTGTGTGTGGGAGGCTGGGGTAGATTTACAAAAATATAATAATAATACTACATCTCTAACGCGATTTGTAGAAATTTGAAAAGTAGATTATATGGTCAACAATATCCTCGCTGGGGCTGCTTGCCGAACCGCCTAGGGAAAAAGGGCCCTGCATAATGATACATGACCTAGATAACGATATCACCACTGAAGAGTTAGTTCAAGAAATCTACAGGTAAAATCTCAATGAATTGCAACGAAACGGAACGCCAGAGCAGCACATCACACCGAGGTTCGAGACCAGGGCCAGGACTGGGGGTGCTGTCAACTGGGTCTTGGAGCTGTCCACAGTTGCCTGGAAATCCATACAGCAACAGACAAGGGTATATGTAAATTGAGGCAGTCACCGCTACAGACAAGGGTATATGTAAATCAAAAGCGCCGGCAAAGTCTATTGATATAGACTTTGCTGGCGCTTTTAATTCTCTCCTGGCCACACGACACACACCTGCAGGCAAACGCACTCTACATGTGGCCGCTGTTCCAAAGATGGCCACGAATATAAAGACTGTCCAAACAAAGCTGAAGCCCCGGTCTGCATCAACTGCAAGGCCCTGAAGCTGCCACATGACCACTCTATAAGGGATAGCGCCTGCCAAACATACAATAAAGCAAGGAGTACACAACAGCTACGGATAAATTATGGGGAGTAATCCAAAACAATACAATCACTTCGGGATAAAAATTGCACAACATAATGCACAGCATTCTAAGGCAGTTGCTGCTCAGCTAGTTAAGAAATCTAATGAAAAAAAACCTGGACGTGATCATACTCCAGGAGCCGTATACACATAATAAAGGAGTGAGAGGTTACCCCCTAAAGTTCAAGATTGTCCAAGTGGAAGGAGACACTCCTTGGGCGGCTGTCTTGGTTTGTAACCCAGACCTCACGGTTACAAAAATAACCAACCTTTGCACAAACTGGGCAGTATGTGCCCACATTGCCTCATCACTGGGGGAATTTTACGTCTCTTCGGTCTATGCCAGACCGGGAGAGGACATTCTCCCCATCACAACGTATCTGCAAACTCTACAGCGCCAGCTTCCGAGTGCCAAAATTATTATTGGAATGGGTGCAAATTGTAGGTCCCCGGCCTGGCATAGTGAGACGCCAGACAGGAGAGGTACACACAATGGACAGCGACTGGAGGAGTGCATAGCAAGCAGTAACTTTACTGTCCTGAACCTACCAAATCAACTTCCCACATTTTCAAGTACAATGTGGGAAGCAAACATTGATCTTACCCTTGCAAGCCGCACAATAGCAGGACACCTCACCCCTGGGAGGTACAGGACCATTGGACCACATCTGATCATAGGGTTATAACCCTCAGTCTGCACCGAACCCTAATTCCAAGACAGATCGTCAGATTTCTCTCGCCAAGGTATGCCATTCCCAAAGCCGACTGGGATCTCTTCCAACGGACGCTGATGATGGGAGCAGAAAACATCCGTACTGAAGGCCAAAACTTAAATGACCTCCAGCAGCAGGTGACAAAATTAATCAGGGACCCAGCGGACATAGCCATAAAAAAGAAACACCCGGCCCCCAGAGCTATTCCCTGGTGGTCACCAGAACTAACTGACCTCAGACACAGAGCAAACAGAAGCCGAAAAGCATTCCAACGAGCGCGCAGAACGTGGCCACAGGCGGAGGTTTACGAGCAAAGGCAGAGGTATCGCGAGGCAAGAAATAACTACACTGCCAAGATTAAGCAGAAGGAAAAAAGAAACATGGGAAACTCTGGTCAGTGCAAATGGCAATGCTGACCCATGGGGAATTGTTTATAGAGTTGTCACTAACAAGCTCCCAAGAGGGGCAGTGATTACAGCCACCGAAACTGCACCGGGAAGTTATACCAGAACCTGGAAATCATCAATTGACAACATATTAGACCACATCTTTCTACCTCAAACTGATCCCCAGACTGAGGAACAGAGAAAAACTCTATGAAAAAAAACTCCTCTTATTGTACCACGGCAGTTGAGCCCCCCCCCCCCCTTTACAATCATGGAGCTGAGCATAGCAGCAGCAAACATTAAAAACAGGAAAGCCCCTGGGACAACAGGGTTGAACCAGAGATGTTCAAAAAGGCAATAGAGAAGGTAACAGACATCATTCTAAATCTCTTCAATCGCTGTCTTTCAGAAGGCTATTACCCTAATAAGTGGAAAACAGCAAGAATAAGACTTATACTTAAGAATCCAACCAAACCCCCAGGATAAGCCAAAATCGTATAGACCCATAGCTTTGCTTTCTACCTTGAGCAAACTTTTTGAGCGGCTTCTATACCATAGATTAGAGACTCACTTCCAGGAAGCGAACATGATGTCGCCGAACCAGTTCGGCTTCAGAAGAGGACGCTCAGCGGCAGACGCTTTGGAAAACATAATTGAGGCAGCAAAAAACTGCGACATGAAGTATTTTCTCCTCATATCAATAGACTTTGCTGGCGCTTTTGATTCTCTCTGGTGGCCCGGAATCCTGGCCAGACTTCGGCGCGCCCAAATTCCAGGCAACCTGTTCTGCTGTCTTAGATCATACTTGGATGACAGAAGGATTAAAGTGACTGCTCCCTTTGCCACTCTCTCCAGGCACAAAAGGATCATGAACCATTACAAAACCGCCAACCTGGAATCACCCAGGCAATATGGATTCAAACCGGGCTTCTCGACCATTGAAGCAGTCCAAAACCTCATAACCAAGGCAACCGAAAGTAACAAGAAGTATTTTCTGGTAATAGCAGTGGATTTTGGTGGGGCCTTCGACACCGTCTGGTGGCCCAGCGTCCTTGGTAGACTACGGAAAGCAGCACTCCTAGAAAACTTGTATAACAGTGTCCAGGCATATCTGTCGGATAGGAAAATTGAGGTCGTCACAACTTTACGAAGAGTTGTTAAAAGCGTCCGAAGGGGCTGCCCACAGGGATCTGTCCTGGGGCTACTAATGTGGAACATGGTTTTTGATGACTTCTTGGCTCTGGACTTGGGAAATGTGGCCAGTCAGGCCTTTGCTGATGATCTCATTTCAATGGTGGAAGCGGACTCCAGAACGGGACTTGAAACACAGGCAAACCAAACACTACAAACCTTACAGAATTGGGCAAAAACACATATGTTAATGATTTCACCAACCAAGACAAACTCAGTATTACTAAAAGGCTCTCTAAATATCAGACGACCACCGCAAATAAAGATAGCGGGATCCACCATTAAACTAGCAAAGCAAATAAAGTATCTAGGAATTATCCTGGATGGAAACCTGTCCTTTACACCTCACCTCACCTACTTGAGAGAGAAACTAAGGAACTATGCAGCACTTGTAGCAAGAGTATCTCGCAGGGACTGGGGACTCAACAGGAAGACCCTGTCCTTGTATTATAAAACAATATTCATCCCAGCGATCACCTACGGATCGCCAATCTGGTTCAGGAAGGCCGGAACCGCGGTCAACAGAAGACTGCTGGACACTATCCAAAGCAACATACTTCTAACTACAATACCGTGAGGTCAGGAATACCTACAATACCGTGAGGTCAGGAATGAATACACCGCCTTGATCAGAACACGGAAGAAACGATCCTGGGAAATGCTAGTTTCAACTAGCGGGAACGAGTACCCTTGGGAGATTGTATATAAAGTCGCAATGAACAAGCTACCCAAAGGAGAGGTAGTTCCCTCAACTAAAACACCTGCTGGCTTCTATACAAAATCATGGCACCAATCAATAGACAATATCCTCAATACCACCTTTCGGCAACTCCCGACAGCTCACTCCCTGGAGCAGCTCCGTCTCTGCGAAGAAAATGCAAACGACAACCCAGTAGAACGTGAAGACCCATTCACACTAGCAGACCTCTACTTGGCGACCGCCAAAATACGAAACAAGAAAATGCCTGGTGAAGACTATCTGGAACCAGATATCGTAAAAAAGGCCGTAGAATACATACCAACAACTATCCTAAATCTGTTCAATCACTGTCTCTCTGCAGGCTACTTTCCTCACGACTGGAGATCTGCACGGATCCGACTGATCTTGAAGAACCCGACAAAATCACGGGAACTTCCGGAGTCGTACAGACCTATAGTACTATTACCGGTACTGAGCAAACTATTTGAACACTTACTCCACAACAGAATAGAAACCCACTACCTAGAAGCAGGGCTACGATCCCCCAAACAATTTGGCTTTCGTAGAGGCTGCTCCACTGTAGACGCCTTGGAACGCATAATAACCGCAGCTAACAACTGTAACCGCAAATACTTCCTAATGATCTCTGTCGATTTTGCCGGGGCATTTGACTCACTCTGGTGGCCAAGTGTCCTCGGCAGACTCCGGGAGGCAAATATCTCCAATAACCTGTACCACTGTATCAAAACCTACCTATCTGATAGAAGGATCTCAGTATGTGCTCCCTACTCTCAACTTACTCGGCCTATCTTCCGGGGTTGCCCACAAGGTTCAATCCTGGGGCCACTCCTTTGGAATCTGGTGATGGACAGCTTCCTCAATCAGAATCTCAATGGGGCAGATGCACAAGCATTTGCAGACGACCTCGTCCTGATGCTGGAGGGGGACAGCCGGGCACAACTGGAAGCCACTGCAAACCGGGCAATTGACTCCCTGCAAACGTGGGCGAAGCAGAACCACCTAACAATATCACCAACCAAGACATCCTCAATACTCCTCAAGGGTTCTCTCGACACGAGAAGGCCACCACAAATCAAAATAGAAGGAACCACGATTAAACTAACTACAGAACTAAAATACCTCGGAATCGTATTGGATAAAAACTTATCCTTTACCCCACATCTCATCTATCTCCAGAGAAAGATCAGGAACTACTCAGCCTTCATAGCAAGAGTCACACGAAAAGATTGGGGACTACGGAAACGGACCCTGTCTCTCTTTTACAAGGCTTTTTTCATCCCTGCCGTCTCATACACTGCAGGGATTTGGTACAACAAAGCAACCACGGCTGTGAACAAAAGGAAATTAGAATCAATACAGCGTAGCATCTTGCTCACCATCACAAGAGCATGCTGCACTGTCAGCTCTCATGCGCTGCAGGCCCTGGCAGGATCACTCCCCCTGGACCTGGAAATTGTCCGCTGCGGCATGCTCTTTCAACTGTCCAGAGGTAAAAGTGTATCCTGCATCGGCTTCACTACCGATCCAGCCAACAACAGCAACATAGAGAAAAAACGTCTTATCAACCATCTCCGGCAAACCTGGCAGTCCCGATGGGCAGAATCAACTAAAGGCGCCATAACCCGCAAATTTATCCCGGACGTTACCCAAGTCTACCCCCACCAGCCGGCCTGGTTCTCACCGGGGCTCTACACCATCTTCCTTCTAGCGGGACATGGTTCCTTTAATGCCAAATTTTCGACCTTCGGAATAAAAGAATCACCACTATGCCACTGCGGTGAAAATCAGACATGGACACATCTGATGCATGAATGCCCCCTCTTTGATGATATAAGATGTCACTTTATAACAAAAATATGTTTCAACCCGAAGGATCGGGAACACCTTGTACTGTCGGAGGAGGAGTACTATAGAGCCCTCTCGAAATTTGCGCACGAACTGTTCAGCAGACTACGAGCATTACCACAACTTCCCTAAACTCGACACTGGAACTCTGACAACTGAAACGGACAACAATGACTAGGACTTAACTGGATGAGACCTATATCCCCTTAGTGACACCATCCCACACTGACACCCTGATTATTGGAACAGCAGTTGATGGGATCCTATCCCAACACTGACCAACTAATGGACTGTACACTGTCATGGACCTGACGAAGCCACAGCTTTGCTACATACACGCCATGTTAGTGATCTGAGCCGGCTCCCTTGTTCGGCCCTTTCTTCTCCCTTACCCCGGCGGGGGGCAGGTGACGGCTTTCCTGTCTCCTCCCCTCCTTGCCGACCCCACTCTTCCCTCTGGTGGGGTATGGGCATGCCCCACTGATTCTACCTGGGGTCGTCTCCCCTATTGACCCCATTCTTCTGTCTTTATCCCTCCAGTCTTCATTCTCCCTACCCAACTCTATCTGTATGCAAGCGAATGTCCCACACGCCAAAAATAACCGTGTCTAAATTACGCTGTTCGCCCACCATTTTGGCTTTTCTAATTCTAGCGCAATATTCCCATGCAATTTTTTTTTTTTTTTTTTTTTTTTTTTTTAAAAGGTCCTAGCCACTGAAATCCCAGGAAACTATGTGGCAGGACCTGCCAGAGTGCAAATTTAAACTACTGGTTACCTGGTCTGCCTCCATGGGGCGAAGTGCGGGCAATGTTGGGCCTCAGCTGGGGGTCCAGGGGCTAAAGGGCCAGAAGAACAACGGTACATAACACAACACACTCACATGATCCATACATTTTTAAATCTCTGGCCTTCCAAGTGAACTGGTACACTCACAATGAAAGCAACACGGAGATGGGGGGAACCCCTGGTGCCGTTAGACACTTAACACACTTTGCACTTTGCACTTCTAACTATAACTAGGGCACGCAAAACGGTGAGCACCCACGCTCTGCAGGTCCTGGCAGAAGCTCTTCCGCTGGACCTCGAGGTGACTAGATGTGGACTCATGTATTTACTGTCCAAGGATATACCTGCCTCCATCTATGACTTTACCTTGGACCCAACCAACAGCCGGACGGCAGAGAAACAACGAATAGTGGCTCACATGTTGAAGATTTGGCAGCACAGATGGGAGATGTCGCCAAAGGGTCAAGTTACAAGCTTCATACCGATAGTCGCAAAAATGTACCCAAAAGCCCCCTCGTGGTTCTATCCTGGGCTAAATACAACCTTCCTCCTGATGGGCCACGGCCAGTTAAAGCAAAACTGAACGCACTCGGAATAATAGAAGAGTCCACATGCACCTGTGGAGAACCTGAAACCTGGCAGCATATTATGCACGACTGTGAATGCTACGAAGAACACAGAAGTAGACTTATAACTGAGATTCAATACTTGCCGAAAAATCAAGAGTACCATCTACTGGATTCAGAAGATGAGTACAAAGCCCTCAGCCGATTTGCACTTGACATCTTCAATAGACGACTAACAGAAATAGCCATCCACAACGAATAGATGACCACAAATAATAAATAAAGGCAAACTGATAAAACATAAACACAGAGGATAGCAAAAGAAAGGATAGAAAAATACTAAGGACAAACGGTGTAATATGTAGCAGAATAAATGAAACAGCATCGACCTAGGACCCAATGGGAGAAGCTCCAGCCATGATGTCGTCGCTCCCAGGATGAACCCACACACCTAGAAAAGGACCAACGAGTTATCATCACACTGCACTTGTTGGAGGGAACTGCAAATTGCCGCTATGGCGAACTGGGCAGGGCTCCCTTGCCCAGCCCACATTCTCTCCCTATCCCTAGTGGGGTGGGGGGAAAAAGTATTATTTTAGGGTTTCCCGTAATTAAATACATTAACCCGTATTCGTGTCTGTAAATTGCGTGTGTTCTCTGGTCGATTTGCCTGTTTTGCTGGACGAAAAAACCCCAGTTTCTGAGGGAAAAAACCTTGCTATCTACGCCTGAGACCGACTAACTCAGCCACGGAGTGAAAAAAGCCCACTAAAGTTCCTCCCGTCATCGACGGGATTCGAACCCGGGCCTTTTCCACCCGGTGTGGGGAGGACGGTGGCGGTACCACTGTGCTACCCACACAGACAAGGGGGTGGGGGATGGTCTTTCTTCCCCTCCCCACCCCACCACCCGCTCTTTTCCCTCCGGTGGGGCAAGGGCATGCCCCACTGATATACCTGGGGTCGCCTTCCCTATTGACCCCATATTGCTGTCTTTTTCCCCCCCAGCCTTCCATCTCTCCCCCCTACTCTACCTATATCGCCAGCGAAAAGCGAATGCCCCACAAAATGTAAAATTTTAAATGCCAAACTCGACACACTTGCAACCTCTTTCGGCCTAATTATATTCAAGCGTTTATCCCTCTCCCCCCCCTTTTTTATATATAGGTCCTAGCCACTGAAATCTCAGGAAATTAGGTGGCAGGACCTGCCAGAGTACTTATCTAAAAATACTGGTGTACCTGGTCTGCCTCCACGGGGCCAAGTGTGGACAACGTTGGGCCTCAGTAGGGGTCCAGCGGCTAAACGGCCAGATGAACAACAGAACACAACACTACACATGTACAATATCCATACACTTTTAAATCTCTGGCCTTCCCAGTGAACTGGTACACCCACAATGAAAGCAACGCGGAGATGGGGGAAACCCCTGGTGCCGTTAGACACTAAATACACTTTACACTTTTCTCTCCAGGCAGGTCCACAGGTGCTGCCCCCAGGGATCAGTTCTGGGGCCTCTTCTGTGGACTCTTGTGCTGGATGAGTTCCTCAATATGGAAATTCCTAATATAAGAATGCAGGCATACGCCGATGATCTTATACTAATGCTGCAGTCTAATAGCAGGACACAGCTGGAGAACCATGCAAATCAGGCCATTTCTGTTCTACAAGGATGGGCAAATGGGAACCTACTGAACATCTCACCGGAAAAAACACATTCAATACTCCTCAAGGGCTCCCTTGATCCCAGGAGGCCTCCCCAGATCAAGATAAATGGAACAACAATTAAACTCCAAACAGAAGTCAAGTATCTTGGTGTTATCCTCGATAGACACCTCAACTTCACACCGCATCTTAGTTACCTCAGAGTAAAATTCAGGAAATATTCCGGCCTATTCGCTAGAGTTACACGCAGAGACTGGGGTCTGAAGAAGAGGGCGCTCGCCATCCTCTACAAGGCATTCTTCATCCCGGCACTGACGTATCCAGCAGGAGCTTGGTACGCTAAGGCAAGCACTGCTGTTAACAGAAGGGAATTGAAACCATCCATCAAATAATTTTCCTCACAACAACCAGAGCATGCTGCACGGTGAGCACCCATGCTCTCCAGGTTCTTGCGGGATGTCTCCCTCTGGACTTGGAGATTGTCGGCCGTGGGCTGCTGCACCAACACGCCAAAGGAAAGGTAATCACACATTTGGGATACACTACGGATCCAACTCTGACCAGACCACAGGAAAAAAAGACATCTTACAGACCACATGAGAACAGTGAGGCAGAATCGGTGGAATGGCTCCACTAAACTAGAACTTCATACCAGACTTTGGACGTGTTTACCCTATTTCCCCGACCTGGTACTCTCCTGGATTTCGTACCACTTACCTGCTGACAGGGCATGGCTCCTTCAGGAAGATGCTACACGATTTTGGAATCTCGGACATAGCACAGTGTACATGAGGACAAGAAGAAACTTGGGAGCACCTGCTCTATGAATGTAATATATATGAAGACCTCCGTGGCCTGCTGTTTACCAAACTACGCTCCATCCTTAGAAATCAGGAGGACATAGTGCTGCAGGAAGAAGAAAACTATAAGGCTTTCACGCTTTTCGCTCAAAATCTCTTCGCGAGGCAAAGAGCACTTCCACCACCCTGAAACAAACTTCAGACTTTGGACCACCGATGGACAGAAAGAACACAACTGGCCATTGACGACCAGCTGAGTGACTACAGCACTTGAACACAAGTGGTGAGGACAACCTACAGCAACTGAAAGACAACTGAGTCCTAACTGGATGCAACCAAACACTGGGACCTAGATGTAGTTGGCCTGTCACGTGCAGGTGACGCATCCTGGCCTCTGCCGAGAAGTCCACCACCTGGAGAGTCAAAGTGAACGATTAAATTGCAGCCTTGCTGCCAACTAGCCAAATGGCGACCCAGTTCCGACACCTTTCCGGGCCTGCTTTATCTCCTTTTCCCGGCGGGGGGACACCCCTGTCTCCTCCTCTCCCTGCAAAACCCACTTTCCCTCTGGTATGGCATGGGCATGCCCACTGAACATTTGGGGGGCCACCTTCTCTATCAGTCCCTTTCTTCTTTTTCTACCCTCCAGTCTTCCTTCTCCCCATCCAAATTTGTCTACCTTCACAGCGCACAGCCCCACATGTCAAAATTGTAACTACACCAAAATTGCTTGCCCGAGCCTTTTCGGCCAAAAATAAAACTCATCCAGCGTACAATCCATTCTCGCTCTTAAGGCAAATCTCTATGACCAAACAAAGCACCAACAGCGATTAAAGCAATGTTTTTTTTTATAGGTCCTAGCCATTGAAATCTGAGGAAAGTAGGTGGCAGGACCTGCCAGAGTACTGATTCCTTACTGGTAACACCTGGCTAGCCTCCACGTGGCGCGGCATGGGCAATGTCGGGTCCCATCAGGGGCCCGATGGCCAATAAGCCAGATGAACAATGGGCACAACAGACTACACTATACGCGATCCACACACTTTAAATCTCTGGCTTGACAGGGTACTGTCACTCGATACAGAGAACACCGCGGAGATGGGAGAAATCCCAGGAGCCGCAAGACCCTCAACATACCAAATACCAAAAATATCAAGTATGGATATACAGTACCCTCGAAAAAGGAAGGAAAAACCTGTACACCTTCTCTCACCTGATGCATGTGGACGACATCAAGCTCTACGCGGCAACTCCAGCTACTCTGGATTACCAAAGAATTCAGCAATGATATGAGGATGGAATTAGACTAGACAAATGCAAAATCCACGAATTGCATCGGGGGAAATTAGTCGGCCAAAACTACCAGCTGCAGACTGATAAAGAGATCGAAGCCATAACGGGGGGGGGGGGGGCGAGACCCACAAATACTTGGGGATGATGCATGCTCAGAAGTTAAAGCACAAGGGAGGAGATCAAGGCCCTGTCTGACCGTAAAATACCACCAGAGACACAGAAGCCTGCTCAATGCATAGCTGAACAGAGGGAACACAGTTAAAGCCATAAACACCTATGCAGTCCCACTGTTAACATACCCCTTCAGGATCATAGAATGGATTAACACCGACCGAGCTGAGAGAGATCATGAGAAAGACAAGGAGGACCAAGAACCACCAACACCACCCGAAGTCGGCCGTGGGAGACTGACCAGCTTGGAAAACAGGAGGAAGGGACTGACAGATCTCATCCAGCAACAGAATAAAGCATAGAGAACTCGAAGGACAACTTCTAGAAAAACCTAGTGTCACTCTACCAGGCCACAAGCGGCATACCCCACTCAACCTAAGTGAAGAGTCCTCGCCCGCCCAGACAGCACAAAGGAAGCTGGATCCATGTCAAGCACTACAAAGACATCCATCGAGATATATAAAATGGTTGCCAGCGAATGGGACGCTCTTCCCTGAGATTGAAGGATTCGTGCTCGCCTTCCAAGACCAAGTAATCAACACCAGGAACTATAAAAAAATACAACGCCAAGGAACATGGAGTGACAGATGACATATATCGACGACGCCACCTGGCCTCAGAGGCGATCCAACGCATCACCGCAGGATGCAGGGTGATCACTCAGACGGAGTACATTCGTAGACAAGACCAGGTAGCCAGGATAATACATCAGAAGCTAGCGAGGAAATGCCAGTTGATCAAAGAAATTGTTCCTTATCAAAAATACGAACTTCACGCCGTACTAGAGACCCCAATCTGCAAGCTGTACTGAGACCATGCCATAATAACGGAGAAGACAATCCCGCACAACAGACCGGACATAACCCTTGTGGACAAGAAGGAAAAAGCTACCTATCTGATTGACATAGCGGTACCCAACACTGGCAAACTGCAGAAAACCCATAAGGGAAAAATCAGGAAGTACACGAACCTAAGACAGGAGATCAAAGATATATGCAAGACATATAGGCATATGCAATAAGTAATGCCATCCTGATCATTGTGTCAACCACCGGTATGGTGGTGACAAATATTCTACATAACAACCTAACAGCAATAGGTGTCCCAGCGAACACGTGCAAGGAACTCCAGAAAGTCGCAATCCTGAACACCTGTTAGGATAGTCAGAGAGGTCCTCGATCAATAGTAACACCAGACATAACACTTGCACTCGGTAGCAGTACCGTCTGAAGGCGGGAGCGTCCCCCATCATGGAGAAATAACAATAATGATAATAATGATCGAAAGAAGAAACTAATAAATTAATAATACTTCATTTACAAATTAAGAAACTAATAAAGAAATAAATACTTTGCACTCCTGAGATGAGTGCCACGACTTACTGTACACAAAGTTAATTAGCATAAAATTGTAAATTCAGGGACGGATTTACATAATACAGCTTAGGGCCTCACATTACAAGGGGCCCGCTCCATCTTAAAAAATCATTTTTATATATTATCACAGGTGAACTGTAAGAGAGAAGGGGCACAACAGGATTAAATCCGGCCCTAGTGGCGCACCATTTTTTTTTTTTTTTTTCTGTTGGAGAGATGGGGAAATGAGAAGAATAGCCGCTGTTTTTAACCTATATAAAATTATCATTTTGTTGTTGTTTTAATTAAGTCTCTCATCCGGGAAAGGGGGTAGAAACAAACCTTCCTTGGTCTGAACAGTGTATATGACCTATAAAAGTTTTATGAATATCAAAAGCTGCTGATTAAAGCTATTACAGTAGGTCACATATAATAGAAAAATACAGGCATTTAGAAGAAGGAAAAAAGGCACTTAAATCAGTAAGAATTTTGATGCCTTCTTCAGTGGGAGGATATAATTTTTACAAATAAAATCTTAAAAATTACACTTTTTTTATCTTTTTCTTAACTTCGGTATTTTAGGCAATTACTATAAATGAATAAAATATAAATGAATTGAAAAATTATTTGCAGAAAAAGGTGTTTTTCCTTTTAGGAAAAGTTTTCTGTTTATTTTGGAATTCCGATTCTCGTGTGATGTTTTGTCTTTTCATTCTTCAGCTTTAATTAAACGGGTTTGGAACACAACCTTTAGCATTAAGATTGCGGGTAAAATAACTGGCGTCATTAATTGGCAATTCTGTAATTCCGACAGCAAAAGAGAAAACCCAGTTTTCCAGATGCAGAGGAAGAAATATTTCTGTTGTCCCTATACCAAGAGAGATTAGAAATGAGGGGAATCCCTCACTTCTAATCAGAGATATGTGATCTACTCTAGAAATATTATTCTCATTGACGATAAGCATAGGAACAGAAGAATCTTTTATGCCAGATATAAGACAGCACTGAGTTTCGAAGAATTGAAATTAACTAAGTTATCTTTGCTCACTGGAGAAGAGCATTTAAAGAATTGGTAGTGGATATTCGAGAAGTTGAAGCTGTTTGTGCAGGGCGAGGTTTCTCAAACTGGAAGGTGGAATGCAATCTACCAACTTCAGCAACACTATGGACTATGGATAGGATTGCCATTCAATGGAAGAAGGCCATTAATATAAAAGAGGAAAAGAGTGTGAGAAAGAATGGAATCTTGGCAAACACCAGCATTAGAGGAGAAGTCAGCCGTCAACCAACACGCGCAGTTAGTGGTCAAAGAGAAAATCAGATACCCAATTACAGAAAACAGTCGGCATTCCATAAGGTGCAGACTTATAAGGCCTTTATGCCAAACACTATGATACGCCTTTGAAATGTCAAGAGCAACTGCTTGAGTTTCACAAACTTTTCCATTGAATTTGTCCACAGATGAATAACACAAGCCAATATATCACCAGTGGATTGACGCTGACGAAAACCGTATTGGCGATCACTGAACGCATGAAAGGTTTCTAGACAGTTTAGAATTTGGCGGTTAACAAGTTGAGCCAGGACCTGGTGCTTTCTTGGCATCAAGACTGTTCAAAATCTCTCTCTCTCTCTCTCTCTCTCTCTCTCTCTCGCTCTCGCTCTCTCTGATAAATGTAGTCAATGCACGATCGGTCAATTTATGAATGTACGAAAAGTAGCGGGGAATGCGCTCTTCGCTGAAGTGAATTGTTTTTTCTCACTGCCGTGCCAGAATGTTGCGATTCGACAAACGAGTGAGTATCATTACGTACATCTGGGAAGCCCCCTTTTCAGAATTGCAAAAACAGCTTTTATTCCGAAGAAGAGTTCACGCACATCCGCCTTTTTCTGACCCCCATGAATAAACAAGGATGACGAACCAGTGACTAACTGACTGCATGTACACAGTATATCCATGTATGTATCCGCACGGGAAAATACGAAGATGAGCTCAGACACTACGACCTTCATCAGATATCTCGAGACATACTCAAACATTTGCTGAAGGTCATACCGCTTGTGCTTTTTTGATTCCAACCGAAGTTGGAACGTGACTGAATTCGTCACCTTTGGGCGAGAGTTGAGTTCCTCAGAACAGCCCAACAGATCAATAGGATACCAGACTGGGTTAAGTGTATTAACCATCAAACCAAATAAGGTGTCAGTATATTGTGTATCAGTATGTTTGTATATCCACTCTACTACCTGTGAGGTTCATGCATGCGATTTACAAACAATATACTGACAGACATGCGCTAGAGCTCGGATGCGAACCTGAAATATTGGACCCTGAAGATTGATCCCCACAAGTTCTGTGATGAGAAAGCGTACAGATCTGAGAAGATACAGGACATGTACCACCACATAAAACTGCAGAAGTTTCCTGATTATCTCCTTCAGGATGGAATCTCCCATGAACTCTACTTTGCTGAAGAATTAATTTGTTTTAAATCATTATGTGTTTTGCATGTATATGTATTTGGCTGTATATGCACACATTAGGACGCGTATGTGTTTATATGTCTCTACCTTTTGCTCGTGTCACTGTATATTTTTTTATCTGCTTTATTTGCTCACTTTAGATGTTATTTTGTTGGAAAAAGAAACTAATGTTTATAATATTATATAGAAACTGTTTCAAAATAGAAATAATAATAATATGCGTAATTTATGTACGACTTCTATGTTTGCTGTCTAAGTTATAATGTACAAATGTATATAGGCACCCTCCTAGCTGAAGGCTGTTCAGGGGTGAAACATATGTGATAAATTGAATAATAAATTTGTCAATTATAAATCAGTCAATTATATATATATATATATATATATATATATATATATATATATATAATTGACCACCCACTTCACAGTGGGTGTGTTCAGGAACTCTAACGGGCTCTGAACGTTGCTGGAGGCATATTCTACCATGTCGTCCGGATTGCCTCCCGTAGATGTGCGATAATAGTTCGTAGTGAAGGATTCAAAAGCTGAATCTGTCGATCCGCGTAATCCAAGAAATGTTCTACGGCAGAGGTGGCGAACCTTTTTAAGGGTCCGTGCAAAATTGGCTAAATTTTTTAAAAAACTACCTTCGCGTGCTGCTAGGAATTTTGCAAAGTTCTGTATCGCTATTTTTCTGCGTCCAAAGGGGCTGCCCACAGGGATCTGTCCTGGGGCCACTAATGTGGAACATGGTTTTTGATGACTTCTTGGCTCTGGACCTGGGAAATGTGGCCAGTCAGGCCTTTGCTGATAATCTCATTTTAATGGTGGAAGCGGACTCCAGAACGGGACTTGAAACACAGGCAAACCAAGCACTACAAACATTACAGAATTGGGCAAAAACACATATGTTAATGATTTCACCAACCAAGACAAACTCAGTATTACTAAAAGGCTCTCTAAACATCAGACGACCACCGCAAATAAAGATAGCGGGATCCACCATTAAACTAGCAAAGCAAATAAAGTATCTAGGTATTATCCTGGATGGAAACCTGTCCTTTACACCTCACCTCACCTACTTGAGAGAGAAACTAAGGAACTATGCAGCACTTGTAGCAAGAGTATCTCGCAGGGACTGGGGACTCAATAGGAAGACCCTGTCCCTGTATTATAAAACAATATTCATCCCAGCGATCACCTACGGATCGCCAATCTGGTTCAGGAAGGCCGGAACCGCGGTCAACAGAAGACTGCTGAACACTATCCAAAGAAACATACTTCTAACTATAACCAGGGCATGCAAAACGGTGAGCACCCACGCTTTGCAGGTCCTTGCAGGAGCTCTTCCGCTGGACCTCGAGGTGACTAGATGTGGACTCATGTATTTACTGTCCAAGGATATACCTGCCTCCATCTATGACTTTACCTTGGACCCAACCAACAGCCGGACGGCAGAGAAACAACGAATAGTGGCTCACATGTTGAAGATTTGGCAGCACAGATGGGAGATGTCGCCAAAGGATCAAGTTACAACAAGCTTCATACCGATAGTCGCAAAAATGTACCCAAAAGCCTCCTCGTGGTTCTATCCTGGGCTAAATACAACCTTCCTCCTGACGGGCCACGGCCCATTTAAAGCAAAACTGAACGCACTCGGAATAATAGAAGAGTCCACATGCACCTGTGGAGAATCTGAAACCTGGCAGCATATTATGCACGACTGTGAATGCTACGAAGAACACAGAAGTAGACTTATAACTGAGATTCAATACTTGCCGAAAAATCAAGAGTACCATCTACTGGATTCAGAAGATGAATACAAAGCCCTCAGCCGATTTGCACTTGACGTCTTCAATAGACGACGAACAGAAATAGCCATCCACAACGAATAGATGACCAAATAATAAATAAAGGCAAACTGATAAAACATCAACACAGAGGAAAGGACAGCAAAATACTAAGGACAAACGGCTTAATATGCAGCAGAATAAATGAAACAGCATCGACCCAGGAACCAATGGGAGTGGCTCCAGCCAGATGTCGTCGCTCCCAGGATGAAACCACACACCTAGAAAAGGACCAAACCCCACCACCGAGTCATCAACAAGCTGCACTTGCTGGAGGGCACTGCAAATTGCCGCTATGGCGAACTGGGCAGGGCTCCCTTGCCCAGCCCACTTTCTCTCCCTATCCCTGGTGGGGTCAGGGGAAGGACTTCCTGCCCCCTCCCCACCCCACCACCCCCTCATTTCCCTCTGGTGGGGCAAGGGCATGCCCCACTGATATACCTGGGGTCGCCTTCCCTATTGACCCCATACTTCTGTCTTTTCCCCCCAGCCTTCCGTCTCTCCCCCCTACTCTACCTATATCGCCAGCGAAAAGCGAATGCCCCACACAACGTAAAAATTTTAAATGCCAAACTCGACACACTTGCAACCTCTTTCGGCCTAATTAAATTCAAGCGTTTATCCCCCCCCCCCCCTTTTATAGGTCCTAGCCACTGAAATCTCAGGAAATTAGGTGGCAGGACCTGCCAGAGTACTTATAGGGGCTAAGTGTGGGCAATGTTGGGCCTCAGTAGGGATCCAGCGGCTAAACGGCCAGATGAACAACAGAACACAACACTACACATGTACAATATCCATACACTTTTAAATCTCTGGCCTTCCCAGTGAACTGGTACACCCACAATGAAAGCCACGCGGACATGGGGGAAACCCCTGGTGCCGTTAGACACTAAATACACTTTACACTTTATCGCTATTTTTCTCACACACGTTTTGCTTGACAAAAGCGTAACCAAAAAAAAAAAAAAGAATGAAATAGAAGACACTTTTTCAAAGATGTTTTAATAAAGGTATTAAAATAAAATCCTTCATAACAAAAATGTAACTTTTAACTTACAGAATAAATAATTTTATATAAAATGATAAACC
Organism: Mastigoproctus giganteus; assembly: GCF_048544385.1. Taxonomy (NCBI): domain Eukaryota; kingdom Metazoa; phylum Arthropoda; class Arachnida; order Uropygi; family Thelyphonidae; genus Mastigoproctus; species Mastigoproctus giganteus. The sequence goes on from NC_143578.1 coordinate 187,524,006, forward strand.
TCTCTTATAACTATAAAACATCAGTGAGACTTCTGTTGCTGCACCATTGGCGACAGATACTTTATATCAGGCTTACACTTTGTAACTTTTAGAGCTATGCATGCAGCACTAATTTCATACGTCGTGAGACTACTCCTATGACTAGACTGAACAAAGTTCATCACTGAGTACGACTCACCAGGATCTTCATTGAAAAGGTTCACTCTCACACCGGTTTGAGGTTGAAGTAGGATGACAGTCTAACCTTCAAAGACCACCTGAATATGGCCAGGCAAAAAAACGTTCGCGGCTCTCTGGGCAATCCCACAGGAGCTTGTTGGTCTTAGGCTTCGAGAGTTCCTCTTGGATTACGTCCAAAGAAATTTGATCCCCGTACCGCTCTATGCATCTATGCTTTGGTCAGGGGCCACCACTGCTCAACTCAAGAGATTTCTTAGGACAGAGTATTGCTCCTGAGATGGTTAAACAGGGCGATTGGACACTCTTTTACTATCTTTCGGAGCGTGCTCTACGCAAACCTTGGCATGAAACCATCAGAAACCATCATCAAGGAGAGGATTTGCACACCTTGGCACAACTGCTTTGTGGCCGAATGGATTCACTCGACATTTGCGAAATGATGACAAACCCTCTTAGATCTCTTAGATCTTCACTACAAAACCTGCAATGCCTAGGATCAGTGTTCCCGGGGAATACGTTCAGACCGTATAACTCCCTGGAAATTGATGCCTCAGCTTTCTGCAGCTCGAAGCGCTACACACTGAACGCCCTGAAAGAAGCGTATAAACTAAAACTATTGACTGTACCACCTTCACAGTGTTGGAACTTCAGTGTTGTAAATACAATGTGCTTTTCTTTCTTTTAATTCAATAAATGTAATAGCCTTGAATATTTATAATGTACATCCCTCTAGTCGAACCAGGCTGTTCCTGGGGTGCCCACTGATGTGGAAATAAAAAGATGTTAATAATAATAATAAAGAATATGTTGTGAGAAAATTGTGCTATTGCCAGAGTTTTTAAACAGACAAAAGTTTCAGGAATGGAATTCCAAACTTTTCATTTATTTTCTGCAGTTTTCTTTGCTAATCTCGTCACTAATCGTTCCCTTTTAATATTTTCTAAATCAGCTCTGAGATCGATAAATTTTTGCCTCCTAATTGAGCTTCTCTGAAAATCAGTCCATGAATTGCACATCTCAAAATCATCCAGGTCGATCCACTGAAACATTTTCAGGTTCAGTTCGGCAAGTTTTTACACTGTCTGCAAACTTAATGAATTTTGCAGTTTCTTCCAATTCTGTGAACTAGACAAATCTTGAAGAAAACTGTTCAATAGTTGACTCAATGATGTTCAGACATAGCATTTGAATGCTCTGACGATTTGTTTTCTCATCAGTTTCAAAATCAGTGATGTATCTTTTTAGGTTTGGGAAATATTTAAAATTGCCACTGTACATCGCGTTTAGAAACTCCCAGCTTAATTTCTTATTCCTTTATGTTATCGAACATAGCATCAAGGGTCTTACCAGAGCCCTGTAATTTGGAGTTCAAGTCATTTAAATGCGAGCCGAAATCTGTAAAGGGCATCGGAGTGCAGGCTGGTTCAGAAACAAATCACTGCATGAATACAGCTATTTACTAAATGGTGTAATGTCATTACATGCCTGGCAGAGAGAACGGGCGTTCGAAGGTCACGACTCAAGGTTTCTGGAGTGATGTTCGAGGTTTGAAATATTTTTGGGACGCTCTGAATTCCACATGCCCAAAAAAATTGGTATGCGTGCCCCTTCAGGCATGCGTGCCATAGGTTCGCCACCCCTGTTCTGTTTGTACTCTGACATGGCTAAGTCAGAGGAGTTCATAACTCATCATTGCAACAATAAATACAATCGTTGAATATATTTAGCAGCCACGTGACTGGAACCGAGATTAACTGAAACGCTTGTGCTGCTACACTCCAACCCTACGTTTGCAAGACGATCGAGTTCGCACCTTTTGTCTCATCTTTTTGGCTGCCCACCTATATGTTGGAGACTGCCGAATTAGACTTAATACGAGTAAATCGGCTGCGCCCTAATTACAGTATAAGCACGGGATGATTGAATCAGTTCCTTCATTAACTGCGAAGGGCATGTTCCCGAATGAATTCAACTTAATTATGGGGTGTAATTTAATAAGCTGAAAAAGCAGAACACTTATAAAGGATGACAGAGCAGAGCATCGTCTTGTGAGTTTCCTTTTCACTGGGAGGACAGAGGGTGCAAGTGTTCTGCACAAAGAGATCGAAATGAGTTGTTAATATGCGAGTTGTGGTAACGACCCTTTAAACTGCATAAATTTGGTCAAGGAACACAAAATGTCGTTGCATAAAACCAAACTAGCACACCGTGGCCCAGACCAAGTAAACAAATTCTGAGAAAGTGCCCTTCACTGCCTCATAACCTTCAGAGATCAAACTACGGTCACTTTTATTCATACGCTCAAGGAGATCCCGAAGACGTGACCTAATTTCTGTTACTGAGTGCTGTTAACTTCCCGGCTTGGGGAAGAAAAGCGAAGTGCAATGAACAAGTTTTATAATTACTTCGATAAATTGATTTCAAACATTTTTTTAACAATTAGATTTCATATGAACAGGTATTAAATCGTAAATTATGTGGAATTTGTGGCAAGTAGTGAAAGAGGGAAAGAACTGAAGGAATAATAGGAAAATTCTGAGGAAGCAAATCGTATGTGTCAGGTGATTGAATTAAAGATCAATTACGGACTGTCATTAACGAATTGACGCAGAAAGTAGAAAACCTTTTATCTAAAAACAATACAATAAAAGAATATGAAATTTAGTAATAAATGGCTTCAGATTTGAAAATATACATTTTCTGACCAGTCATGTCGAAAGTTAATCTGAAATTTTAATATCAGTATTAAAATGGCATACGGATGCAGGAAAGTGAATTTATTCTTCATCTGCCTAAAAGAAAAGAAAGAAAATGGGAAAAATACCTGTAAAAATGCTCAGCGCTGTTCACCAATCCAGTGGCACTTGACTGCGCTATCTACATTTTTGCATCTTTCTTTAGATGCGGCAGATTTGTATCGAGACCAGGGTATAGTATAGTACATAATATTGTCAATTAATCAGATAATTAATCTTGTTGAACTTCATTGTCAATTAAATTGTACTTTTAATTATACATATAAAGACTTCGGTTACGTAACATAAATAATTAGTAAAAAATAAATAATTAATACTTAACTTGATACGGAAGTTATATAAAGGGATTTCGTAGATAACACTCGATACTGAAACATAAATATAGCGTTATAACTGTGTTGAGATATAAGTTTAGGGTTTTAATTTTGTACTGAAATTGAAATTTTATTGAAATAAAATCGAAATCATGACTCTGACCAGAGCAGCAAAGCAAAAGGCTCAAGCTAATGGGAGTGCTGTGGCTCAGGGGAGAACTGAGGGGGGCATTTGCCCTCTGAATCACAGCCTATTAAAATGCACTACTTGCTTGATGTTTGTGGGTAAGTCAGGTACGGGACATGATACTGCCAAGGGCGATGTCTGTGTGTGTGTGCGCGATGCAAGGAGTGTAAGGAAATCAGGCGACAACTCAGCATTGTTATGGGCCTATATGAGAGCTTGAAGGACAGGGTGGATACCCTCGAAGGATTAAAAGTGAAGGCCCATCAAGCTCTCAGCTGCCCACACCAATGCCAGAGCTTGGTCATCGCGCAACACAGCGGCAGCCCCCAAGGCAGAATGCGCTGGTCCCAAAGGAACTAGTTATTGTTGGTGACTCTATTGTCAGGGAAACGGGAAACATGCTTTGTAAAAAGGATAGGTCGAACAGGACCAGGGTATGTCTGCAAGGGACAAAGGTTGATGACGTTGTAGAGCGGATATCATCTTTTAAGGGCACAAAAGGTGATATAGTTGTACACGTTGCCACTAATGATATTAAGAGGAGGAGACCGGCGGAATTACTTAACAAGTACAGGTCACTGTTGAAAAAAAGCCGTGAATTAGGGTTGAATTTGAAAGTGTCTGCAATTCTGCCCAGACACGATAGGAGGGAGTATATGATGAGAGCCCTGTCGATCAATTCGGCCCTAGAAGGATTGTGCAAGGCTCAAGGGGTAGAATTTTTTTCAGCCTGGTCTGTACTTGTTAACAGGAGAGATTGCTTCTACAGGGATGGGATACACTTAAATAGAAAGGGTGCAAGAATGTTTGCTGATGCTATCGAGGCAGTGTTAGGTGGGTTGGAAAACTGCTAGATTGGGGGGATACAAGGACTAATAGATTAACAGTGCAAGAATCCCTTTCACCACTGGCAGAGGTGAAAGGGATTCTTGCACTGCTTCTATTGGAATGAGCCGCAGCCTGGAAAATAAGATGCAGGATATTTCAGAGACTGCTGGGAATGATTGGGGTACAAATAAAAACATAGGTTGTGTTAGGGTAGCTAAGAAAAAGAACAGGTGCATGTATACTTGCGTGTACACCAATGCTAGGAGTTTAGTAAATAAATTTGATGAATTTGAGGTATTGCTCAAAACATCAAAGGCAGATATTGTGGGGATTTCAGAGACGTGGTGTCACACAGATATAAGGAATGCAGAACTGGAATTTGGGGAGTACAATGTCTACAGAAAGGATAGACAGGATAGGAAGGGAGGAGGGGTTATTCCATTAGTTAAGAAATACATAAAATCCAAGGAAGTGAAGCCAGTCGACATTGCTGGACAGTGCAGTGTCGAGTCAGTTTGGTGTGACATAAGCATTGGGAGATCAAAATTGAGAGTAGGAGTGTGCTATAGGCCTAATGACTCTGATGAGTATAATAAGAAACTGTACGAGGAAATAGAGTGGGCCAGTAAATCAGAGAGTCTTATAATGGGGGATTTTAATTTCCCAGATATTGACTGGAATTTGGGGGCTGGTCACTCACACACTAGCAAGGCTTTTGTGGATTTATTGGATGATTGTTTTCTACATCAGCATGTTCAGGAGGCAACTAGAGAGAGTAATACTCTTGATTTGATTATCAGTAGTGATTCTTCATGCATTAAGAATCTGCAGGTAAATGAACCACTAGATGGCAGTGATCACAGTGTGCTGAAGTGGGATTAAATCAAAGAGGGAACTACCATTAGGGGTAAAGGGAAGGGTTTTGCTTTCGTAAAGGCGACTACGATGGACTGAGACAGTACTTAAATTCTATACAGTGGGACCAACTGATGATGTCACCAACAGCAAATTCAAAATGGGAAGTATTCAAAGAACTTATCTTGGAAGCTACTAGGCTTTACATACCAACTAAGAAATATTGTTAAAGGTTTAGGCCTAAGTGGATGTCAGATGAACTAATGAGACATATGGCAGAGACGAAAAATGCATGGGATACATACAAATTAACACGTAACAAAGAAGCCTATGATAGATACAAGTTGATCTGTAACCAAGTTACAAAGGAGGTTAGGCAGGCGAAGGCAGATTACGAGAAATCTTTGGCAAGGGATGCAAAGAAAAACAGTAAAGAGTTCTTTACTTATGTAAACTCTAGAAGGAAGGGGATGGATCAGATTGCTACACTTGATTTCGATGGTTCAACTGTTGATGATCCTGCTCAGGTAGCTAACGAACTAAATGAATATTTTGCATCGACATTCACACATGAGGAGTTATTTAGCGAGGGGAAAGCCAGACGTGTATTCAACTCTAGCAGTAAGCTAGAGAATCTTGTAATAACTGAGAGTAAAGTGGAGGAGAAATTGTTGAAGATAAACACAAGAAAGGCACCCGGGGTGGATGGGATCTATCCAGTTATATTAAAGGAGGCAGCAAATGAAGTAAGCAAACCCTTAGCCATAATTATGAGAGTTTCCTTGGACTCAGGGGAGGGACCCACAGACTGGAGATGTGCAAATGTCACCCCAATTCACAAAGGAGGATCAGAGGCTGACACAAGTAATTATAGACCTGTGAGTTTAACTTCTGTTCCTGGAAAATTAATGGAGGCACTGGTTAAAGAAGCACTGCAGGATCATCTAGACAAGACTCAGTTACAGCTCAGACACAGCATGGTTTTGTTAAGGGGAAGTCTTGCCTGACCAATCTGATTGGATACTATGATGCAGTCACAAAAGAACTGGATGCAGGGAATAACTTTGATATTATATACTTGGATCTTAGAAAGGCTTTTGATACTGTTGCACATGGAAGACTGCTGCACAAATTGGAGCAGTGTGGCATCGGAGGCAAATTGCTGCTATGGATAAAGGGGTGGTTGAGGGGGAGAAGACAGAGAGTGGTAATCAATGGACACTGCTCATGGTGGACTATTGTTATTAGTGGAGTCCCTCAGGGTTCAGTATTGGGTCCATTATTTTCTGTATTTATAAATGATATTGATGATGGTATATCAAGCTTAATGTCCAAGTTTGCAGACGATACGAAGGTTGGCAGGGTTGTCAAGGACACTACTGACACTACGCTGCTGCAACAGGATCTGGAAAGGTTGAGCAGATGGGCTGAGAGGTGGCAAATGAAGTTTAACATTGACAAATGTAAAGTACTACATATGGGAAACAGCAACCCCAGAGCAACGTATCAACTCTGTGGTACTACACTGACAGTGGTAGAGAATGAAAGGGACTTGGGTGTGGTTGTGCAGGCAGATATGAAGTTTTCTGATCAGTGCAGACGGGCTGCAAGAGTAGCTCATGGTGTGTTGTCGATGATATATAGGAATTTTTCTAGCAGGGATAAGGAGGTGATTATTCCCTTGTATAAGGCAATGGTCAAACCGCACCTAGAGTACTGTATACAGGTCTGGAGGCCTCATTTCAAGAAGGATGTAGAGATGCTGGAACGAGTACAGAGAAGGGCAACAAGATTAGTGAATGGAACAAAGGGTTGCTCTTACGAAGAAAGGCTTAAGTTTTGCAAATTAGTGTCTGGAGACTAGGCACCGGTGAGGTGATCTGAGAGAGGTGTATAAAGCCTTGAATGGTTTGAGCATGCCCAATGCTGATGGGATTCTGCCTCTTGCTCAGAATAATCACCTGAGAGAGCATAAATTCAAATTGAGAAAAGACAGATGTAGGATAGACGTGAGGAAATTTGCCTTTAGCCAGCGGGTGGTTGGTTGGTTGCTGGAATAGACTTCCATCCCTTGTCGTGGAAGTTGATAGCCTAAATAAGTTTAAGGCTCAGCTGGACAGGTATTTCGAACGAACAGAGGGGTGAAGTGGAAGTGGTATTTGTTATTTATTTTTTATTTTATTATTATTTTTTTTTTTTGGCTGATGCTGCATAAGCTTGCTTTCTTGCATCAAATGCTTCTACTAATGCTAATATCATATTCCAAGTCGTGGGTAGCACAGTTGGTAACGTCATCGTCCTGCCCTCCCCCACCGAGTGGAAAAGACCTGAGTTCGAGTCCCGTCAATGACAGGAATTTTTATCGCCCTTTCTCAGGACGTGGCTGAGTTAGTCGGTCTCAAGCGAGATAGCATGGTTTTTCTACTCTAGTTTTTCATCCCAGCAAACAGAAAATCGACCACAGAATACACGCAATTTACAGGCAGTATATAAATAAATTTAAATTTTCTGTTTATACTCCGGGACGACCACACAGTCAGAGGAGTTAACAAGATAGGCAGAATACAAGAAACAGCACCATATTCAGCAGTCACGGGCTTGAACCCCGGTCACTCAAGGCACGTGTACTTATGCACCCGCGCGCCTGACCACTAGGCTATGGCGGCCGTATACGGAGCAATATGGCCTTAGTAACTGATGCTCCTGCTACTACGGCTACTGGCTCGCTCTCTCTCTCTCTCTCTCTCTCTCTCTCTCTCTCTCTCTTGCATATTTGTCTGTCTGTTACCGACAGACAAATTATCTATATAATCTGTGCTTTCAAAATCTGCGTTTCCAAGAGGCGAAACCGTGAATCCTCGATCATCATCTGGTGTGGGTCGACGATAGTAGTACAAAAAATGAAGATTCTAGAATACTTTTCAAACACAAAAAACAAATCTCTGTAAAAACATCCCCCCCCCCTTCTAAAAAAAACTTAAAATCGACACAATGTTCAAATGGGACAGAATGTGAGATGGATTTGATTGGCTTATTGGAGACGTTGAGAAGAGAGCTAGCTTACGGGGGAAGGATATAAAATATAAGAAAATTCTGTGAGAGAGGAAAGACAGAAAAGAAAAAGGGGTGAGGCAATGTACAAGTGATGTAGCGTATCGGGAAAGTAACGCAATGTAGTGTGATGTAAGAAGTGCATGTCCAAAAATGGGAAAGGATAAATGAAAAAACTAAGAACTTTGGTAGCCAGCTTTTGAAGGTGATCTTACTCTAAAATGCGTACAGAGAGCAGGGAAACAATTCTAGGATGGACATTCCATAATAATGAAAGGAAAGAAGGACACAGCTAGGAACAACCCCCCTCCCAAAGGAGAAACGGTGCTGTTAAAAGAAAAAAAAAAAAAAACAGAGAAAGGTGTGTATGACAGTTCGGCAATCTGTTCAGCTCATGAGTATAACACTTGAATGAAAAGAAAAATAAGAAAATTATTTATATAACAATGTGGTTCCTTAGTAATTAAGGAGATTAATAGGTTAATTGAAGTTAGGTGTATAGCTAGAAATTTTATATAGAAGAATTTTATGTAGTAAGTTTAGATTTAAATAATGTGGGAAACAAATTACCGATTGTAATGTGAAAATATTAAAGTCAATATTAACTTTGATTTAATCATAGTCGCATTATACTTGCCACCTAACCAAAATATAAGCTATGCCGACTTTGAAGAATTAGTGATACACTTCCCTACTGCATCTTTGGAGACATCAATAGTCACCATCCGCTGTGGGGAAACCATAATCGGAACAAGCGTGGACAAACCATGGAAAAACTACTTGATCAACATAATCTGATAACTCTCAATAATGGGGCTCACACCTATACACATCTTCCTACAGGATCTACATCAGCTTTTGATGTACTTCTATGCACAACAACCATATATCCTCTATTTGGATGGAATATTCACAGCAATCCACTGGGCAGTGATCATTATCCTGTGATATGCCGCATTGACACAAGCATTCCCCACCTTTCTTATCGAATCCCCAAATGGAACTTTTCCAAAGCTGAATGGGACATGTACAAGCAGCTAGAAACCTAGAAGAAAACCAGATCAAACAAACATCCATAAACCTGATAGTAGAATGTATATCTAATCAAATACTGCAGGCAGCAGACAAAGCAATTCCAAAACAATCCACAAAAATATCGGACAGCCCAAAAGTGTGGTGGAATGATCAGTGTAGTGCAGCTAAAAAACAGAAGTACAGAGCATGGAATATCTTCAGGAAGTTCCCAACAACAGAAAACCTCATCCGCTTTAAACAGGCAAGAGCAAAGGCAAAACGAGTCCGGCAGACTAGCAAAAGGGAAGCATGGAGACGCTTCGCTTCCACAATCACAAGGATGACAAAAACTCAAACAATATGCGCAAAAATACAGCGGATGTACGCAAAACACCCACGCGTCAACTATCCCATGCTCACTGTCAATGGCTGTGATATCATAAAACCAGAGGAGATTGCAAACACTCTGGGTAGATCTTTTATGGAAATATCGGCTACGACATCATATCCGCCATATTTTCAGACACACAAAGCACAAGCTGGGGAAAAAAAAAAAAAAAAAAACGTATAAATTTTGAATCAGCGTCAATTTCTACGTACAATCTCCCCTTCACAATGTCAGAGTTACATCATGCTCTATCGTCTACTAAACTCAGTGCAGCAGGGCCAGATGGAATCCACTACAATCATGATAGAAAAACTCTCTGAACCAGCTCTCAAGACTGTTATTCATCTATAACAGAATATTCAAAGAAAACATATTCCCCGACAAATGGCATCATGCGTACATTCTGGCTTTTCCAAAACCAGGCAAAAACCCTACAAATCCGCAACATTATCGACCTATTGCAGTCACTAGCTGTATGAGCAAGGTCATGGAAAAAATGGTCAAGGCCCGACTAACCTCGTTTCTAGCTCAAAATGATCTCCTAAATCCAGTGCAATGTAGTTTCCGGGAAGGTAGCTACACTCTTGACCTTTTTATCAAGAAGAAATAAGCATTTGTGACGCCTTCGTCCGAAAAGAACATCTTGCAATGATCTTCTTTGACATCGAAAAAGCTTTTGACACTTCTTGGAGATATGGTATTACGCGAACCCAATACGATCTGGAATTACGCGGACACCTACCACAGTTTATCAGAAACTTCCTGCACTGACGCTCATTTCAAGTTAGAGTTCACAACCACTTATCTTCAAAATTGCAAGATTAAAAGAATTGCTGGAAGAAGCCATATTGATACTAGGCTTCCAGTACGAAAATGTCTCAACAATCTTAAAGATCTGAGACATGTTTTCTGGAAATAAGGCAGATCTGATTAATAATCTGGCCATTGATCTTGATAAATTCTGCCAACAGAAAGCATACAGAAATCTGAAGCTTATCGTTATGAGTTCAAGGATACTAACAAGGTGAAAACATACAAATCCTTTATTGCACGCTTCCATCTATACACAATGAGTGTGCAGAAGTGAGCATAGCAATTACTTGTCATAGCCTGAGCAACCTGTCGCCAGGAATTAAATAACTACAACTGTACAATTTAAGTTAAATAAATAATTGTATTTTTAAATAATTTAGATTAATGGAATAATTGTAAATAAAGTGAAATAAAAAAATACTATTATACAGGGTGTTTCAGTTAAACGTTTCAGAACTTCTAAGAGGGGTAGGGTACATCCTGACAACTCGAAATCATATAGCAATGTGGGGTCGGAAATGCTTTCCTGAAGCGGTGTTGTACACAGAAGCACCATAAAAAGAAAAGAGACCGTAAGTGAGAAATCGTTTTAATAATACATGAAAAGAAGCAAAAGGTACATGGATTAAAGTAAGTGTTCGAAGTTTCTTCAACCTCGTATTGCTTTCGCACAGTGGTACCTTGGAAAATGTGCTACAAATCCCCTTTTTCCTGCTGAAGTGTTGTTTTCCGATGAGGCATCCTTCACAAGGGAAGGAATTTTCAACACGCATAACGACCATATCTGGGCGGTCGAGAACCCGCATGCAATACGACGTTGTGCAGCACAGATTCGATTTTCGGTCAATGTATGGGCCGGTATTATGGGAGATCACCTCATCGGACCTTACCTGTTACCGTGTCGTCTAACCGGACCTATCTACTTGATCTTTCTGCAGCAAGTATTGCCACAACTTTTGAGAGATGAACAGATTTCTGCATCGACGCAACCGACAATGTGGTTCCAACACGATGGAGCCCCTGCCCATTATAGCGGAGATGTTCGTAACTGCCTGGATGTCACATTTGGTCAACAGTGGATCGGAGGTGGTGGTCCCGTGCGTTGGCCTGCTCGGTCACCCGACCTATCATGTCTTGATTTTTATTTCTGGGGTCATATGAAATCGCTAGTTTATGACACCCCTGTTGACAATGCTGAGGAGCTGGGTGCAAGAATCGCAGTAGCTGCCGAAGAAATTCGAAATTCGCCTGGAGTATTCCAGAATGTTCGGATGTCCATGCGTCGGAGATGTGAGGCGTGCATTGTAGCCCGTGGAAGAAACTTCGAACACTTACTTTAATCCATGTACCTTTTGCTTCTTTTCATGTATTATTAAAACGATTTCTCACTTACGGTCTCTTTTCTTTATGGTGCTTCTGTGTACAACACCGCTTCAGGAAAGCATTTCCGACCCCACATTGCTATATGATTTCGAGTTGTCAGGATGTACACTACCCTCTTAGAAGTTCTGAAACGTTTAACTGAAACACCCTGTATACACACTCGTGAGCCAAAGCATTACGGTCATCCCTGTCTCCACAAGTGGACGCATCCCACAGCACTTACCTAGGAGAGGCGTCACCGACTGTGCATTATATATAGTGACGGCACGGTTAGCACCTGTCAGTTCGTTAGTACGAAGCTCGTGCAATAGGGAAAGGGGAGGACCTGAGGGAGTTTTGGTTAAATTTACTACATTCTGTGACGCTAGAAGGCGGGCCGACATCTCAGCAACCACAGGCATTGTTGGCTGTTCGAAGGCCATCGTAGTGACGGTGTGGCTGGTATAGTATGAAAAGGGACATACAACCACCCAAAGTGCTTGAACGAGGAGAACACCACTGGTTAACAGTCGAGGTGAAAGGCGGTGAACAGACTGCACGGTTGGATGTAAACAGGCGACAGGCCCTCATCCCCATTAACACACCTTCACCACCAGACCCTACCTCAACATTGTTTCGGACCACGTTTTGAGAGGGACTATGTATCCAGATGGCACTGAGCCCTTTCAACAGGACAACATCCCGTGTTACAAGGCTCGCATTGTGCAGTAATGGTTTCACGATCATATCCAACAAAACAAACTATTATTTTCAGGCCACCTCAATAATTAAATTCATCTGCTGTGCTGTGTGTCTTATGGCTGTTAATTGCGTGTGTTCTCTGTCAGGTTGCCTGTTTTGCTGGACGAAAATAACCCCCAGTTTCTGGGGGGGGGGACCTTGCTATCTATGCCTGAGACCGACTAACTCAGCCACGGAGTGAAAAAAGCCCATTAAAGTTCCTCGCGTCATCGACGGGATTCCAACCTGGCCTTTTCCATCCGGTGTGAAGAGGATGGTGACAATACCACTGTGCTACTCGCGCAGTGGTATCGTTACCTTGCCGCCTAGTTCCACGGATATCAATCCAATCGAACATTTGTGGGATGCGGTGGAACACAGAATTAGCCAGTCCACACCAATGCCGAACTCTCAGGCGTCCTTCTATCTGCTGGTCCAGTATACTTGAAGACACATTTTGGGATCTTGGGGAGTCGAGCGGTTATAACGGCGAAGGGCGGCCCAACACTATTAGGTAGTGTTGGGCCGTCCAACACTATTACGTTTTGAGTCTAGTGTATACAAAATGAGATATGAAATTGCATTTTTGAGCATGTCACCATCTGCAAATATGAACTATGTAAATATAAAACGGTGTCATTACCTTACAGGTGAAGCGCAACTACTTCGTGTAACTTACGATATGTTCCTGCTTTACAACTTAGTATGGAAATCCCTTAGAACACGGCTTTCGGGGGTGGCTCATGACACAAGCAATAAATAAATACTACGACAAACTGGCATCGGTGTACTGCATCTACGAAATGTGTTTCTGTACATCTCTGAGATCGATTAATTTGGCCACGATGCGAACAAATGCGATATACGTTCCTCCCGTCTTGAAGGAACTGGAACGTATCCCTTTTCGGTACGGTGTAGGAGGATAGGGATCGTAACTGCTGTGCTAACGGCAAGGGCGATTGTATCAGTGTATCCTTCTGACTCTGTATATTGAAACTAGAGTCAAACCTGTTATGTAATAAACAACAACAAAACACATAAAAAGTAATTGTTATGTGTTCTACCATTGCTGTCTTAAAATTAACTACAAATTTTGCTATCTACGCAGTGTCCTTGTCAGGTACGAAAATTTCCTTTTGTCATGTGACCTGACATTTACATCATTCAAAAATGAAAAGCCGGAACTATCTTTCTGGCAATAACGTGACAAAAAAACCTAGACAGTTGACATAGTGACGCAATTGTTTGCCCTTGCAGCAAACATCATTTTCGCTCAGTTTCATTTTAACCAAACATCGGCACACAATTTTTGAAATAACAGTTTTCGTTAAGAAAGCCTTAAAAAATCAAACTTTACCACTTTATTAATGTTTTAATCAGCTTATTAGCAGAAAAAGGATAAGATTATCACGGTTTTTTACAGATAAAATAACTGAAACAATGGTCACGTGGTAAAGTGTGATTCCATAAAAAATATTACTACTCCCACTTTATATTCTCCTCCAATTCTATTGTGTTTTAAAGAATTACGTCACTTTCTGCATCCAGTGACATCATTTCAAACACAGAGCTTTATAATTACAGTAACCTGACTGACAGCGATGGACTTGTTCGCAAAGAAATGGCAAAGATAAATTTAGACCTAAAAAAATTAGCAGATTGTCTTGTGTAGTTTGGTTGGTCCCGTGACAACTGACGGACCAGGTTTTGCTACGTTAATTTGAAATTATGCCCTTGAAAACAGTTGCACGAGACCGCACTATAATCATTATATATTTTTTTAATTTTACTCAAATTATGTTATTTCTGGCATTATTTTTTTTTTTTTTTTTTTTTTTTTTTGATTTGGTAGTTGTTGGCGCATCGGCTTCTGTGGCCATATTGCACCTCCCAAGGTTTTTGCAGTACTTTGATCCAAGCCCGAGGCGGGAATCGAACCCGCGACCTTTGGGTTGCCGGGCAGGTACTTTACCCACTCGGCTAGCCCGGTCGGCCTGGCATTATTATTTAAAATTGTTATTTCGATATCTCTCTCTCTCTCTCTCTCTCTCTCTCTCTCTAGGAGTCTGTACATGAAATTTTGCTCTGGGATTCTCAAATACTGTATATAAATTCGACTCTGACGTCAGCATCAAATAATAATCAAAAAATAAGCGAAACCTAGTAATTGTTTATATTTTGCATGCATGTGTTTGTTTGTTATTTGGTTTTTGGAGCATTAGCAACTAAGGCCATATTGCTCAGGGGATATGCAGTGATCATATCCTGACCTTTCCGCATCCTCCGTATTTCGTGGTCAAGGGCTCGAACCAAGAAGCGTGTGCTACGCACTGCTGCTCCTGCCCACCTGGCTACGGAGGCGCCCGCGTGCATGTGTAATTTATATTTGGAAGTCATGGTCTGTGGGTGAAGTGTGAAACAAATTAAACATACGCATTTCGTTATTTCTGTTTCATAATGAACGACGATTGTGATTTTACTACATTGTGTTTGTTTCTTATTTTTTTTAAATCAATTTTTAGATATTTGCTTTCCATGCTTTCGCTAACCGGTTTTTAATTGATTATAACTATTGCTCATTGCTAATACAGTCGGGTATCCATATTCGCGGGATCTGTATTTGCGGATTCGTGTTTTCGCGTTGGCGGTCGCGAAATTTATCAGACTGAAAATCTGGGTGCTGCTCGCTGCATTCGCCCTGAGTAATGGCAGGGCATGTGCGTCTTCAGTCTCGCTGCGAGCGCCATCCGAGTAGGACGGCTTGCGACCTTTGTGTGTTCTGTGTGTCTGCGTTAGGCTACTTGTGCTTAAAATATTACTGTGCTGATGTCAAATACCCATGTGTTCTAAACGAAGTGCATCTAGTGAGGGACAAAAGCCTAAAAGGGCCAAGAAAGTGACGATCTTCAACGAGAAAGTGCGGATTCTTTATAAATGTTGAGAAGGGCTCACATACGCGGTCGCAGGCCGCATGTTTGGTGTCAACGAAAGTACCGTACGACAGATACATAAGGAAACAAGAAACTGAGATCAGATAGGCAATGCAAACTAGTGGAATTCTTACTGCTAAATACGCTGCTTATGTACGTGATAAAGTGATGTTAAAAATTGAGAATGCACTGTTCATTTGGAAACAATGGACTGGCAGCATAAGAAAAACTTGCTTGTGAACATTGGTATGATTTCCGCTAAGGCAATCGTTCTTTACAACAGATTTAAGCAGCAGCGCGGAAATCACTTTCATTGCCAGCAAAGGCAGGCTCCAGAAATTCAAGAGGCGTTATTCACTCCGTAATGTAAATACTGTATTACGGGAGAGTCTGCTTCAGCTGATCACGAAGCTGCTAAGGCCTACCCTGCACAACTCAATAAGCTCATCGATGAGAAGGGATATAAATCTGAACAAGTTTAATGGCAGAACAGAGCAATCAAATCACTACCATTGTCAGAGGAGAAATCATAGAAGTATGGTCCCGAATGGAGCACTGGTAAATCTTCATGTAGAACATGAGAGAACGAAAGCTAAGCTAGAAGCTTACCTTGAAGGAAGGGGGAAAGAAATGCCACAGCGTCCCCTATCCTATATCCAAGCGCTGAGGACAACTCCAGATACAACCGCAAGCATCAAACTACCATCAACAAAGAAGAAAACACTACTCAGCACGCCACATCTGGTCATAATAAAGCCAGTGGAAAACTCGACAATAGACAGTAGCGAAGCAGTAAAAACTACCGTTGTCCAGAAACTGGCCAAGGACTTTAAAACCACAAGAATAAAGTCCATCCGAAAAACAAGAAATGTTGGAGTAATCATTGAAACAACAACCAAGCAAGAGGCTCACTCTATCATCACCAATCCAACAGTCAGTACCCTAGGTCTTACAGCAGAAATCCCTAAAAAGAGAGGCCCATCCATACGTATATTTGATGTGGGCAAGGATATCACTCCAGATAACATCACAGATGAACTCTTCAACAGAAACTTCCAAGAATTAACTGACATAAGTAATGCCAAGGAACACATCAAACCAAAATATCACACTAGCTCCAAGTCTCCCCAGCTATTCAATTGGGTGGTGGAGCTTTCTCCACAGGCATGGAACATCCTCAAACTACAGGACAGAGTCTTTATGGGTTGGAGCAGTCACCGCTTCAAGGAGCACGTGCCTGTTCCAAAGTGCTTCCGATGCTGCCATTTTGGGCACACCACCCACACATGCATGCAAACCGTGTCTACCTGTGGGCACTGTGCCCAAAAAGGGCATGACTATAATTCTTGCCCAAACAGATCCACAGATGCAGTTTGTGCAAACTGCAAAGCAGCAAAGTTCGATGCAGCACATTCTCTCAGGGACAGTAAGTGCCCTGTTTATCTAAAAGCTAAGAGGAACCAACAAATAAAGACCGATTATGGCAGCACGCCCTAAATCATTCAACAGCAATATCATAAAGTTTATCCAACTAAACGCCCAGCGAGCCCGTGCAGTAAGTGCCCAGATTAGAATCAGAGCCGAAGAGGAAAATGCTGACATATTAATTCTACAGGAGCCATATACCCATTCAAAGCTAGTCAGGGGATATCCCCTGGCTTTCAAAATCATACATACAGATGAAGATACGCCCTGGGCTGCCATAGCTGTCCGTAACCCTAACATCATGGTTACAAGGATTTCCTCCCTATGCACTGCATGGGCGGCGTGTGCCCATGTAATTTGCCCGTTGGGAGCCTTCTACCTCATCTCCCTCTACTGCAGACCTGGCCAAGATATCACTCCAACAATAAATTATCTACGTACAGTCCTTGCTACACTTCCCAACAGCAAGATTATCCTTGGGGCAGATGTAAATTGCCGCTCTCCTACCTGGTACAGCCTGACCACTGATCGCTCTGGGTGCCACAATGGGCAGCTTCTTGAATATTTCCTGGCCACTTCTCCCTTCCTGGTTCTGAACAAGCCCAATAACCTGCCTACCTATTCCAGCACTCTGTGGGAATCCACAATAGATATCTCCATAGCTACACGATCCATTTCCAGCAAAATTTCTGGGTGGCAGGTCAATGAGGCCTGGACCACCTCAGATCACAGAGCTATTACATTTCAACTCACAAGATCCATTGATCCAACTCCACCACCTCACTACAATATTAGTCGCTATGCCATTAACAAGGCCAATTGGGAAATCTTTTGCTCCACGCTGCAGACCATGATCCAGAACCACAACTCTTCTGATCTTCCAGCACTGGACCCCAACCAACATCAAAAGCTCACAACAGAAATCATCATCCAGGCCTGCAATCAATCAATTAGAAAGAAAAGACCATTGCCTAATGCCGTCCCATGGTGGTCCCCAGAGCTGGAGCACCTTCGCCGAATTGTACACTCCAAAAGAAAAGCCTTTCAGAGAGCTCGTACCTCTTGGCCCCCAAATGAGGTCAACACCCTCCGTGAAGAATATCGAAGAGTCAGAAACGACTACACCTCCCTTATAAGGCAGTGTAAAAGATCATCTTGGGAACGACTCGTCAAAACGACTGGCAATACTGAACCCTGGGGGGTGGTGTACCGCATCACCACCAACAAGCTCCAGAGGGGCGAAGTTATCCAATCCACTCTCACACCAAACGGCACTATGACTACATCGTGGGAGCAGTCTATGGCCAATATTCTGGACACACTTTTTGGTACAGATACTGATCCTCTGACAGTACAACAGCAAGAAATATGCCAGGAAAACAACATCTACTTCAACAATGCTGTAGAAGACCAATTTACCACCGATGAACTGCAGCAGGCTCTTACCAAAATGAAAGAGAGGAAATGTCCCGGACCAGATCTCATTGAACCCGAAGTCCTTAAAAAGACCGCCCAAATTAACATCCTGTTTCTACTCGACCTCTTCAATAAGTGCTTGTCCCATGGATCTTTCCCAGAAGAATGGAAAAACGCCAATGTAAAACTGATCATAAAAAATCCGTCTAAACCACTCCAACAACCAGAGTCATATCGACCCATTGCCCTTTTATCCATGGTCAGTAAACTGTTTGAACGACTACTCCTAGTACGGCTCCAAGACCATTACACCAAAGCTGGGCTCCAGTCCAACTTCCAGTTTGGATTTCGACCGGGGCGTTGCACAGAAGACGCACTGCAAAGGATAATCTCTGCAGTCTCAACTTCTACCTCCAAATACTACCTACTAATAGCAATAGATTTCGCAGGAGCATTTGACAGGCTCTGGTGGGCAAGTATCCTTCGCAGACTTAGGCAAGCAAATATACCATTAAATTTATACAAATGCATCGAAAACTACTTATCAAATAGGAAAATTACAATCTCCTCAACGTACCGAAGAATTACCAGGTCAATCTACAGAGGTTGGCCCCAGGGTTCAGTCCTTGGTCCTTTTTTGTGGAACATTATCCTGGATGAGCTCCTTGGACTGGACCTAGGTCCTGTAGCTATACAAGCCTTTGCTGATGATGTGACCATTTCGATTGAGGCTGACAGCAGAGCTTCTCTGGAAGCCAGAGGAAAACGGGCACTTCAAATCCTTCAGAACTGGGCAGCCCTGCACAAACTAAGACTCTCACCCCAAAAGACACAATCCATTCTCCTGAAGGGATCACTGCAGCCTACTAGAAACCCCACTATCAAACTTCTAGGCCAAACCGTCAAGCTAGTTTCTACGTTAAAATTACTGGGAATAGTACTTGACCCTAAGCTCACTTTCTCTCCGCATCTTGCACACCTCCACGCGAAAGTGAGAAACTACACTGCTCTCATTGCACGGGTGAGTCGTCGCGATTGGGGACTGAACCGACGTACCCTTAAGATTCTGTACAAATCAATCTTCCTTCCCTTCCTAACGTATGGATCAGGGGTCTGGTTTCGCAGGGCAACTCTTTACAACAACAAACGTAAACTGGGAACCATCCAGCGCACCATCCTTCTTACTATTACAAGGGCATGCTGCACAGTTAGCAACCCAGCCCTTCAGGTTCTTGCGGGCGTCCTTCCGCTTGATCTGGAGGTTATTCGAAGGGGCCTCCACTACTGTCTATCCAGGGGTATACCAGCAACTATCCTCGGACACTCCATCAATAACCTGAATGAGATCAGGCAGGAAAAGAAAAAAATTGCCATCCTACTACTTCAGACCTGGCAGGACAGATGGACTTCTACCGACAAGGGCCCAATCACCAAGAAATTTATACCGTATGTGAATGCCATATTTCCTAAATCTCCAACTTGGTTTTCTCCTGGTCTTTATACCACCTACCTCATTACTGGACACGGATCAATAAACCATAAATTAACATCCATGGGAATCATTGACAACCCCTACTGTGCATGTGGTGAAATAGACGACTGGAACCATCTAGTATATACCTGTCAACACTATGAGGACCTCCGCAGCATCCTGTTTTCTCGTATACAAGATAACCCTCAAGGAAATGAACACTTATTCATCACAGAAGAAAACTACTACTATGAGTTTACCAAGTTTGCACAAGCCCTCTTCACAAGACGGAGCACCCTATTGCCAACACCAAATAGAAACAACCCAAACATCTGATCCTAACCTAACTGGCCAACCGATCTTAACCTGGATAGGATCAACTAGCGTATGGACCACCTCATTCCTCAGTGGCAACTTGCACACGGCTCTCTTGCTGTCTTATTTATCGTCCTTTCCGGGTTCCCCTTTCAACTGATGGCGCTTATTGCTCCATTGATAACCTGGAGGATACCTTCGCCTACATCCTCCATATTTCTAGCTATACCCTCCTTTCTTGCATACACTCTGTACTTCCCCGACTCTACCTTTTTTTTTTTTTTTTTTTTTTTTTTTTTGTCTCCGTCCAGGAAGCTCTGGCGACCCTGGCGGAGACAAGCCAAAGAATAATGGGCAGACTGGCTACCTCCTAGTGGTGTGTGCGGGCAACGTGGAGTCCCACTAGGGGCCCTGCGGCCAAATGCCAGGACACACAACAGAACCTAACGCAATATGTCATATACAACACACAACACTTTTCTGGCATTTACAGTAGTACTGTAATCCTTCACAGCGAACATATGGCGCAGATGTGGGAAACCACAGGTGGCGCCTGACCCTAATACTATGCACACTATGCACACTATGCCGATGAGACAGCATTATTATGGAAGAAAATGGCTCAGCGCACCTATATGCTCATGGAGAAGACATTACTTTCCACCATCATCAATCAAATCATGCCTCACAAACCCCCACAGATTCACTATGGCATTTCAGGTAGATCCACAGTCACCAATTTAACATCGTTAACCAACACCATTCTCAGTGCACTAGAAGCGAAAGCAGAGCTTTCTGTCACCTACATCGACCTGGAAGCTGCTTTCGGCTCCATCAGTATCCCCTCACTTGTTCACCTCCTAGAAAACTACTTCTACATAAAAGGTGACATGTTGCGGTTTATCACAGCCATGCTCTCTGACAGAACCATTCTTCTTAAAGCAGATCAACACACAATCCGGAGAAAGATCACTGCGGGAGTTCCCCAAGGCGGAGTTCTCTCCGGAGCATTATTCACCGCAATTATTATTCCGTTTGTGCAACAGAGAGAAGACATACTCTGCTATGCCGATGATATTAAAATATATACTCAGATTAACCCCGGCGAACATCTCTCAAACATCAATAAAAAGATCTGTGAAAAGTTACACGACTTAGGATCCTATCTCCATCAATTTGGCCTCCTCATTAACCCCGCCAAATCAGCCCAAATGGTCTTTTCTCTGAAGCGCCAACCCACTGAAATCCAAGCTTCTCTAGACGGCATTCCCTTCCCAGTGGTCAAGATGCATACAGACTTGGGAGTCGTCTTCGACTATAAACTGAGCTTCAACCCCCACATTGACAAGCTCATAGCAAAATTCTGTCAAATGCGCTGGACCACAAAACAACAACTGCTCCACGTTAGGGATCTGGATGTGACTCGTCGATACATATACACCTCCGTATACTCCGTCGTATTGTATGCCTCGGAAATTTGGGGGTCCGCGGCCCCTACCAACATCAAGCGCGTGTACTCCGCCAAATACTGGCTCCTTCGTTGGATCACGCAAAAACATCGTCGTCCACCCCAGCAAAGGACAACTGCGATGGCGACGTCACTTCATTTTGCCCGACTTCCAGATCTTGTATTTGAAAAAGCCTTGTTCTCACTGTCAAGATGACAACCGGAATGGTCTCGGAGCCAAGCATCTGGGAACTGTGTGGCTGGAGGATCCCTCTACCCAGACTGAGGTCAGCTCCCACGCTCACAGCTCACTATAACAGACTAGCACTCAGTGACCGTTTTCTCCCCAGAGAGATGCTCCCCACAATCCTTTCAATTGACGGCGACCTCTGTAGGTTTGTGAAGGATCGGAGGTACCGAAGAGAGATCCTTAAGAGCCTGACCTTGGCCAGGCAAAGTGCACATTAATAAGGGCAGCATAATAATGCCCAATGTATTGTAAATAATGTTCAAAGCACGATGTCTTTATGAATGTGTTGTAAATAAAGTGAAGAATATCTTTATGAATATAAATATTAATATAACATAATGTAAATATGAATATCCTTATTATTTCATTGTAAATACTGTCAAAAGCATATATCCTGTAAACAATCTGACACTGATTCTATTTTATTGTTGGCTCTGGGGGATGAGCCCGAACTTCGATGTGGGCCCCGTCTCCCCAAGGCTATTATTGTCCACCAGCCAATGTAAAACCCCTGGCATTGCTGCTGTGAAGGGTCTATTGTATATACCACGTTTGTATACAATAAAGATTATATATATATATATATATATATATAGTCGTCGAAGAGAAGAAGGCCCCAGGATTCAAGGCGGCACGAGATCGGGTTACGCTGCTAGTTTGCAGCAATGCAGCAGGCCATATGACAAAGCCTGGCCTAATTTTCCGCGCGCAGAATCCAAGAGCTCTTAGAGGACAAGGTTTCGAGGACCTAGAGGAGAAGGACATCAACGATTTAATTGACAGACAGACAACAACACTAAAGGATGATGAACTCGAGGAGCCTGTTTGTTCGATCTCTGAGAATGAGGAAGAACCACGCCAGGAGAAGTTCGACTTGGAAAACCTAGTGCAGGCAGCGCTAGGTTTTCGTATTTGTAGAAGAAGCCCATTAGGGCTTCTTCTACAAATACGAAAGAAGAAGAAGAAGCCCATTAGGACTTCTTCTACGGTTCTATTTCCCTCCCCAGCACTCAGAACAGCTTAAGTTCTTTGTGACATGTGCTCCGATGAGGTATGGAAAGCATGCTACAGGGGTGCTAGCCGATGTTCACTTAACTGGCTAGACTTATGTACAGAAGCACAACGCACTTCTGTGTATCAGTCTGTAATGGTTTACCTCATATAATCCGTATAAATCCCTAGAATTAAGAACGTGACTTCAGGCGGAATACTCATTACCGGACACTATCTGCTGAGACGTTCTCCTCTGCATTTTTAAAACCGAGGAGATACGTTTAATCTTATTGCCCGCTTCTGAAGAAGAACTTCTGAGATAAGTCGCAGAAAACTGCCTGGGATACGTGGAGTACTGTTGCACAACATCGCAAGACCGCATACAGAGCGTGCAACCCAAGACTCCGTTAATGATTCTGGAAGGGAATTTCTCGAATACTTTTCCTTTCTGATCTGACCTCGCCCCTAGCGATTTTAATATGTTTAGCCCCTTAAACAATGGACTGGCAGCAAACGTTTTTCTCTCGATATGGAGGTTGAAAACGTGCGTCACTGGGTACAAGAGAACAGTTAGATAAAGCGATGGGACAAGTGTTTTTGGTGATCGTGTTAAAACAAAAATGCTATGTTCAGATCAGTTTTAGGCCTACTTCTCTTCTTTGCTTACTGAATGCGTCCCCCCCACCCAAAGATAGCTGCCCACTTTTGAATTCATTCTCTTCTATAAAAGTAGTGGACTGAAAGAATTAGAAGTTACAGATTACGAACTAAAAATTAGCTAATTAATTCTAAATAAATTGGCCAGTTGAATTAACGTACAATTTAGGACAACTTGTAACTTATAATTAGAAATGGGCATGATCTAACGAATAATAATCGATTATTATGAAAATCAATCGATTTATAAATCCAAAACGAAGGATCTCCCCCCCCCTCCCTTCCCCCTGTTATAAACTACTGTTCGATTATCGAAAGGACGTATCAATTATGGAAACGCTAAAATCGATTGTGACCACTCCACTGTGCCCAATGCTTGTTGTAATGCATTAAAATGGTTTGAAATTAAACATTGCATTGTATGCGAACTGTTTTTATTGTAAAGACTTTTGAATATTTTCAAATTTCTATTGGGCGTTGCAAACATTTTCCACACTACTGTATGTATTCTGTACTATACTGTACTGTACTGGAGTGGGTGTGGCCCCAACAAAATGTCATAAAATTTATAATTATGATGATTGTAGCCGAGTGGTCAGACTCGAAGGTGCATTGGTACTAGGGCTTGCAAATCGGTTTTATAAAACCGGTTAAATCGGTTTTCATATTGAGTTGCTAAAACCGAAACGGAGCTTCTAAAACCGGATTCGAATATTTTCTTAGTTAGCCCTCGAATATAGTTTATTGTTACGCACATTTTCTTTTGTTTCGTCGTTTGTCTGGATCGTTCAACTGCTTTATGTTTTAAACATGTTTTTTATTTTATTTTAAGGTACGAATCTCATGGGCAAGTGGCCCAAATCTAGGAGGGATACCTTTTTATCTTCCCACCTGTATCATGGCACGATGTAGGTGTACTCATTTACGACTGAGTGATAGCGTAAAGCTCATTTACGACTGAGTGATAGCGTCGGAGCGATAGCGTAAAAGAAAATGCTCAACATTTCTCCGTTCCATCTATCTTGTTCGCCAGGCAAATTATGGAACGCGCCTTATTGATGATTACCCACTTGAAACAGATTCACTGAATATTGCATCAAATTTCGATCGTAGAAAGTTTTTTGCTTCTTTATTCCTATTAAAATTTGCGATAAAATGTTCTCCAAAAAGCAGCTTCACCAAATTTAGCTTTCATGTAATTTTGAAAATACAATAGATTTAATTGGGGAAAAAAAATTGCAAGTAAATAAATAAAAATTTTCTTTCGTGAAAATTTTGAAACTTGCCTCGTTTAGACTCTTCATTCGGTGCTTTCGGGAGTGACGCATAGTATTGTGCCTTTGTTATCTTCAATATTTTTATTTAAAATTGTCGGCGATATAAATTCCTTCTAATTAATATTTATTACTCTTAATATTTCTAAGATGAAATCAAATGTATGGAATTATTTTGCTCGAAAAAGCAAAGATGAAGCACAATGTTCGAAATGTCAGAAGATAATGAAGTCGTCTGGAGGATCTGCATCATCTTTGATGTTACATTTAAAGAAAATGCATCAGATTGACATTAAACAAGATAACAGTGAACCTCCCGTAAAAATGGTAAGAACATTAGTAAACTTTATCGTTATAAAATCTATGGAAGAAAAGATTTCAAAATTAGCTGCTTTAGATGGATTTTCTTTTAATTCAATTGCCAAGACTGAGTTTATACAATAAAGTCTTCACCTTCAGAGAAATAAATACGATAAATTACCACCAGCCTCAGTGAATGGAATTAAAAATATGGTTCTGAATTATTATAAAACTAAGAAAGAAGAACTCATTCAGCATTTCAAAAATTCATTGATTTTGGGTGCACGGTATTCATCGACTCTAGACGAATATACGTCTATACAAAATAAAAGGTATATGAATATAAATGTGCATTCAAAATACAATCATTGGTCGTTAGGTCTTATGGAGATTAATGGTTCACTTGATAGCAGAAGAACTGAGCAAATTGTGAAAGGACACTTAAAGGAATTTGGTTTGAACTTGGATGAGGATATTGTTGCCTGCACCACCGAAGGAGCAGCAATGATGATTAAGTTTGGCAAGCAAATTACGCCTATCATCAACAATGTATAGCCCATTGTATACATCTGCAGTTATAGATGTACTTTATGAAAAAGCAATCAATTATGGTGCCACAGTCTCTGAGTCTCCCAAAGACAATGAAGAAAATGAAAATAATGAAGAAAGTAGTGATGATGAAGCAGTTGAAGACAGAAAGTCATGCTTTATCAAACCGACTTTACCGATGAGCTCATTTATTTCTTCAATCCAATGGCCAATATTGCACAAACTATTAAAAAAGTCAGAAAAATTTGCAAGAATTTTCGAAAATCGCCTACCAAAAATGACATATTACAAAATTTTGTTAAAGCCAAATTTAATGGGAAAGAATATAAACTTATATTAGATTGCAAGACTAGATGGGATAGCACATTCTATATGATTGAGAGATTTTTGAAATTGAAAAATTGCATTCCAAGTGCTCTATGTGCAGTACTGTCAACTGAAGCTGTGTCTGACGATGACTGGAAAACACTTGAATTGCTATGTGAAACTTTACGACCAGTTGAAATGATTCTGAAGGCTATAACCTCAGAAGATACAGACTTACTTAAAGCAGTCTTCAATAGAATTTTTGCTTGCTAAGCTTGATACAGCAGAAAACCGATTTGCTTTAAAGTTTCACCAAAACCTTTTGCAGCGTTACAAAGCAAGACGAAATTGCCAAACTGTGGCTTTGCTGAGCTATCTACACAACCCCAAAAAGTTTAAGAAAGAAGATTCAGGTTCAAGAACTTTTGATTTTCCAAGTCAAATTTTGAAAAAGCACGCTGAAGAGATTTATCAGAGATTATTTGCAAAACATTCCGAAGGAGTCTTAGCGTTGAATGAAGAAACAGAAAATAAACGAACTGTTCTTTTAGAAGAAAACAAAGACTCGTCTAGTTCCGATGTTGGAGATACACTCATGCGAGGGTATGATAGTGTAATAAAGAGATTAACTGAAGAGCCTTCAAAATATCCGAGTGAATTGGAAATAAGCAAAGAATTTAAACTTTTGGAGGCAACTAGCAGTAGAACTGAAAAGCTGGAGAAAGTTTATAGAGCACTGCTGACCATTAAACCAACAAGTGTCCAATCTGAGAGAATGTTTTCGATCACTGTTCTCTTTAACACAAAAATAAGGTCAAGTCTATCAGGAAAAATGCTTAATATACTGTATTTTTTAAAGGATCATTTTCAGAAAAAAGCTGAGCAATAAATAGTAAAGTAATTTCCCCAAGCTGTTTTTTTTTTCACATTATTTTTATTTATTTATTTATTATTATTATAGGGCTTATTATTTTTTTTGTTTACTATACGAGAAGATAGTTTATTCAAAGGATTTGAATACAATTTGTAATTTTGTATAATCTCAAGCCGGTTACTTTTTTGGAGCATTTTAATTTTTTTATTTTTTTTACTATAAGAGGTGATAGATTTTGTTTAAAAGATTTGATTACGATTTGTACAATCTACCCAAGATAAAAAAAAAAAAATACCTGTGTTATAAGCTTTTAATTATTTTCCCTAAGTCTGAGAAAATCGGTTTTAAAGCCGGTTTTGAAATTTCTCGGTTTTATGCAAGCCTTAATTGGTAAACATGCCGTGAGTTACCAGGTTTCAAGCCCTTGACTGTTAAATAAGGTGCTGTTCTTGCATTTTCTCTACATTTTGAACTACTCTAGCCGTGTGGTCGTCTCGGAGTATAAACAGATTTTGAGAAACTGAGCTCCCTTTTCTTCAGCGAGTATTTGCTTAAGATGGATAATACGGTTTATAGTTCTCAAAATTTTCATTCGATTATTATTATTATTGCTCTTATATTATTTCTCCCTGATTGGGGGTTCCACCACGTGACGGGTATTTCTACCAAGTACACAGAGTGGTTGTTGTTATGTCTGGCGTTACTGTTGGTCGAGGAACTCTCTGACTATCCTACCGGTGTTCAGGATTGCGACTTTCTGGAGTTCCTTGTAGGTGTTCGCTGGGAGACCAATTGCTGATAGGATGTTATAGGGTCTTTGGCACCATACCTGTGGTTGACACGATGATCGGGATGGTCGTTACTTGTTGCATATGCCACATCTCTTTGATCTCCTGTCTTTGGTTCGTGTACTTCCTGATTTTTCTCCATGGGTTTTCTGCAGGTTGCCAGTGTTGGGTACCGCTATGTCAATCAGATAAGTAACCTTTTCCCTCTTGTCCACAAGGGTTATGTCCGGTCTGTAGTGCGTCTTCCATTTTCTGGAGAGTATCACACGTATCATATTGTGGTAAACTTCTCTTATTCTACTTAATATAAATATAAAACCGTTGTTTCGTTCGAATCTTGCTGCCATTGTTATAGTATAGAGTGAGTGGTAGGGAATTAACATTTTTAATTGTGGTAAATAGCTAACGTAAAACTAGATAGCATAATATGTACCGCTGCATTTAGAAATCTATTATATAGAGAAGTATTGATAATTGATTAATCTTATTAATTTTCATTGTATTTAAAAGGAAATCGTGCCCCAGACTACAGCAGCAAAGCGACGAGTAGAAAGTAGCAGGAGTTCTGTGGCTCGGGGGAAGAGCCAAGAGAGGCGGTTCTCCAATGCCTCACAGCCTCAAAAATGTGCGGCTTCTGAAATGTTTGTGGAGCTTCTGGAACAGGACATGATCTACCCAAGGAAGATGTCTTTGTGTATGCTAGATGCAGAGAGTGTCAATAAATGAGGCGCCAACTCAGCATTCTGATGGTCACCTATGAGAGTTTGAAGCGTCGGGTACATGGCCTCGAAGGTATTAAAGAGTAGGACCCATCAAGCTCTCAGCTGCCTAACTCAACGCCACAGCTCCCTCCTGTGCATGAGGCTACACAATGGCAATCTCCAAAGCTAAATGCGCTGGTCCCTCAGGAGATAGTTGTTGTCAGTGACTCCATTGTCAGGGAGATGGGTAATATACTGTGTAAAAAGGTTAAGTGGAATAGGACCAGGGTATGTCTTCCGGAGGCAAAAGTTGATGACGTTGTAGAGCTGACATCACTTTTTAAGGGCACTACTGTTCTACACGTTGGCACAAATGACATTACGAGTAGGAGATTTGCAGACTTACTTGACAAGTATAGGTCAATGTTGAAAAAAAGTCGTGAGTTAGGGTTAAATTTGAAAGAGTCTGCAATTCTGCAGAGACACGATAGAAGGAGTACATGATGATAGCCTTGTTAATCAATTCGACCCTGTAGATAAAAAAATTCTACCTCAAGGCTCATGGGGTAGAATTTTTTTCAGCGTGGTCTGTGCTTGTTAACAGGAGAGACTGCTTCTCCGGGGCGAAGGGTAACACTTAAATAGAAGGGGTGCAAAAATTTTTGCTGATATTGTGGCAATGTAAGGTGGGTGGGAAAACTGCTAGCTTGGGCGGATTCATAAACTAAAAAATTAACAGTAGCCGCAGGCAGAGGTGCAAGTGATCGTTGCACTGCTTCTATTAGATTGGAGGGCAGGGTGCTGGGGTTTTCGGGGACTAGCGTGAGTCATCACGGAACAAAAAAATACACGGGCTGTGTTAGGGAAACTAAGAATAAGAACAGGTGCATGTATACTTACATGCACACCAATGCTTGGAGTATAGTAAATAAATTTGATGAATTTGAAGTGCTGGTCAAGACATTAAAGGCGGATATTATTGGGGTATCAGAGGCGTGGTGGCACACAGATATAAGGAATGCAGAATTGGAATTTGAGGAGTACAATGTGTACAGAAAGGACAGACAGGATAGGAAGGGAGGAGAGGTTATGCTGTTAGTTAAGAAAAATAAAATCTAAGGACGTGCATCCAGTTGACATAGCTGGTCAGTGCAATGTTCAGTCAGTTGTTGTAATGTAAGCACTGGGAAAGCAAAAATGAGAGATGGCGTGTGTGTTATAGGCCTAATGACTCAGTTGAGAACAACTGACAACTGTACAGAGAAATAAGAATGGTCCAGTAAATCAGATTCTGTTATAATGGGGAATTTTAACTTCCCAGATATTGACTGGAACTGTAGTTTGGCCACTCGCACGCTAGCAAGACTTCTGTGGATTAATTGGATGATTGTTTTCAACAGCAACATGTTAGAGAGGAAACCAGAGAGAGTAGTACTCTTGATCTGATTATCAGCAGTGATTATTTATGCATTACGAATTTGCAGATAAAGGAACCACTAGGTGGCAATGACCACAGTGTACTTATGTGGGATTTACTTAACGATGCAACTACTACCATCAAGGGTAATGGGAAGGGATTTTGTTTTCGTAAAGGTGGCTACAGTGGTCTCAGACAGTTTTTAAATTTTATACAATGGGACCAACTGATGGCGTTACCAACAGCATATTCTAAATTGGAAGCATTCAAAGAATTAATCTTGGAAGCTACCAGGCTTTACATTCCAACTAAGAAATATTGTTCAAGGTTTAGGCTTAAATGGATATCAGATGAACTAATGAGACATGTTGCAGAGAAGAAAAATACAAGGGATGCATATAAATTATCAGGCGACACAGAAGCCTATGGCAGATATAAGCTAGTCTGTAATCAAGTCACAAAGGAAGTTAGGCAAGCGAAGGCAGATTACGAGAAATCTTTGGCAAAGCATGCTAATAAAGACAGCAAGGACTTCTTTACTTAAATAAACTCTAGAAGGAAGGGAATGAATCAGACTGGTCAACTTGATATCGATGGTTCAATGTTGATGATCTCGCTCAGATAGCCTACAATCTGAATGAGTATTTTGCATCTACATTCACACTTCAGGAATTAAGGGAGGAAATTGCCTGAAGTTTATCAAACTGTAACAGGGTGCTTAATGATTTTGTAATAACGGAGAGCAGAGTGAAGGAGAAATTGTTGAAGTTAAACGTAAGAAAGGCACCTGGGGTGGATGGGATCTATCCAATTATATTAAAGCAGGCAGCAAAGGAAGTAAGCAATCCCTTAGCCATAATTATGAGAGCATCCTTCGACTTGGGAGAAGTCCCCACGGACTGTAGATGTGCAAATGCATCCCCAATTCACAAAGGCGGATCAAAGGGTGACACGAGTAATTACAGACCTGTTAGCTGTAAAAGGTTTGTAATTACATTGTTCCGGAGAAAATAATGGAGTCACTGGTTAATGAAGCACTACAGAATCATCTTGACAACACTTCGGTTACAGTTCGGACACAGCATGGCTTTGTTAAGGGGAAGCGTTGTCTGATCAATTTGATTGGATACTGCGATGTGGTCACAAAGGAACTGGATGCAACATATAATTTTGACATCATATACTTGGATTTCAGGAAAGCTTTTCACACTGTTGCTTATGGAAAGGCTACTGTACAAATTGAACCAGTATGGTATTTAGGGCAAGTTGCTACAATAGATAAAACGGTGGTTGAGTGGGAGAAGACAGAGTGGTAATCGTTGGACGCTGCTCTTCGTGGACTAATGTTATTACTGGAGTCCCCCAGGGTTCGCTGTTTGGCCCACTGCTGTTTTGTATATTTATCAATGATATTGATGAAGGTATATCAGGCTTAGTGTCGAAGTTTGCAGATGATACAAAGGTTGGCAGGATTGTTAATGACAGTAATGGTAGTGTGCTACTTTAAGTAAGAGGATCTAAAAAATTTGGGCAGATGGGCTGACAAGTGGCAACTGAAGTTTAATATTGACAAATGCAAAGTACTGCATATGGGTAAATGAAACCCTGAAGAAACGTACTAACTCTGTGGTACTACACTTAGCGTGGTATAAAATGAAAAAGACCTGGGAGTAATTGTGCAGTCAGATATGAAGTTTTTTTGAGCAGTGCAAACAAGCTGCCAGAGCAGGTCATGGGGTGTTGTCAATGATATACAGGAATTTTGCTAGTAGGGAAAAGGAGGTGATTATCCCTTTGTATAAGGCAATGGTCAGACCACACCTTGAGTATTGCGTACAGGTCTGTAGGCCTCATTTTAGGAAGGATGTAGAGCTGCTGAAGCGAGTACAGAGAAGGGCAACAAGAGGTGGTCTTACCAAGAAAGGCTCAAGTTCTGGAAATTGCAGCGACTGGGGACTAGGCACCTGCGAGGTGATTTGATTGAGGTGTATACGGCCTTGAATGGGTTGAGCAGGCTCATTTTGATGGGATTCTTCCTCTTGCTCAGATTACCAACCTGTGGGAGCATAAATTCCAATTGAGGAAAGACAGTTGTAGACTAGATGTGCGGAAATTTGCCTTCAGCCAGCGGGTAGTTGATTGCTGGAACAAACTTTCATCTGTCGTTCTGGAAATTGATAGCTTGAATAAATTCAAGAATAAACTAGACAAACGTTTAGAGGGAATGGATATTACAATATGAATATTATTACTTTAAGTTCCACTGTAAGAACAATATGTTAAGAATTAACTGGATTGAGATTAGCGATAATAAGATCGTTGCTCTGAATTAGCCAAGGCAGCTTCCCTCAAACCAATTATCCTGAAGTTATTGAGCTATTGAAAAACTTGTGTGAAAAAAGCCATTACTAAAACCGGATCGACCTCAGAAGCCCAGTTTAGCCGTGTTAAGATTCTTATTGAAGAACTTGGAAGGATTTTATTTCGCTATCAGAAGCACACGACCATATCAAGAAGGCGCAGACGGGTATTGCAATGACGCATTTTTCTAAGTAGACTAGGGTTTCTTATCTCAAACAACTCTTGTTTAATGGACAAAAGAGCTGCTTATCTTCACCTTTATTGTGATGGTAATGAGTATTCCGCCTGAAGTCAAGTTCTTAATTCTAGGGATTTATACGGATTATATGCAGTGAACCATTACAGACTGATACACACAAGTGCTTTGTGCTTTTGTACATAAGTCTGTAGCTGCATGTGTTCAAGGCCAATTTGCATGTTTTCTGTTTGCAGGGCGGAAAAAAAATCGGGATAACTCACAGGTAAAAACCTCGAATTCCGCTTGATACCGGCTAACTCAAACTAGAGCAAAAAGCCTTAGTTCCTGCGGTCTACGATGCGATCGGAAACCAGATCAACACTGACAACGTAGGTTATATACACAAAGGGATTTTTAGTCAGTAATTTAGGAATTACGCTCTAAAGGTCTTTTCAGCTCATGGTTCCAGTACTGTCGCTCAACTTCCAAACAACTTCAGTTCATTCGACTTATCTGTTGTTCCTCCTCCATCTCCTTAAAAGTACAGTTCTTCCCATACCGATTCTCTATCCTAGAACAGGCCATTATCTTAACTCGCTCGATTTAATCTTTAAAAAAATACTGAAATATAAAAAACATAACTTGTCGTACCTTGCATAACACCCAACAGATAGTGGAGGGGTGGAAAATCTTTCCTGGTCTGAATAATTTTGGTTCCTGCTGCTTCACGTTGCTGGGAGTGCAGAATATGGTGAAAACAGCCGTCCATGAATACATCCTGCCAGATGTCAGTAATGCAGGCTGATGGTGTAGGTGTAACGAGTGTTTTCGTAGTGCACATGAGTCCTTTGGCACTAGTGGAGCAACATTAGTAAGACACGTTATGTGGAAATTATTTCATGCAGGTGCATCCCTTTATATCTTCAGTATACATCTGCGAATGAGTTCTTTCAACAGGATAATGCGTCATATTGTAAGATATAAAACTCTTACAAATAAAATATTTTATACACAGGAGAGATTAATTAAAAATAAAGCTTCTGGTATAACAATATGGGGCAGCGAAACCTTACCAGTCACAAATATTATTTAAGATAATGGATCACTCGCTAGGGATTAAATTAGACAAGGTTACAAGAATGGAGGGGTAAACAAAGAAAAGACTAGTAGTAGATGGGGTGCGCTTCAGCTCAGAGCACACGGGAATAAACAAAAACAACGGGAACAGGTAGCAGCGGCTGTTGGTGTATAATTGTGAAAGGGGTAATAGCTCTGGAAAGCAATAGTGCAAAGGGCCGAGTTTGTCGGAACATCCCTTTGATCAGAGACTTCAGGAGACAAACAGGAAGTGAGTACACGACTAATACAGTACTGTGTCCAAAACAATAGGGCTAGCGTCTGATAGTCTGCAATAGCTCGTTCCGAAGAAATTTATGGAAGGTGCGAATCTAGTAACACGTGCCTGTGAGAATGTCAGCCAACTTCAAAAGAGAACAGACGGCCTGGGAAAGGAATATTGATATTAAAATGGGAGGTTGAATCTAGTGGGGATGGAGACAGCATGGGAAACCCACACTAACGAATAGTCGGGATGTAAATTTAAATATTGAAGTACGAGTGGTTAAATTTCTGAGCGAAGGTGGGCCAACAAAAAAATTCGGTACACAAATTCGGGGAACAAAAAGAGAGCGCGCGTAGCCAAGGAAGAGAGGTCAGCCAGTTGAGAAAGTTCTGACAAAGTTATGATGGAGTAGTAAGTTGTGTAGGGTTAGCCTGTCCTGTCAGCCAGATAAGAAAGATCTGACAAAGTTAAGATGAAGTAGTGAAGAGTTAGATAAGTTTAAGTACAGTCAGTAAGTTCAGAAAGGTTAAATGAGTTTCACGATAGAAAAGAACAGTCGAGTAGACCGTCATCGGAAGGCAAGGGTAGTGGTCCATATGCAAATGAGTGAAGTGTAAGGAGAAATAAGCCTAGTCCGTCATCGGAAGGCAGCGGTAGTGGCTGTGCAAACGAATGAAGTGTATGGAGAAATAAGCCTAGTCCGTAATCAGAAGGTGGTGAAAGTGGCCAGTGTGAAAATAAGTGGTATAAGGAGAGAAATAATCCTAGTCCATCATCTGAAGGCAGTGATAAAGGCTAATGCGCAGATAAGTTAGCTGAGAAGGTAAAGTTGTAATCCCAAGCCCACCAGAATAGCTGAACCGAAGGCTAAGTAGCAGTATCGAAGAACAGCCCATAAATTCCTAAGAGACTCAGTGATGCCCTATCCAGACATAGACTACAGCCCATTGAAAAACGAAAAGCCCTAAGATGAATGCCCTTGGCAAAAGATGATGATTAGGCAGCAAACTCAAGTAAAGGACATTCTTATCAAAACTAAAGAACTAAAATGGTCTTGGGCAGGACATATAGCTCGGAGACATGATGACAGATGGACTAAGAAAATAACAGAATGGTACCCAAGAGGAGCTAGAAGAAAACCTGGAAGACAAAGGCTAAAATGGATAGATGAAATTCATGAGTTTGTGGGTATTAAATAGATGGCCAGTGCTCAAAACAGAAGGAACTGGAAAGTTGCTGGAGAGGCCTTCATCCTGCAGTGGATTGAAAATGGCTGA
Source organism: Mastigoproctus giganteus (assembly GCF_048544385.1). Classification (NCBI taxonomy): domain Eukaryota; kingdom Metazoa; phylum Arthropoda; class Arachnida; order Uropygi; family Thelyphonidae; genus Mastigoproctus; species Mastigoproctus giganteus. The sequence continues at coordinate 187,558,766 of NC_143578.1, forward strand.
TGATGATGATTATTTTTTCTGTTTATATATATATATATATACATATACACACATACATACTGTCCTAATTGTCTTAGGAAGGAAAAAACGCGCAAGGTCCTAAACCCAAACACGCCAACCCAGTCTAGTGTATAAAGAGTCCAGTTTGAGGCCATCTATGCCTGGCAGGAGAGCATAGCAGTAAAACTGAAAACGTCAGATTTTTCTGTTTTTGAGTAATACTTTCATCGATATGCTTTATATAAAAATAACCAATTCATAAATTCTGTAAAAATACCTGCCCTCCCACCATGGGTGGTGGTGGTGGTTCCCACTGAGAATAAGTAACAGTAGTCTTTTCCATTGGTAAAGCGTTTCTTATTCGAGGTAGTGCAATACGTGGTAACTCGTTGTGAAGGGAGTCACAATATAAGATACAATTAAATCGATTCCTCTTATACTACGATTTCATTTCACTATTACGAGCAAAGAATGGTGTTTTTTCACCGAAGTTCTATAGTATAACAAACAATAAACACTTCTATCTTTTTTTTTTTTTTAAAAAAATACAGAAGTCAAAGAGCAAATTTTCCATTAAAAATGTAGCTCACATTTCATATCAGCAGTAAAACTTCAGAAAATGCAGCTCGGTGTTATCTTGCGAATTTGACATGAAATAGAACAATTTTAATACATTTTCGTAGATATTGCTTGTTGAAGTTCCAACTGGAGACGAGGTAACCTGCATCCACCCGAAGGAGAAAGGATTAGAAGTGAACAGTAAAGACCTGTCAACCAATGGAACAGTCTGAATAACACTTTTATAATTCCAGTGGAATTATAAAAATCAGCAAAACATTCGTCAACGATTTGAATCCAACGAACAATTCTCTATTCGTTGGTTGTGTTAAAAAACTGCAACGGAATCCATTCTGCAGTAAGAAACGTATTACGCAATTTTATCACAATGAATCTCGGAACAAACATTTGCTGAGACTCAAATAACCAAACAGTGTGTTTTTTACCCTTTTCATATTGTCATGCGTATGTAAAAAGTTATATTTCGTATGAAAAAAATATATGCAGTAATATGAAAAAATATATTTCGTAATGAATTCGAAGGCCGTTAATTTTGTATTATGACGTAATACTTTCGTACTGGATTTCGGCATCCCCTCTTACCGAGGCATCTACTAATAAAAATTCATTTATTGGAAGCTACATATTGGAAACTGGGCAAACATTGTGTAAAACTGATAACGTCACATATTTGATAAAAAAAAAAAAATAAATAAGTTTCCGTTATCGCAATTGTTTTTGGGAAACAATGTCGGTACAGCACGTTTTCTGGATGCATATTTGATCTAAAGAAATTGCAGGAAAATATTTCTATTTATAGCTGCGTATGAACTTTCGAAAACAAACTTCGCATTCATCTTACACTGTGTCTAAAGAAGGAAAAAAAAATCGTGTGCTGCGAATAACACATTTTTTTTTTTATATATTGAAATTTTTCTTTCTTATAAAATATAAAATTTCTTATAAATTATAAAATCTTTCTTTTATATGTATTTGACCTAATAACAAAATTTCAAGGAAACATTGTCGCTGGAAGCTACAATTTTTTCGTTATAACCAGTGTCAAATCGGGAAAAAAAATGAAAGACACAGAAAGGAAAGGAATCCAATAAACGGGAATTTTTTTTTTTTTAAATAACTACTGCAATTATTAAAACCAAATTTAGAATTTGTAAACTAGAAAATATTCTTGCCATCCAGGACTACATCAGGATTAATATTTACATAACAAGCGTATTAATGCAATGCAATTTATTCGCCAAAAAATTGGTTTAAAATAAATAAACTTGTCAAGAAAATCGAATTTCTTGACAAGTTAAAATTCAACAAATAAAAGTTTTCCCAAACTTTTGTTATTAAATAAAAAAAAAAGAAAAGAAAAAATGAAATTATTACACATAATATCCCCCATGTAGATAGAAATTACTATTTATATGAAAAGCAACTATAATAATAATCCTGCGCAACTGCGCTGGTGACCACTCAGGAAGGAAGAAAACGCCAACGCATGAAGTGGAGCATTGAAATCAATACATACATCATGTGAGCATACTATGAAATAACCAGGCTAGAGACCGATATGACAATGTACAGATCGCGACTACATACCAAGTGGTTGGAACGATACCCGGATATTCAGGTCACCAAACAGCGATTAGCAGACCAAAGAAGGACCATCGTCACGAAGAACCTAATAGCTCCTGCCATCTTGGAAAAAATCAAGCAGAATGTCAGCGATCAACTACAAAGCACAAAGAATATGGTCAATATGGAACCAGATAAGGAACAACAAGAAGAAATACAACCCAAAGTAGCTGAAGTGGAAAGAGACGAAGTCATGCTATTCAGAATAGAAGACGAGTGGAAGAAGCCCTAACAGAATTCAAGGAATGGACTCCACAAGAACCCATGTGATACCTAAGCAGAGGCCAAATAAAATCCTGTGGAGAGTAACAGACCGCCTCAATCTGCAAATAATGCCACATTACCTTGACAACAATGGTGCAACGCTGGAGGCTATCCACACAGCCGTATACTGTGCTGCCATAGCAGCCACTAGGATTAATGGAAAAGAAACGAGAGACCAGCAGCAGAAGAACCGAAAACAGAAGGAATCGCCAGCTTGGGAAAGAAGACTTCAGAAGAAGATAGAAGAATTAAGAGTCAAGATAGGTCAGTTGACCCAGTATCAATAGGGTAATAGAAGTAAGAAATTGATTGGAAAGGTGAAGAGCATCCTCAAGAGAGACAGCGCTCAGAGGGAAAACGAGACCAGCAATCAGAGAATAGGATAATACTTGGACACATCGAAGCAGAACCTCCTCGCACTCAGCAAGAGACTACACCGATACAAAGAGAGCTCCCAGAGAAAAATAAACAACCGAATTTTCGATGAGGACCAAAGAGCCTTCTACAGGAAACTGTGTGAAGATGAGAAAGCAGGAAACGGACCACCCGAGAAGAAGACGATCGAAGAATTCTGGGGAAATATCTGGAGCAGTGAAGTAAGACATAACAGCAGAGCACCCTGCATAGAAATAGAACGGAAGAAAACGAAGGACATACAAGAGATGAGAGAGTGGGAGATTCGAGAAGAAGAAGTAACACAGTCGATTAGGAACACCCACAACTGGCGAACCCCAGGAATTGATAACCACAACAACTGGTACAAGAAGCTCACCTGCACACACAAGCACCTAGCAGAGCAGTTCACTCGAATGATAAGGCACTCGGAGACAATCCCGAAGTTTCTCACCGAAGGAGTCACATATCTGAAACCTAAAGATGAAAATACAAGAAACCCGGCGAAATACAGACTAATCACATGCCTCCCAGCGATGTACAAGATCCTGACCAGCTAAGAAGAATATCAGACCACTTAGAGAGTCAGAACATAATGGCCGAACAGCAGAAAGGATGCAAGCGGAGGAGCAAAGGATGCAAGTGGCAAATAACCATAGATACAGCAGTTATGAAGCAAACCTTCAAGAAGCACCGCAACCTATACACAGCCTACATCGATTACCGCAAGGCCTTCGACTCCGTACCTCATAGCTGGCTAATAGAGACCCTGAAGATCTACAAGGTCAATCCGATAGTGACAAACTTCCTAGGAGCAACAATGGCGAAATGGAGTACCACTATTAAGGTCGAGAACATCACAACCAGGCCAATCCCCATTAGAAGAGGAACCTTTCAGGGAGATGCTCTGAGCCCACTATGGTTGTGTCTAGCACTCAACCCGCTATCCACCATGCTCAACGGCAGCAAGTATGGATATAACCTCAAAGAAGGAAGAAAGAACCTGTACATCCTCACCCACCTGATTTACATGGATGACATCAAGCTCTACGCGACAACCGAGAAGCAACTCTAGCAAATACTACCCCATATCACCAAAGAATTTAGCAAGGACATCAGGATGGAATTTGGTCTAGAAAAATGCAAGACCCACACACTGCACCAGGGAAAATTAGTTGGCTGAAACTACCAGCTGCTGACTGGTAAAGAGATCGAAGCTATGACAGAAGGAAAGACCTACAAATACCTAGGGATGATGCAGGCTGAGCAGTCAGAACACAGGGAAATCAAGAAGTGCCTGACCAAAAAATATATTCAGAGACTCAGAAACCACCTGAAATTAAAATTGAACGCAGGAACACAGTTAAAGCCATAAACACCTATGCAGCTTCAGTACTAACATACACATTCGGGGTTATAGATTGGACTAACACCGAGCTAGAAGATATCATGCGAAAGACAAGGACAATGATGACCAAGAGTCGCCAACACCACCCGAAGTCAGCACTGGAGAGAATAACAATACCTCGGAAAGTATTGTTATTCTCTCGGAAAGAGAATAACAATATTCTCTTATATCTCTTATATCCGAGGGAGATATAAGAGAATATTCTCTTATATCTCCCTCGGAAACAATATTCTCCCTCGGAAAGAGGGAGGAAGGGGCCTGATAGACCTGACAGAAACACAGAAAACGGCGATAATTAATCTGAATGATTACTTCGAGAACAACACAGCACCACTCCACCAGGCCATAAGGAAGATAGATGTTTGTTTGTTATTTGGTTTTTAGAAGCATTAGCAACTAAGGCCATATTGCTCCGGGGATATGCGGTGGTCATTCCCTGACCTTTCCGCATCCTCCGTATTTCGTGGTCACGGGCTCGAACCCCGGTCTAATCAAGAAGCGTGTGCTACGCACTGCTGCTCCTGCCCACCTGGCTACGGAGAGGAAGATAGACAAGTGGTATACCCCACTCAACCTAAGCGAGGAAACCCCTCCCGCCCAGACGGTACAAGAAACGAAGCTAGAAAAATGAGCAGAGAAGACACTCCATGGTAGACACTACAATGACCTCCATCAAGATCACATCGATAACATTGTTTCCAATGCATGGCTCACAAGCGGGACGCTCTTCCCGAGACTGAAGAATTCATGCTGGCCATTCAAGACCAGTTAATCAACACCAGAAACTATAGAAAATATATCGCAAATGAACCCGGAATATCAGATGACACATGTCGACGATGCCAACTGGCATCAGATACGATCTAACACATCACCGCGGGGTGCAAGGTGATCACCCAGACTGAGTACACGCATAGACACGACCAGGTAGCCAAGATAATACATCAGAAGCTAGCGACGAAATACCAGTTGACCAAAGAAAGTGTACCATACTACAAGTACGAACCCCAGGCAGTACTAAAGACCCGAACCCACAAGCTGTATTGGGACCGCGCTATAATAAACGATAAGACCATCCCGCACAACAGACCGGACATAACCCTTGTGGACAAGATGGAAAAGGCTACCTATCTGATTGACTAGAGCGGTGCTCAACACTAGCAAAGTCCAGAAAACCCATGAGGAAAAATTTAGGAACTACACGAACCTGAGACATGAGATCAAGGAGATGTGGCATATGCAAGAAGTATCAACCATCCCAATCATTGTGTCAACCACCGGTATGATACCAAAGACTGTACATAGCAGCCTAGAAGCAAAGATGTCCCAGAGAACACCTACAAGAAACTCCAGAAAGTCGCAATCCTGAACACCTGTAGGATAGTCAAAGATTTCCTCGACCGACAGTAACACCAGACATTACAACCACCCTGTGCACTTGGTAGCAGTACCCGTCACGGAGTGGAATCCCCCAACCAGGGAGAAATAATATAAGAGCAATAATAATAATATACAATTTTTTTAATAATAATAATATAATACAATTTTTTTAATAATAATAATAATCCAATGAAAATTTCGAGAACTATAAACCGTATTATCCATCTTAAGCAAATAGTCGTTGAAGAAAAGGGAGCTCAGTTTCCCAAAATCTGTTTATACTCCGAGGCGACCACACGGTCAGAGGAGTTCAGGAGAAAATACAAGAAACAGCACCTTATTTAACAGTTAAGAGCTTGAAACCCGGTCACTCACGGCACGTGTACCAATGCACCTTCGAGTCTGACCACTCGGCTACAATCTCATAATTATAATTTTTATGACATTCTGTTGGTGCCACACCCACTCCAATACAGTACAGTATAGTACAGAATACATACAGTAGTGAGGAAAATGTTTGCAACGCCCAATAGAAATTTGAAAATATTCAAAAGTCTTTACAATAAAAACAGTTCGCATACAATGCAATGTTTAATTTCAAACCATTTTAATGCATTACAACAAGCATTGGGCACAGTGGAGTGGTCACAATCGATTTTAGCATTTCCATAATTGATACGTCTTTTCGATAATCGAACAGAAGTTTATAACAGGGGGAGGAAGAGAGGGAGCGAGAGATCCTTCGTTTTGGATTTATTAATCGATTGATTTTCATAATAATCGATTATTATTCGTTAGATAATGCCCATCTCTAATTACAAGTTCCCTAAATTTTACGTTATTTCAACTGGCCAATTTATTTAGAATTAATTAGCTAATTTTTAGTTCGTAATCTGTAACTTCTAATTCTTTCAGTTCTTTATTTTTATAGAATAGAATGAATTCGAAATGTCCTCAAAAGTGGGCAACTATCTTTGGGGTGGGGGACGCATTCAGTAAGCAAAGAAGAGAAGTAGGCCTAAAACTGATCTGAACATAGCATTTTTGTTTTAACACGATCACCAAAAACACTTGTCCATCGCTTTATCTAACTGTTCTCTTGTAACCAGTGACGCACGTTTTCAACCTCCATATCGAGAGAAAAACGTTTGCTGCCAGTCCATTGTTTAAGGGGCCAAACATATGAAAATCGCTAGGGGCGAGGTCAGATCAGAAAGGAAAAGTATTCGAGAAATTCCCACCCAGAATCATTAACGGAGTCTTGGGTTGCACGCTCTGTATGCGGTCTTGCGATATTGTGCAACAGTACTCCACGTATCCCAGGACGTTTTCTGCGACTTATCTCAAAAGTTCTTCTTCTTCAGAAGCGGGCAATACGTATGATTAAACATATCTCCACGGTTTTAAAAATGCAGAGGAGAACGTCTCAGCAGATAGTGTTCGAAAACAGTTACCTCCGTTGCTAACGTTACTTAACTTCGGCCTTGGACCATTTATTGTCATTTAATTATGCAATTCCCTCTGTAATGTGATGCTAAGCGTTACATGTACAGTATAAATGTAATTGTACCAACCCATTGACCTATAAATGAAAAAAAAAAAATTTTTACTAGGCTTTGTTTGTTTGTTTTTTAGGAGCATTAGCAACTAAGGCCATATTGCTCCGGGGATATGCGGTGGTCATTCCCTGACCTTTCCGCATCCTCCGTATTTGGTGGTGACGGGCTCGAACCCGAGTCTAATCAAGAAGCGTGTGCTACGCACTGCTGTTCCTTCCCACCTGGCTACTGAGGCGCCTTTTTGCTAGGCCTATACGAATTATGAAAAAGGAATATGAATTAATCTAGATATTACAATTATAGTCAACAAGAAAAGGCGATGTTATGGATAAGGGTCTGAAGTGTCACTTTCGAGTCAACGCTTAAAGTTGAGCGCTGTTCAAGAATGCAAGCTCGATCTATGCCGAGCGAATGGTAGCAGCGCACCTATTGCTTCACACCAGAGATGGTCCTGCTTAACGCCATGTTTTTTTTTTGTTTTTTTTTTGAGGGATGAACAACTCGCGTTTCTTAATAAAAACGATGCCATCCGAGACTGGCGAATTTGTCCTAGTGTGGACAAAAACCCATAAAAATTCTTCCCGCTCCCCTCATGCATTGGTAAATGGAAGTTGTTCAGAACTTTCAGAATCCACATCTTTCCCAGGGCATTAGCTATGGAGTTGCACACGATTTTAACGTTTTATAAATAAATAAATAAATCTTTATTTGTTCTACCAAAATAAATAGATGGATAAATGTCGCACATTGATAAAATGTCCTTTAATTAAGAAGATGCAAGGGACTGGTATATACTTATGCAGATAACGAATATGTAATTGAAAAAAATTCTGTACCAGATGCATAATGCGTCCTGCAGCTAGCATATTTAACGTGTTTTACATTTAAGAGTCTTCGACAGCCTTTAAAAACGTTTTAATTTTCAGATATTAATAAATTCCTGGATAATAATATAACGATGTTTTTATTTTATTAATAATAATTACATATCGGTTACTGAAAGTATTAGTCTGTGATCACTAAAGTAAGATATATAATTTTTACATTGAAGAGTTCACGACTAAATACACCATCTATAGCTGTTCCATTACATGTAGTATTTATCGAAAGATCTAATGACGTGTCCAAATTGAAGAATGTTTTCATAAATTGTGCACAACTCTTTTCCAGCCTCACAGTTTAATTGTAATGAAAAAAATTATATTCAATCTGAAAACACCAGGTGACTTGAAACCAGATGCGTTTTCGAATTAACGCATTTCCCAGTTTCCGAATTTTTTTTTTTTTTTTTTTTTTTGTATCTTAAAACCGTAATATTTTTGTTTCTAAATTCCTTAGCTTTCCAACGATATGCTATACGTCCACATTATCCCGTTTATTAAGTGAGAAAATTTCCTTGATCACATGTTCCTATTTTCCACAACCCTAGAAAAACTACTGCAATTTTCAGAGGTTTGAAGGTTTTTCCTCTAGTATACAGCTAAGATAAAGAAGCTCCCTGCAAAATTTCATTAAATTTGGTCCAGTAGAAGATAAATTATTATTCCCATCATACAAGTATGATTGCAACAATACAAGTTACAAGAATTCGCTTCTGGCAGAAACTGAAGATGACGTCATTTCCGTAACGCTTTCGCATGACGGTTTTTCGTTACAAAATTTTTGGAATAAAGTCAGTAAAAACGTTTTTAACGTCAATATTGGTTAACGAAAAATAGTGAATTGTTAATAACTTTGCATCAGGCAAACCACCATCTGCTACGAGGGGATGCCCAGTTTTTGCCAGACGAAAGTTTTCAGATCACTTTCTTCTATGCTCATTCAGAATTTTATAAGGCATTACTAATTACGTTGAAAACTGCAGTGCGCGCTTAGATATAGCAGTTAACTATATTCCTTCCCCTGTCCCTAACCAAAAAACAATAAATAATGTAAAAGACTGGCTTCTCAACAAAATTATATATATCAGCAAACCACACAATTCGTGAAGATTTTAACCTTCCACCATAGTTCAAGAACCTGCTGGAAGCCATGTTAAATATTCTTCAGCTATATAGCCTCTCTGTTATCAACGACTACTCCACAAAGGGGTTAAAAAAAAAAACTTGACCAAATTCTATTCGTCTGGTAAATTTTCCATCTGAACACATTCAAACTGCAATTCAAATAATCCCACTCATATTGACTTCAATGTCAAGGAAAAATGTAAGAGCCAAGTAAAATGAAGGGGGGGGGGGAAGATCCAAGAACCACCTATCAGTGATAAATTCGTGGTGGCGATGCCTATGGGAAATTAGTTATCGCCGCAAGAGCGGAGATAAGTAACTTCCTCACAGTCCAAACGGCGATACTCAATACTTTCCAATCCAATCCAACGTTGGGGCCCCGGAGGCGACGCTGGGCAATGTTTTATTTTTGCTGATTATATTGCGCCATTTAGCTTGTGCAAGACATAAGTTATTGATTGCATTTTCTGGCAAATAAAACTAAGCGTCTAAGGCTCACACTTCCTCGTGGTCCGGGGCGGGCGGGTAGGGGACGAGGTCTCGTTAATAAATTTGACTCAAGAGGGGGGGTGTTCAAATTTTCTCCTCTTGAGGTGTGTTAGAGCATTTCCGTGCTCTTAGTTAAATTGTGAGTATTTCCGTGCCCTTTGGCACAGTTTGCCTTATTGGCACAAATTCGTGAGTCGATCCTCTGGGACCTTTGCCTGTTAAACTTGGGCAAAGTGTTTTAGACGCATTTATTGAATAGATTTTCTAAGTGCAATTTTAATATTCCATTTTGACAAGTGGATTGTGGCTCCTTGTTTGCGTACATTGATTGTATATTTGTAAATAGTTACTGATTTCTGTTGTTAGATTTCAGTTTTTAATTGTAAATATAGAGTTTTATATTATACATTATGTCTTCTTCTTCTGCCTCTTCAAGTGAGGAAGATTTGATAAGGATGGATGATCAAGAAGTACAGCCAGTTGTGAACGTTATTACTGAAGGTGAACGACAAGATTTGACAAAAGAAATTTCTTGTTCAGCCCAGGAACTAGTGGAACAGGATATCTTTATTGGAAAAACTTTACAGAGAACACCAGTAAAGACAAGATCAACATCATTACCAGGTACTTCCCAATCTTTGCAAAAAGGAAGTAAAAGTAAAAAGTTAAAAAAAGTGGAAGATAAACAAGAACTAAGTGATGGGGAAAACATAAGAAGAGAAAACGAAAAAAACAGTGTAAGTGAGCGGCCGAGTATGGAAGGTTTTGATTACGTTAGAGAAATAAGGAGCGAATTAAGCTCGGTTTTGTGGAATGAGCAAAGTAAAGTCCCTATTGCAGTGATAAGAATTATTTTGGAAAAATGGGATAAATTGGAACAAAAGGCGTAAGAAGTATATCTTGAGAATGTCTTATTGAAAGAGAAAGTAAAAAGAAAGCAGGAAAAACAAAGTTATTCTACTCTTGTGAAAAATAAACTTGAAGATACAGTGTCAAAGGTTATGATTATTAAAGCAACGACAGATAAACATAAAACGAGCGAAGATGTTAAAGTGGATATCTTAAAAGAAATAAGGCCGATGTTATCAAACCTTAAAGTTCGGAACTTAAAACCAATAAGAGATAGGGGAGTCCCGATAGAAGCTGAAACAAATGATGATCTGATAAAGTTGAAATCGTGTTCCAAAATTCAGGACTTAGGATTAAAGTATATTGTGCCTAAACCTGTATATCCTAGAATTGTATTATTTGATGTGGAAAAAGATGTAGAGAAAGAAGAACTATTGCAGCAATTGTGGGTGAAAAACTTTAAAGACTGTGATATAAGTGAAAAGAAGTTTAAAGAAAATATTGAGATTTTAACTGTAAATAGGAATACACAGTTGAATAACTGGATTTTACAGTTATCTCCTATATTATAGAATAATGTTAAGGATAGAGTAAGATTATTTGTGAGATGGATGGCCTACAAATTTAAAGAGATATATTCAATTACTCAATGTTATAAATGCCTTGCTTTTGGCCATGTTGCAAAGTATTGTAGGAGAGAGATGCGATGTGGTCACTGTTCCAAAGAACATTTGTTTAAAGACTGTCCAAATAGAGGGAAACAGCCCGAGTGTTGTAATTGTAAAGGGAAGAATGAAGAGACTGCTCATGCTGCCGTGGATAAAAAGTGTATTGAGTATCAAAGGGCCTTAGATATTCATAAAAGAAAAATTAATTATGGATAAGTATATTAAAATTTTACAACTAAATGCACAAAGAGCTAAGGCAGTTGCATTGCAAATAAATCATATAATGGAATGTGAAGATTTCTCGGTGGCCCTCTTGCAGGAGCCATATGTAATTAAAGGTAAAGTAGCAGGTTATCCTATTAGATATAGAATTGTTTCTAAAGGTGATAATCCAATGACGGCCATAGTAATTAGAGATCCTGAAGTGGTTGTAACACAAGTGTTATCACTGTGTGATGAGAAACACGTTTGTTGTGAAATTATAGGGAAATGTGGCAAGTTGTATGTTGTTACAGTATATTGCCAGCCATCAGAAGGAATGGAACAACATATAAAGTATTTAGATAAATTATATGAATTAGTTGGCTCTTGTAATGTAGTGGTTGCCTTGGATTCTAATGCTTGTTCTCCATTGTGGGGTAGTGATGTATCCGATGAAAGAGGAGTGATGCTGGAGGAATTCATTGCTGCCTCAGGTATGGAGGTGTTAAATGTGACAGGACATGCTCCTACTTATTCCACGGTACATGGACAGTCATATATTGATTTAACTTTGGCGACTACCTCTATTGTGGATAATATTAGAAATTGGAAAGTGATAAAACATCATACTACTAATGATCATAACAGCATCTCTTTCTCCTGTGTTATAAATGATTCAGTGAGAATATTGAATGATATTGATAGATTTATGGATAAAACTGAAAGGTGGCCAAAGTTTGAGCAGGTGTTTTTGAGTAGTATTAATGAAATAAATTGGGTGGGCCTGACATCAAATGATTATGTTAAACAATTAACTGTTATTTTAAAAGATGCATGTTCTAGTAGTATGAAGAAAAGGTATAAGGTTAATAAGCCAGTATTCTGGTGGAGTACTGAATTATCTGAAAAAAGGAGAGAGACTTTTCGCTTAAGAAGAAAGTTCCAGGCTGTAAGAAGAATTGGAGATTTAGATTTGTGTGAGGTGTATAAAAATATGTATAAAGCTTGTCGTAAAGAATATGTTACAGCTATCTGTAAAGCTAAACAGAATAAGTGGAGGGAATATGTGAGCAAACAAGGATCTAGGGATCCATGGAATTCTATTTTTTAATTATTAACTAATAAAAGAAGCCTATCGGAAATAATGAGCACTATTGGCAATGAAAATAGTCAAACTTTAACTTGGGAAGAATCAGTGAACAGGATATTGGACGATCTCTTTCCAGATGAAAATGAAGAAGTCAATGAATTAGAAATAGATGGTCAAAATATTGTTGTGACACCAGAAGAACAGTTTACGTTAGAAGAGTTGACAATGGCCATGGGCCAGCCGAAGGATGGTAAATCGCCGGGCCTAGATAAAATAGAAGTTTTGGTTATGAAAAGATCTTTTCAAATGGCTCCAGAATTATATTTAAATCTGTATAATCGATGTTTAGAAGAGGGTGCCTTTCTGAATGAGTGGAAGAGAGCACAGATAAAATTACTTATAAAAGGAACAGATCGTATGCTTAATGAAACTAGTACATATCGTCCAATTGCCCTCCTCTCTGTTTTGGGCAAGATATATGAAAGACTATGTATGAACCGTCTTATGATGAGGTATGATTCAAGAAATATGTCATCACAAAACCAATATGGTTTTAAGAAAGACTCATCAACTGAAGATGCGGTATTATAGATTGCTTCAAGCGGTGGAGGACAGTGAGGAACGGTATTGTTTGGGTGTATTTATTGATTTTAAGGGTGCTTTTGACCACTTATGCTGGGGAGGCATTATGTCTAGAATTAAAGTATGTACAACAAAATTATATAATGTATTTAGAAGCTACTTTTCCAATAGGGAAGTAGTAGTTAAAACAAGATATACAGAGATAACTAGGAAAGTTAATAAAGGATGTCCACAAGGCTCGGTGATTGGCCCCTTTGAGTGGAACATGGTCTTTGATGAATATTTAAATGAAGAAATGCCTGGTGTCACAAAGATAGCTTATGCTGACGATCTGGTAGTGATGGTTCAGGGAAATTCCAGATCTTCCATAGAAAGCAAAGCAGAAGAAGCTTTGAGAACATTAGAAATATGGACAAGGAAACATAAATTGCAGGTCTCAAAGGAAAAGACGGTTCAGATGTTGCTCAAGGGAAGACTAAGCATGAATAGAGCTCCTACTGTACGGCTGATGGGGAGTGCCGTTCGATATGCACAAGTAACAAAATATTTAGGCTTAATGATTGAAGAACGTTTGTTCTTTACAGAACACGTTAAGTATTTAAAAGTTAAAATTAAAACCTTATATGCCAAGCTCCGGAGGGTGATTAGAAGAGATTGGGGTATAAAAGGTAGAGGCCTCAATCTGTTATATGATTGTTTATTTTCGCCTATAATGTGTTATGCTGCCGGGGCTTGGGTTCATAGGATTGGGAATAAGGTTATTCAAAAACACCTAGTACAAGCACAAAGATTTGCATTACTAGGGATTACTCGGGCATGTCGGACGGTGTCCACAGAAGCCTTGCAGGTAGGTTGCCAGTCCAGTATGTAGTATTAATAGCTGGAGTTGGATATCTTACTAAGCGAAACATCAGGAAGACAATAGTAAGAATAAGAACTTGTCCAGAACCAGGAAAAATTTGTACAAGAGCAGATGTTAAAAATGAAAAGAACAGAGTTTTAGAAGAAGTTAAAATTAGATGGCAAATGGAATGGGAAACATCTGAAAAAGGACGACAGACCTTTAAGTTTTTGCCGAGAATTAATATAATTGATGTTAAAAGAAAGTTGTGGCAAGAGTTTGGTCTTTGTTCTACGTTTTTGTTAACTGGACATGGATTGGCATTGAGACTCTTTCAGCTTGGACTTAAAGAAAATGGGTTGTGTAAATGTGGAGAGCTTGAAACATCTGAGCATGTTATGCTTGACTGCAATTATTATGTTGACTTGAGAATGGAATTGGAATTATCAATTGGCTATCTGGAGAAAGAGAGACTCCATGTTATGCTCACTGATAAAAGGTACGTTTCGGAAGTCTTTAAAAGAAGATTTAGATTGCTGGGTAGTAGTGGCACGCCTCCAAGTGGCAGGGATGTCAACTCATCCAATTAGGATTAATGGATAGAAAATCAAAGTTGATTCTCCTTGCATGAAGCTAAGTGGCCAGATAGGAATTGTTTATTGTTCGGTTATTATTTATTTATTTATTAACAAAATTGAATTCTAAAAGTTAGGAAAAATCCCATTCTCTGACATTACCGCGGATAGGCTACGGCCTCGGTAGCGGATTCGGCGAATGGAGGTTAAAATGGTAATGGTAATCCAACGTTGGGTCCCCAGCAGAGGGGTCTAGTGGCTAAATGGCTAGATGACCAACGATACATAACACTACACTTACAAAATCCATACACTTTTAAATCTCTGGTCTTTGCAGTGAGCTGTTCAATCATAATTAACCCTGGTGCCGTTTGACATCAATATACTTTACACTTAATCCAGAGAAATGAAGTTGCAATGATATAATGCTGACATTAAAGCAGCCTTCACTAGTCTGAATGTGCATGTCCTACTACGTCTACCTACAGCATGCCTTTCAAATAAAAGAAAACATACTTTCCTGCAGTCGCTACTAATTTGTAGGCCTCTGCACTCAGGTAATCAGATCCTCCTACGCATAACTGACGTGCTAATTTAATTCTTATTCCAAGTTTTAATTGATTTTAATTCGTTTTGCAAGGGTAGGGATGATGTATGCATTTACGTAGATGATAATAAGACTAGCGACTAGCCGACCATCGTTGACCAATAGTGCGTTGCGCGAGCAGATAACCAATAAGCTTAAATTCATAAGATTTATTTATATGCTTGGGTACTTTAGCTTCACCCTAAATCCACAGAAAACTATGACAGTGATGTACTTCCTGAAGACTTCACTAAAAGGTTTTACAACCGTCTGTTTTACCTATCTCGATTATCAAAGCTCATAAAGACTTTGGAATAACGTTCAACGCCAAACTCGTTTAGGTCGCATATTCACATGCTTGAAAAAGAATGAACTATCTATGCTGGACAACAAAACAGAACCTCATGCACGTAAGAATGGCAGCGTATCGAGCCAAATTTTATGGAAAGAATTATGAGTGTCGGCCACTCCTGCCTACATTACATTAAAAGAACACGTGTTATGGAATTCTGACTGTACCATTCCTACCACCAGTTAAGTATCGCATAGCTTGAAGAAAACTTCATCTACAGCGTTTACCAGACATAATTGCACGGAAATGACTACTAATAACATCAGTTAAGATGACTATGCAAGATCAACACCACCATGCTTCTGGCCATTATGTAAGTGGCACATCCCGATACCTTTCTTAAGATGCACTAACTCCTTGGAGATGAAAGCCAGCAGACTAAGGATAGCAGATAAATTTATAACAGATGGGCGTTTGAATCAATTACTCAATACTGGAATTGATTTTCAACTGAAAAGTGATGAGCGTTACAAGGAGCACACCCCGGCGTAGCTTGTTCAGGCTGCTGTTGCCTGACTAATGCGCTAAGACACACGCCAACATCCACATATTAGGATGCTGCTAATGAACCGTCTGAAATCTCAATTTCTTCAGCCAAAAGATTGTATTGAGGCGGTGCAAATTCAGCGAGGAATCCAAAGAAGTTGCACAAAGTTTACAAAGGTATGAGGCGTCCATCGCGTATTTTATGCGAACAATTTGTATAAAAACATTTCAACTCAAAAATTTCAAGTGTAAATGCGTTGTTAACCCTGATTAACTATGATGTATATAACGTGAGCATCACAATCGCATTTGGTGTTGTTAAACTGAATATTTTCTATATTAAGTTTGAAAAGCCTTTCAGTGTTATAAATGATAATTAACATCAGCAACTTGCGTGTGTGTGTGTGTGTGAGAGAGAGAGAGAGAGAGAGAGAGAGAGAGAGAGAGAGCGCGTGGGTGCTTTTTTTTTTTTTTTTTTTTTCCCTATATTCATAGAGAAAGGAAAAAACAACCACAACAACAACAACAACAAAAAAGCGCAAGTCGTCATTTAACTGGCATATTCATTAATTTGACCTTGAGTTAACCGGTTGGCGCTCTCATGCCTCAAGTCAACTTGAGGTACAGCAAAGGGAAATTGGGAGGATATAAATGAATGATGAGAAGTTCCAGAAGGAAAACTTCCGTCTAGGAAATGGATATGCCTTTTTAGATATAATGTACACTTCAGATGATAGTGTGACACACTAAACGCTAACTTATTTTGGCAAGATATTTTCATCCAGCACGAAGAGCATCTCAAAGTACAGAAGAGGTAAGCGTCAAAGGTAATTTGTTAGCCTTGATCCATTTATTTTCCTTTCTTTCCTTTTCATTTAATTGTATAGCTCTGGATTGAAGTTCAATTATCATTCGGTTAAAACATCGTGCAGAATGTGCAACTCATAGGAGGTGTCGCTTTTCTCTTGGTCCACAAAAACGTTTAAATACCGCGATCGCATCATTGATCAGAAAGTGAAACGCTGGAGGGGAGGGAGGGGAAAGAATTTCTGTATCATCATCAAAAGAAGAAAAATCTTCTCTACAAAGAAACCCGTTATCCAGGCGCCATTCTTTAATCGTGACGTCATGTCCGGGCAAATGCGGTATAGATCTCTCCCACATGTTTTCAGAAGTTACAAAGATTTCACTAGTTTGAATGCAATATGATTTTACGAGAACTGACGCGAACATCACTATTTCTAGATAGCAAACTGCTGAGGCGTCGTTCATAAAAGCCATAACCTCTATTCATAACCAGGTTGCTATTCAGAAGAAACGTTAGTGAAAATGCTTTATAGACATTATGTAAGTCCTAATGTGAATTTGTAAATAAGTACAGATGCTTTCCTGGTGATCACAAATACAGATTAATTTGCCAAATTTCATACACGTTTTCGTGTGGTCTGTCACCATTTACCTGAATATATATTTAAGCACATCATCTGGATAAAAGTACAACTGTTATTATAATCTTATGTTAGCTCAAATCTCTTATCTTAATTCCAACACGAATGCATATGTGAATCTCGCAGAGATGGATACCTTTTAATTTGTATTGTGCCCACTTTACGTTCAGGGTGTGTGGGGCAAAACCTTGTGTTTAAATAAACGGATAAAAAAATGATAATAATTATTATTGAGGAACTTTTGATCTGAGTGCCAAAATTGTGGCTGCTTAATGGGGAAGAGATTTAAAAGCAAAGGTTGTGCATAACCATCATGATTTAAAGTGCTTTTATTATTTGTTTCGCTCTGTATATAACGAATGGATTGTAGGGTTATCCGTTTATGTTTTAATGTCATCTTTAAACATACTCTTAAGTTATAAAATCAATTATTTTAAGAAATGAATGTCAATAAATCTTATATAATGCTTGCTCAAAATGTGTCTGCCTCCTATTTGGTTACACGTGTCCAAGTTATCCTTTTAATTGTTATCTGATCATAGTAGTGTGCAATGTCCAAAACCCTCTGATGCAGAGAGAGAGAGAGCTTGCACAACTGTCTAGTACCCATTCTTCTGCAACAGATGTAATTCACAATTGTATTCCTACACGACATTACTAAAACGTATCGGGATCTTCCCCTGGGATTTGTGAAAAATACCGGGGTATCCCGAACCATACCGCTATCAAAGCGTCAAAAACACACAAACTACACTTACATAAACTTGTCATAATTGGTTGCAGCTCTCACAAGAGAACTTAGAAAAAAACTGACAGAACTGCTACGTAAGTGATGACGTGTTATCTTGTTGAGCATAAAGACTTCACAGGATGTTTGACTGCAGTAATCTGAAGCCAGATTAGGGGAAAACGCGTGATCTATCAGATTTTGAAATGGTTTTATCGTGGGTGCATATTTAGTAGGAGCCACGATTCAAGAAAAGAAGCCATAACTGGTTTCTCAAAAGCATCCATCTCAAAGGTTTTTTAATAATTTTAATAACTAGAAAGAAAGTGGTTCTTCCACATCTCAAAGCCGTAAATGTGGCAGAAAAGCAACACTTCAAGAGCGAAACCGTCGTACTCTGCACGGAAAAATAGGATATCCAATGTGATGTGCAGCAAATAACACCTGAATTCAACCAAGCCAGAACTCCCCTATTTCAAGTATCTTAGTCTGGCCTTCATTGCAATATAATTACTCCTGCACTTCATTGTGTTGGATCTCTGACGCTGTCAGCGTCAGAGATCCAACACAATGAAGTGGAGGAGTATTTAATATTTCAATCAGGACCGGACTAAGGTATTCTGCACCCCAGGTAGAAAGATTATTTTGGCGCCCCTTTGCGCATCCTAGAAATCTGCGTAAGGTTTTATATATAAAAAAATATCCTTCCCTTGCTCTTCAGCTTCCGGCGGTCCTGTAAGAATGGCGTCCCGGGCGTCTACCCTGTTAGCTCGTGCCTTAATCCGGCACTGACTGCAATGTTGCAACGTCAGTAGGTCCGACAAAGGCCGGGGTTAAGTCGAGTCAGGAAAAAACGAATCCAGGAAAGTCAGATCTGCTGAAAAAACAGTCTTAACCTAGAGGAGGTCAGGTCTGGTGGTGGTTGACACGTTGAGTAGAAAGTAGCACAAGCTGACAGTGGACGAACTGGGAGGAGGCAAGTTGAACCAGATAGCGGGTGGTGTAAGGTGAGGTGTCGGGTGCTGGCCCTATGACGGGCGAAAGCCCACAGAGGTGACCTGATTGAGAAGGATAATAAAATAAATTAAGGCGGAATTCTCAATGTTATAAAGAATTCCAGAACTAGGGACCATAAATTCAAATTACAGGGAATAAGGTTTAGATTAGATTATAAAAAGTTTTCTTTTAGCCAGCGAGACGTTGATAGCTGGAAAAAGTTTTCCCCGCAGGTAGTTGAGGCTGACAGTTTGAATAAATTCAGAGGTCAACTAGATATTTACCAGTATGGGGTGGGAAGCATATAATTTGTGTTTTATTATCTACTTTGTTGGTTTTATTAGTTCTATGCACTTCCGCCATCTGAGTCAGACGTTGTATTCCAATCATGTAAAAGTCCTTTCTCTTTCTCCGGAGGGCTTCGCAAACAGTGTGCTTGAGCTGGTCGTTGTCCGCAAAATGGGTTTCACGGAGTACATCCTTCAGCCGGCCGAAGAGGTGATGGTCAGAAGGTGCAAGATCCAAGCTATGAGAGGCGTGAGGAAGAACAGTGCACTCCAGTTTCGCGGGCTTCTTTGTGCTCGTGTGGCAGCATTTTTAGAACCGACCGGGCGCAAACCTTGTTGTAGCCTAGTTCCTTTATGATGGTTATCACAGCAAGTTTCACTATACCAACTGCATCACACAATACGAGTGTTGTGATCCGGAGATCTCCTTGGATCAGTGCGTCGATCCGACTCTTGTTGTCTGTTGTCACTTACGTTACTGGCCGGCCACTTCGGGGATTGTCAACAAAGCCACTTTCTGAACTTTTTGAAATTAAAAACGTTTTTACTAGCGTTATTCCAAAAATTTTTTAACGAAAAACCGTCATGCGAAAAGTGCTACGGAAGTGACGTCATCTTCAGCTTCCACCAGAAGCGAATTCTTGTAACTTGTATTGTTGCAATCATACTTGTACGATGGGAATAATAATTTATCTTCTACTGGACCAAATTTAATAAAATTTTGCACGGACGGAGGTTTTAAAGTTTTTCCTCTATACTAGAGGAAAAACTTTAAAACCTCTGAACATTGCAGTAGTTTTTCCAGGATAGTGGAAAATATGAAATATGTGATCAAGGAAATTTTCTCACGTAATAAACGGGATAATGTGGACGTATAGCATATCGTTGGAAAGATAAGGAATTTAGAAACAGAAATATTAAGGTTTTAAGATACAAAAAAAAAAAAAAAAAAAAAAAAAAAAAACTTTCAGAAACTGGGAAATGCGTTAATTCGAAAACGCATCTGGTTTCAAGTCACCTGGTGTTTTCAGATTGAATGTAATTTTTTTCTTTACAATTAAACTGTGAAGCTGGAAAAGAGTTGTGCACATTTATGAAAACATTCTTCAACTTGGACACGTCATCAGATCTTTCGATAAATACTACACGTAATGGAACAACTATAGATGGTGTATTTAGTCGTGAACTCTTCAATGTAAAAATTACATATCCTACTTTAGTGATCACAGACCAATACTTTCAATAACCGATATGTAATTATTATTAATAAAATAAAAACATCGTTATATTATTATC
Organism: Mastigoproctus giganteus; assembly: GCF_048544385.1. Lineage (NCBI taxonomy): Eukaryota > Metazoa > Arthropoda > Arachnida > Uropygi > Thelyphonidae > Mastigoproctus > Mastigoproctus giganteus. The sequence continues at coordinate 187,579,451 of NC_143578.1, forward strand.
GGAATTTATTAATATCTGAAAATTAAAACGTTTTTAACGCCTGCCGATGACTCCTAAATGTAAAACACGTTAAATATGCTAGCGGCAAGACACATTATGTACCTGGTACAGAATTCTTTTTTATTGTATGTGTGTGTGTGTTTTTTAATGCATAGGTTCTTGCCGCTGAAATCTTCGGAAACTAGGCGGCAGGACCTACCAGAGTACCACAGCGATCCCTCTACTGCCTGACCTGCTCCACGTGGCTAAGGATGGGCAACAGGGGGTTACACAAGGGACTCAACAGCTAAATGGTCAGAGGAACAACATAACATGACACTACACAACACTAACATACATTTTACACTTTTTTGAAACCTTCGGCCTTTACAGAGTACTGTGACACACAAAGAGAGTACACAACGCAGGAGACGGGGAAAACCCCCTGGAGCTGTTAGACAATGAACGCTTTATCCTTTTAATGCCACTTTCCCCACTCTTAAAGTGTCTAACTCAGTGGTTTTTCAACCGGGGTGCCGTGTAATTTGGGTTTAAGTTACTTAAAGTTATTATTATTATTTTGAAATTTATATATTTATTTCATTATAAAAGGGTACATTTTAAAGGGTACAGTACAATATCCATTGTACCGTATCTTTTTAATTTTGTGGTGATCTATAATTGATCTTTATTTAGTACCTCTATATAAAGAATAAATTTATTATATAGGTATATATTAAAAGATCGAAAACCACTGTGTTAGGTATTTCTTTTGTACTTAGGGATGCCGTGAAAAAATTACTGGGACACTAAGAGCGCCGTGAACCGAGAAAGGTTGGGAACCTCTGGTCTAACTGTACTCACATCTACAGTATTGTCAACATAACCATTTTTGAGACGCGTATGGATTTCGACAGGCGTCACTTCTTCTTGGTAAGAAATTCAATCACCACTGTTTGTTTGATATGTTTATCTGTAATATCCACCATTTTACAATCAAAAAAGTTAGTACAGCCAAAAATTTAGGTATCTTTATTAAAGAATTATTTTCCTTTGATGTCCATGTCTCTCACATTGTGAAGGCAGCTAGCAAAAAACTAGGTTTCCTGAAAAGAATTAACCGAGACTTCAATCAGTTGGCACTTTTCATCTTTCTTTACAAAATCTATGTTAGGCAGCCCTAGAATTTGCCTTACATGTCTGGTCCCCACATGTTGCTTACCAAAAATTAGAAATTGAAAATATTCAAAAAAGAGTAATCCAGTACGTTTGCTTTAAAAGTGGCCTTGAATACAATGAGAAATCCTACCAAGAGTGGTGTGTAAAAAAAAGAGATAAAGCCGAATTACTCCTTCTTAACCAGCTGTTAAATGGTACCCTGAATTGCCCTCATCTCGTCTCACAAATAAATTTCAACGCACCGACAAGAGCGTTAAGAAACCGTCCACTGCTGAAACCATCCTATGCGAGAACAAATTATGGATACTACAACTTCTACAACAGGACGGCAAGATCAATGAACAAAGCAAATATGGAGATATTTGACACCCTCCGACACTTCAAGAGGCAACTGAAATTGCTAACCACATCCGTTATCTGACTTAAAATGGACTCTTCTTGCAAGTTCTAAGACTCTGATTGTGTAATGTGTATGAAGAAATACCAGTGCTCTGCCTTACTCCTACCTGTTCACTTAAATAGGACGGATGAGTCCTACTTTTATTTATTTAGTTTTATTTCATCTGTACATTTCAATTCACTAGTCTTCTTATGTACATTTACTTTTCTCTTTACTTTGGGAAATGTATACTCCAAGCTTCTGCTTTGAAGCTGTGTAATAATGCTTTGTAACTGCACCCTCAGGCACGTTTGTTTGCTGTTTTGTAGCTGTTAACAATAATAATAACAACAACGTTTTGAACTATCCGTGTGCTGCACTCACGAGACCGATCACAGCGCCACTCAGTATGGTGAAACTAGAGACCTCTAGTGACCACTCAGTACGCGCGAAATGATCTGCGGCGCTACATTTGAAAGCAAAAAATGAGGCGGCATTACTTTCGACCGGTCCTCGTACTATTACTGTACTGAGTAGTCTTTATTTGCCAATGCCTTCCTTTCCAAATTTATCTCGTTTTTTTTTTTTTTTAATTTCTTCTGTATGTACACTCCAGTTAAATTAAACTAAAATAAAGAAACTTACAAAGGTTCCTGCAAAAGTAAAGTATAAACACATGAATGACAGCTAGGTATGTATCCTTTCAGGCTTAAAAACCAAGGCACGAGTTAGGAAAGATCTTTCACATAATATCTTCACAACAAAAGTTTCCTCGTTACTGAATTACTAGGCGCCTCCGTAGCCAGGTGGGCAAGAGCAGCAGTGCGTAGCACACGCGTCTGGATTAGACCGGGGTTCGAGCCCGCCACCACCAAATACGGAGGATGCGGAAAGGTCAGGGAATGACCACCGCATATCCCGGAGCAATATGGCCTTAGTTGCTAATGCGCTTAAAAACCAAATAACAACAACAACAAACATACTGAATTACTTCAAATAGCACTTCCACGGCCTTACTCTGCAAACATATTAGAAAACATTTGTTTAAACTGAGTGCAGAACTACACAGTGAAGTCCATTACATTGTCCATGTTATACTTGAAATTGCAGACCAATTATACTCGCCGTGTACAGTACATACTCACTCATCTCACTTAGCTTACATATAATATGGAAGCATGCAATTTTAAACGAAATTATTGTTTAATCAAGGAAAAATAATACTTTGGAAAGAAAAGTGCTTAACAACTGCCGCCATAGCCGAATGGTCAGGCGCGAGTGTGCATGAGTACAAGTGCTTTGAAGTCAAGGGGGTTCAAGCCCGTGACTGCTAAATACGGTGCTGTTTCTCGTATTCTCCGAATCCTGAGAACTCTTGCGGTCGTCCCGGAGTATACAAAAAGAAAATTTTATTTATTTAAAAAGCTTCCTGAAGCGGTGGAGTATAAACGTGTGAGTGGTAGTTAGACATATAACATTTTTATATTTTCGACTTACAAACCAAGGTATATACAGTATTAGAAAAAAATAAGGTTTTTATGTAAATGACATAGATCTCTTTTTTTCTCAAAAGGAGTAATATTTATATGAATAAAATTTTATCTTTGTACTCGGGGGATGACCACATAGGGTCAGAGGAGTTCACAAGACAGAGAGCTACAATAGCATTACTGTATTTAGTATTCTTTATTTATAAGTAGCTATAACACGGTCACTCAAAGCCCGTATACTTTTGTACCCTGGCACTTCACCGCTCGGCTACGGCTCTTACTATAGATTTCGAATATCCTCTTAACACGTGTCCTTCTGGAATGTAATCCCCGCGTTTCGTGTTGCTCGAATTTTTTTAGTAACTGTTTTGGAACGGAATCGAGGGGTGTGCTGGTGGAGTTCGGTAGAGCTCGCGCGAGCCCCTTATTAAACTTTTGGGATTATCATAACTTCTCGTTTAAAAAAAAAAAAAAAAAAGTAGTTTGTCAAAATTTAGCAGACTATTTTAACTGGGGCTGAAATTCCACTGAAACGAGAATAATTTCGGCCTAGTGGTGTGCTGCTAGTTTGTTAACAAGCCGAGAGCTGCTTGTTAACAAACTTGCAGCGCACCACGCGATCGTATCAAAGTGAAAATGTCACTTCCGTGTGATCTTTCATCCGCCTGAACAACTTCATTACTGAATTTCAACTTTGCCGTTCCATTGTCTTTTACGTAAAAGTTCGTGACACTTTTACTTTCGACAAGACACAAATTGCTAATTGTTTCACTTCCCACGTTGTATCTGTAGCTATCTAGCTAATTTATCGCAACACCAAAATTACACAAGCTGTAAAAACAGTTTGTTTTTATTATAGCGTTTTCAAAGGCCTATAAAGACAACTACAAATTATAACCGTGGGCTATTCACATAATTCATTCAGAGTTTCACAGGCAAATACGGGAAGGCTGACGTGACTCCTCTTATCACAAATATAAATCGATGGCCACGTAATCCATAAGTGGGTCATATATATATATATATATATATATATATATATATATATATATATATATATATATATATAAAAAAATACGAAAATTAAGTTCAAATTATTTATTAAAGAAAATAAGAAGAAAGTAAGAAATAATAAGCAGGAAACTAAACAAGAAAATATGGTGGGTACTGTTAACTGCAACGCATTTACATACCGCATGTTGCTTGCTTGGATAAAACGATAGAGAATCAAATTAAGGATAGGTATGCGCAGAATGGAGGAATACCTTACTTGACTTGGCCATTCTGGATACCTACTATTAATTTAGTTCAATAGCGTTTTACTCTTAACTCCACTGCTCGTAGAAATTTTTACAAACTTATTTGGGCTGTCCGATGCAATCGCACTCCTGCGCATCACTTAGCAAGGCATAAAACTGCCAGAGAGACAATTTTGACAACAGCCCATGAGGATTTTCTGCGTGCACAGTATAGGGCATCTACAAACCTCCTTTACAAAACTAAAACATCATAAAAACGTTTCGGCAGCCGTCGGGGTTTAGGCCGTTAACGTGGAATATGCAGCCTCCAGTTCTAACTCCACCCCCCCCCCCCCCAAAAAATATATAAGCCTCTATGATTACTAAATACGGTGATCTTTCTTGTATTCTGTCTATATTGTGAACTCGTGTGGTCGTCCAGGAGTATAAACACAAAATTGGATCGCCAGTAGTCAAGCGCTCGTACACATACCTGCATGACTACTAAATACGGTGCAGTTTCTTGTATTCTCTCTCTCTCTCTCTATGTCGTGGACTCCTCTGACTGTGTGGTCATCCCAGAGTATAAACAAATTTTTTTTTTTATTATGAGAATAAGGCACATGATACAAATCTCAAACCGATTTCAGGCAACAGAGCATATCTTCTAATATTTATTCACCAATCGCAAAAGTGTGCTCTGCAGTAGGCAGCGGCATACAGTAATTGAAAAAAATTTAATCATGGAGGAACACACCAACCTCCAGAGGGCGCAGCATATTTTAGTTCAACGAGTTGCAGTCTGCGACCGCTGCTATACGTAAATTTCGAACTCAGTTTGAAAACAAGCATGTGCCATTCCAGAACCATGAGTGTACTCAGAGTTCTAGAATGGTACGGAAAATTCATGAAAGACGCCTGTTTGTGAAATCATTCTGGAAGAGGTGAGGTGAGGTGCTGGCTGAACAAAAGTCAGTGAGGGCGCAGTGGAGCTGGTTAGAGGAAATTTTACACAAAAACCAAGGAAATCCATACGACATGCTAGAGTGACCTTAACATGCTAAGGTCATCAATGTGTAACATGTTACGTCACCGGTTGAGGATAAAACCATAAGCAATTTTGACGCCAAGAAAGCACCAGGTTCTGATGGAATTTCTCCATTTTTCCGAAAACCTGTGCTTACGAGATTACTCCTATTCTGTGTTCCTTTTTACACTTTTTTTTTATTCCACTGGTGTTTTTCCTTCCGCTGGGAAATTTGCTCATATCCAACCAGTTCTTGAAAAAAGGTAAAAAATCCCTCCCGTCCAATTATCGTGCCATTGAACTCACATCTGTTCTTTACAAAGCAATTGAAAAATCTATTAACCGCCAACTTCTAAACTATCTTGAAACCTTCCATCTGATCAATGATCGCCAGTATGGATTCCGTTAGTATCGAGCCACTGGTGACATACTTACTGGCTTATGTTACCCATCTGGATCGTTTTTGCGATAAAGGTTTTCTAAACAAGCTCCCACCTTATGGATTACCGACTGTTTTCTTGCAATTGGATATCCAGTTTTTTCTCAGGCTGCTCGCTGCGGGTGATGGCATTCTGTCTTCTAAATTCTCTACTAATTGATGGTGCTCCCCAAGGTTCACTTATTTCACCCATGTTTCCTCTTGTATATTAAATTTCTTCTTCCACTGATTGGAAATCCTTTCCATAGTTTAGCAGATGATGGCATGTTGCATTCCACCTTCCAATTTGATAAATCGTGCTCTGTACAAACAGCTTCATCTTATCGAGCATCCACCACCAATTTCTTAAATGACAATCTCCAGATAATATTCCAATAGCGCAAAGATAACTAATTTCAATCCTAAAACTCAGTTCTGTCTTATATCTCGCAAAAAAGACTCTGCTGCTCTATGCTGTTCCTCGATGACACTTCAGATCTCTAGATATATCACAATTCTATTAGGGATTACTCTGACTTCTAATCTCACTTGGCATAAGCACGTCATGAATACAAACAAACAAAAACTGGGTTTTCTCTTTCACTCTCGACGTACTTCTAAACAAATCCCTCTGTACAAATCCCTACCATGGAACGCTGTTCCCACATATGGGGTGGTGCACCCAAAACCTCTTTCTCAGGCTTCTAGACTATTCAAAAGAGGGCAATCAGGTTAATTAATGACCCATCTCTTACAAAATCTCTCCACTCTCTGTCTCACAGATGTATTCTTCCTTTTGAACGCCCTTTCTACAGATTCTTCAATCTATAATTAACTCTCTCTTTTCCAAACCAGTCCACACACGTGCTGCAACCAATCAACGTCCATTTACTTTCTAACTTCAAACTCACAGAATCAACAAAAGTGGGTTATGTGAGTTTGAAGTATTTTCTGAAAATTAGAATCCACAGAAATTCAACTTCTAATGTCAACAAGTATCATCTATCTTCTCGACCTTCATTAACTCACACATGGTACTTCTTCTTCTTCTTGGTCCTTAGCTGGCAGCTGGGGGAGGCGGTTGGCCACGCAACCAGTATGTTCCTGTAGGTGCCGCAGGGTTTCGGACTTGCTCTGTGATGTTCCTCCATACTTTACGATCCATGGCGTCAGTCCTGGCCTGGTTAAGGTCGAGACGTCGGCTCTTCAAGTCATTTTCCACTTGCTTGGCCCACGTTTTCCTAGGCGCGGTCCGTTGGATGCTCCATTGGGTGGGTCGTTGTCTCCAAAGGAGTGTGGATGGTATTCTGTTCGTGCCCATTCTACATACGTGGCCAAACCATCTAAGCCTTCGCTTCTGAATTTGGTCGGCAATGGTTGGTTGCTGTTGGCATCTGGTGCGGATGGTATCATTAGTGATGCGGTCACGAAGTGAGATGCCCAAAATCTGCCGCAGGCATCGCATATGGAATACCTCAAGTTTGTTTAAATCTAGCTTGAGACAAATCCATGTTTCTGATCCGTAAAGGAGAATGGGCAGGATCAAAGTCCGGAAGAGTCGGATTTTAGTCTTTGAGGAAATGTTGGTCCTCTTCCACAGACACCATTTGAGCAAGGCGAACGCAGTGGCCGCCTGTCCAATTCTGCTGTGGATTTCCATGGTGGATGCAACTTTCTTCTCCTGGACCAGCGACCCAAAGTATTTAAAGCCCTGCACTTGCTCGATCTGGACGCCTTCGAGATAGATGGTGGCTTGCGACCCATCTGTTGTCAGGGCTTTTGTCTTATCAGCATTGATCTTCAAACCGTATGGCCGGGCAATGCGGGCAATGTCGTAGAGGATGTCCGTGGCTTCAGAGTCGTTACCAGCAAAGATAGCACTATCATCGGCAAACATCAGGTCAGTCACATAGTGATCCTTGTCATATTGTATGCCCCGTCTGTTTCTGAATGCTTGCCTCATAATGGCGTCGACCACGATGTTGAAAAGCAATGGGGAGGCTACATCCCCTTGGCGGACTCCAGTTTGGATGGTAAATTCCTCAGATAAATCATTCTGGATGCGCACCTGGCTGGTTAAACCGTTGTATGCAGTTTGGAGGAGTGTGATGACTTTTCGAGGTACATGTTCGACCTCTAATAGTTTCCATAAGGCAGGCCGATGGACACAGTCGAAAGCAGACTTAAAGTCAATGAAAACAATGACGGTTCGCTGTCCACACCGGATCCTCTCCTCCATCAGCTGACGGATGGCAAAGATTTGATCACAGCATCCTCGCCCGGGTCTAAATCCAGCCTGTTCTTCTCGACTGGTTTGCTCGCGATGTTTTTGCAGCCTTGACTGGATGATCTTCATAAAGACCTTTCCGATGATGGAAAGGAGGCTGATGCCACGGTAGTTCTTGCTTGCAATCCCGGTTATCACCTTTCTTGTGGATCGGTACGATAATGGCTTTCCTCCATGTTAGCGGAATTTGTTCAGTGCACCAGATGGTTTTGAGGAGTGAGTGTAGTCGGCGAAGCAGTACATCTCCCCCGGCTTTGATCGCTTCTGTGGTGACTTGGTCCACTCCTGGTGCCCTGCCATTCTTTAGGGATTGTATGGCTGCTTTCACTTCTTCTACTGTAGGCTCAACATCGACCATGGAGACTTCAGGGGGATCGATCGATAGTGCGGCTTCTGGCGGTCCCTGAGGTGGATCGTGATTAGTACCACACATGGTACTAATTACAGTAGCCAACACGATTTTTACCTCCAAACACTTAAATGCTGTTTTTAACCAATTTTTATGCGTAGATTTCGAAAATCACCATGAGAGTTTCACATCACGTCACAGTTATTAAATATAGAGGGAGTTATATTTTACTAAAGTATGCCAATTTCGCATAAACTAGCCAGTAATGTATGACATACTGATTTATTTTAACAGACATAAGCTAATTCTCTTAATTTTAGCAATCGATTCTGGCCTCAGTTTTCTTGTGATAAACATAATCAGACTTCCACCTATGGTTCTTAGGTTCAAATTCCGATGCAACAATTTACAATCTGAAGAGAGCACAGCGTTTTTGGTGAGGATTTTAAGTTATTGGTTTGCAGGGGAGGTTTACAAAATATTGTTCTTGATTTTTTTTTTGTTTGTGGGACAGCGGTGCGACAGAAGAACGAGTTCATATCATTACAATGTAATGAATAATATATTCTTTTAGTGCAATCAAACAAGGTTCTTCTTCTTCCACCCTTGCACATCCAACTTGGATTGATGAAAAATTTCATGAAGGGACTAGATAAAGATGGTAATGGATTTGCGTACTTGAGAAGTGTGTTTCCTAATTTCACATATGTCAAACTTAAGGAAGGGATTTTTGCAGTACCCCAAATTAGGAAACTCCTGAAAGACGATGTGTTTGAAACCCAGTTAAAGGAAGTTGAATTGGCAACTTGGCGACCATTAAGGCGGTAGTACATGGTTTTTTGGGTAATAGGAAAAAAGAAAACTATGAAATGTTGGTATCTAATTTACTCGAGTGCTACCAAAACATGGGTTGTTGAATGCCGTTAAAAATACATTTTCTTCATTCCCATCTCGAATTTTTCCCCCGAAAATCTGGGAGATGTGAGCGATGAACAAGGGGAGTGATTTCATCAAGATATTTCCACGATGGAAAAGCGGTACCAAAGTCGCTGGGATCCTGTAATGATGAGGGATTACTGCCAGTTCCTTGTGAGGGAGAGTAAGCAGAAATACAAGAGAAAATCCCTTAGTAGCAAACATTTTTAAGGACAATTACAGGTATGCCGATTATATATTATTGAAATATAACTATTTTGCTATGATTTATGATATTTTTTCTGAATTTAAATGAGTTATAGAGAACTATATAACTCATTTAAAAGTGTATAATTTTTGTTTACAATTGTATTACAAACTTGAATTATACGTATATATCCCTTTATTTTAACATTAAACGTTGGTACATCTATTGATATAGACGTGACAGAGACTTTTTATGGTGATTTTCGTAATCAGCGCGTTTATTTCCTCCAGAATTACATAGTTTCAATGCGGATGTATGGCAATTTTTATTTTTTTTTTTGTTGGCAAGTGTTATTATAGGTTCTAATACCTTTCCAGTATCTTCATTTAAAAAACAAGTTAGAACTCGTACAGGAGCCGCTGTTCAACGAAAACAGCAAGATTGTTATGATTAAATTTTGCAATAATACTACTACTGTAGCGCGCACATTTTTCGATTGATGAATAAAAACTTGAAAAACTTCTCTTACTTGGAAGTGTTTTCGGATTTTTATCATATGCCCTATTCACACAATAACGTTTTAGTTTTGTCAACGATGTTTGTGGATACCATGTACATTCGATATTCCTGTATATTCGATAACAACTCGTTGCTTGACATTACTTCTATACCTACTTTAATGACAGCAGTGTCCACCTTTTTCACTGAGGTACAGTGACAATTTTCCTGTACTGTCACTTACAACTTTCATTGGGTAGTAAGAAATGGTGCTCGTTTAAGTAGCTTCATACGAAGTTTATCAAAATGAAATACTCTAAACAAAGCCATTTATATTCATTTTTACTAGAAGTTAACTTTGCATTTTTTTTATTTATTAAAAAATGCGGTCCTAGCCAGTTTTCCTGGCAACCCCACCATCTATTGCAATACTGTACAGGTAATTTCTAGCATAACTTACACTACCACTAGTTGGTTATCATTACTGGCACATGGAGACGACCAGGGATCGTCTGCCTGAGTACGGATGATATCAAATACAGCATCAATCGTCTGCCAGCGTACTGATAACATCATACGCAGCATCGATATAATACCCTCAATTTGGAGGTTATGTCAGTTCATTAATCAATGAAATAGCTATTTCGCACTACAGCTGATCATCAGTCTGCTGGTCTTAATTAGAGGATAAATCTTTCTCACGAAGAAATATTTAACTGTTTCACCTCACCACAGAAAGTCGACTTTGCAAACCACAACAATATATGCAGCTGATGTACGCATCACATCACAATGTTGAATTCCTAATCAAGAATAGCACTGCTCGTGAAATGGAACGCAATCTTTGAGACTAATGAAATCCAATAGTCTCAGAGAAATCTTAGATAACTGCTTGAAAAACTGTTGGCCCGTGGCTCGAAGGTTAAAGTCCAGTACGAAGTTGAAACGTCTGGAACTGCAAGTCCATACTTTCTTCGAGGAGGATGATCAAACTGTAATAGTTAATCCAGGACAATGCATCCATTTATTTTTACACATTTTCACAAATGAGTTTTAAGAATAGGAAAAGGCCAAAACAGAGTTTATTTCCAAAACTGGCTGCTGTAGCAGCCAGTTTTGGAAATCAGTATTTGGAAATCAATATACAGGCTTACGCGCATCAGCAACGTAAGGCCATATTGAGTCGTACATAACATGTCTGTAAATTGCACGTGTTCTGTAGTCGCTTTGCTGTTTGCTGGACGAAAAACCCGAGTTTCTGGGAGAAAAACCATCTCTGTCTCTCTCCCTCGACCGACTAACTCAACCCATGTTGTGGGAAAAAAAAATTCCTCGCGTTACTGATGGAATTCGAACTCAGTTCTTTTCTACTCGGTGTGGGGTGAATGGTGATTATACCAACTGTTCTACCCATGAGGGCTTTCCAACACACCACCAGCCCACACTTCCCGTACCACTATTGAAGTTTACGTAATATGCATCCTAATCATGTTGTTTCAAGGGCTAGTGACACTACTAAAGTTCCCCCATCACAGTGCAAATGACGCTTATTTGTTGGGATATTTGAAGAAAAGCGCTTTCCGTGATTTGCTTACTTATTTCTCGCACTTTTATGCTTCTATATTCCTACGAATATCGCTAAAGAGACGATCAAACAATAAATCAGTGATTGATGAAAACTTATTCGTATCATGGAAAATTTTGGACATAAATTAAAAAGTAGTCCAGCAAAATGAGTCAGTACATTTTAAATAAGTTTTATTATTTATTATTTTTTTTTTTCCAAGTTATGCCAATTTATTTAGTTGATACTGCAAAATAAACCCCACTAGTTTTCAGTGCCGCACCGTGTGCTTTCATTGTATATGTTGTGTTTTGAGTGCTTCAGTGACGAAGAACATCTGACGAAGCTGATCAGACACCTGCTGGTTCTTCACCGACATTCGTCATGTAATCGCATCTTTGCTGACAGTTCATTAAAACTTATCTTGATTTATTAAAATTAATTGTTCCAATAGACTGCTGCCTCGAGAAGTTCACTGTATTTAATTGAAATAGCTACATTTGCTGATAAATTAAAAATTTTCCTGCTTACAGCACCATATTATACGTTGTATAATGCAAAGGAGGCACTCATTGAAATCAAAGGTGAATAGTAAACAATTTCGTTTCAGATAATAAAAAGCTTCCCGTCTGTGCCAAACACAAAGGCCAGTTGTCAACAGTCAGCTTCTCTTTCTCCATACTTGACATTTTCATTAAACATTTTTCCATCGGAAAACTGCCGTAAGCTGGAATGATCATTCCTGCTTTTAAAATGATTTCGAACGATAAATGCCATAAATTTACAACGAACCACTTTGAAAAATAAACTGCTGTTTTCTGTAACAAAGGTTATTCCACGTGAGAGTTATAAAATAATCGTTATTCTAAAACTTTTCACTAAACAGTTTTTGCTACTTTTAAAAATTGATTGAATACAAAAAAATTGTTATTCCATAATAGCGTTTTGATGCATATTTTGGTATATATTATTTCATATTGCACGCATAATTTGCTTATTATTATTGCACATTATCCGTTGTCTACTTATCAAAGTCAGATGTCCCTCTTTGATGCTGCCAATTGCCTATCTCTCAATATTTAAATGCCAGTCTAGAGCCTGTCTGTATAACCCTGGAAAACTGAAAGGAAAGGAGAGGGAGAATGCGCTATTTCGTTTACTAACCCCTCGAGCTTTTATGCTTTCACAAGGTACAAGTAGTGAAATCAATAACAGGCGCAAACGACCGCTCGTGATGCGAAACTAGTGCAAAGGCGTTAATATCGAAGGTTATTCTGCCATGACGTCGCGTCTCTGAGTTGAGAAATCTCATAACCAGAATTGTATTAACTTATGTATGTATTCTTTCGGATTCAGGATTATGGCATCCATTTGTTTCGAGATTTGACTTCTCCCACGTGCAGTGCGGGCATATGGTTTGAAAGGGTCGGCGGCTAGGCGAGTGTAATACTCAACTCTGCTGATTTCCACGTTGAAAAATATTACCAAGCTGCTTTCTTGGTTTCCATCAACATTCTGTAAATTTAATAAAAGCGCTGAGAGCTTCAATAATAACTGAAGCAGGAGCATGTAGTGAAATGGGATCTCCTCTCTCTTTTATACAACATACTTTACGAGTGAAGGAATGCAATACCGATATCTGGTGGCCTGGAATCTTCAGCCTGGATATTTCCTACACTCCACGAAGCATTCAACAACACTGTCTTCAGTCATAAAAAGGCAAGTTTTGTATTTATATAACTATATTTGCTAATGACTAATAAAGAATATATAGTGTATATAATATATTTCGTATACACATTAATTTAGACCGATTCTTTAGTGTTCATTAAACAGGTATCGAAAAGTATCTTCTTCCAAATACAATATACAGGCTTTCTTTAACAATTTTTTATTTTATTTTAATGAAAAAGACTCATATGTAAATATTATAATTTAACTTATACGCTTCGCAGTTTAATTTTTTAAAAATAACAATAAGTTTTATGTTGGTATGTACATCTTCGGAAATAAAGATTTATTTATTTTATATAGGGGCCTGGTAGTTAATTTCCACTCTAAGTATTGTGGTATTGCTGCCTAAACCATTTGATTTTAGGACAAAATTCTAGTTTATAAAAAGGGACTGTGGGTGGAAGGTTCAATGATATCAATCTTTCGATCTTGTGAAACTCTTCCGACGATGTGGTTATTGTGGGAGGGGGGAGTATAAAAATAATATTTAATTTTTAATTTAAATAAAAACAGTGATGCCTGGATTTGGGCTTTACAATGAAACGGATTCGTACAAGCTGCGGGGGAAGCTATTGATGATATTGTAAACTAAGAGGTATGAAAGACCATAGTCACGTTGTTATTAGATGAAGCAATTACGGAAACATCAAAATGGAATAAATTTGGTTTAGAGAGAGAAGTGCAGTAGCGAAAAAAAATCAATCATATTACAAAACTGGAATAATAATTGCTAGTAGAGAATGATAATCAGTTTATCAATGTTAAAGACAGATCAGAACACTGGGCAAGTCACAGAAGCTTAGAGGCCTCAAAGATAACAGAATTAATATGAAGGCCGGATCGAAGGATAGCTCTTGGATCCTTGATAACATGACGCCGATAGTAGTATAACCCGAAATTTTCTTAACTGTACGATTAGGGGGAAATTCGGTATAATTTTCATTCCGAAGCACTTTGTCAATATTCATACGAAAAGTGAGAGAATTCAGATAATATAAGAGATAAGTTTTGTGCAGTCAAAGGATGAATCAATAACGAATCAATTCAAGAAATAATTTGCTGATTTAAGCAAATAATCAAATGGTGAAAGCCGATAACTGAATTAACTAGCCAAAATAAGCCGTCATTGAGAAAATGTTTCTGCACGTTTATAACGAGCTTGATGAAGTGTGGGATGTAATTCGCGCATGATGCTGGCAAATAGTCAAAAAGATTTGGGTCATAATCGGATCTTAAATTTCAAACACTGAATCCCTGAAAAAAAAAAAGAAGCGTTTTACACAAATAAGTCGATGGAAGCAGCATTTCACTCATCCGACCACATCATTCAGAATCATTTTTATTGTTTAAATTATTTTAATAATTCGGATATTCATTTTTCTTCACGAGGTCACAAGGTTTAAAATTATATAATATTAAATATTTATGACCCCCTTTTTTTATGAACGAGTTTTATGGTTATATTCGAGTTCTCCGCTATTCGAAATATTAAAAACTTTGTTCCAATTGAATTAACGATTTCTCAACACCACGCGGAACGAATGGATTTCATACAAATTTCACTTCTGGTTGAGGGGCAGAAAACTCACTGAATTTATGATGGAATTTTTTGAAGAGATTTTCAAGATTTTTAGAGAAATCAAAAGGGATCAAACGAATTTGCGCTAGATGTTGCTTGAGTGACATAGTGCATAGACCATGTAAATATATGTTGAAAGTGGAATGAAGCATTTAGGCTACAGCGGGAGAAGACTGTTAGATACATAGAAGACACAAAGAAAAAAAATTTGCCCCGTGTAAAAATCGTGTCTAGTCTTTCACAATTGAAGATCACAAATGGGCCTTTGTCAAAACCAGAGTCCTATCAACAGGAAGTTCCGCAGACCTATATATATTACTACTGGCTTATGTTTTTATTTTGTTTTATTTTGTATTATCGGATATATCTGGGCTTCATGTGGAGGATGTGCATTTTGCTGCCTCTAATGACAGCTTAATATTTATTTATTTTCTTATTTTATGTTAAACTTTAAGCCATTATTTAAATATATATATATATATATATATATATATATATATATATAAGCCTTTTAATAGAAACCATGGACAATAATATTAATCTGAACAAGGACATACAAATTGAAAAACATCCACAGTTTTAAATATATTCTTATCAAAAATTAAAAATAGGTAAAAACTTCATCATAAGCACTGCTCCAACCTCACCAACTCCACTTCTCCAAATAAGGAGGTTCCAAAGAGTTGCCCAAAGACTTATGAAGAACCGTACTTCTGGTAACGAAATTATAAAGCAACTAATTCTTTTGAACAACCTTAATTTCAATATTGTTATTAGATATTATTAAACAACCCGCTAACCAGATAAAAAAAAAAAAGAAAAAAAGTTATGTCCTCTGAAACAAATTTTAATTAGATCACCTTTGGCTATTTTGTTCTTTGTTGAAGGTAAGGTAGTAAGCAACGCAAGTAAGTACTGTATATACTTTCTAAGGTACCTAAATTCATTCCTAGTTCTAAATTTAACTCAAATCTAACCTCAAAATGTATTTAATCCAATTGAACTTTAATATTCATTTAATTCAAAACTAACCTTAACTGATAATTTTATCCTTGGGTAATTTACAATAATTTATTAATTCAGTAACTTCAATAATTTAATAACTTAACAACCTTAAGTTACTAAATTTAACTCTATTTTCCCATTTATTTGGTGTCTTTGCAGAACGCTGATGAAGTGGTAGGAACATACACGTAACGTCTGATTGCCATCTGTACATAGTTTCAAATTGGAAATAAACAGGTATTTAGATGTCATTTAGGTTAAAAGCGCTCATTTCTCTTTTAATATATGAATCTTCACTAGTTTTCCGTATCAATTTAAAGTTAGAAAATAGGACAAAAGGCTATCGGCAAAATACATGAGCGATAATTAAAGCTTGTCTTCGAAAGAATTTACTGTACTCATCACATCGGAAAATCTACTAGAGAACACACGCAATTTATTAATACAACACACATGGGCATATACCGTAAGTTAGTTCTTGGGTAGCCCTAATATGACATTAAGTTTTTTTTTATTTATTTATTTATTTTTGTACTCATCGTGTTGGATATTTCGCAAATTCTCCCTGCATTCATTTAATTAATTTATTTAAATATTACATTCATTTAATTTTATAGTTAATTAAATAAAATAATAATAATTAAATTGCCTCTTGTTTATTCATGAGGGTGGAGTAGTTTTAAAAAAATTTAAACAAAAATAAGTGAAGGCAATTTTCAGGAAACTTCACTTCATGAGAATATTCATACACTAAATATTACAGTATTTGTCGGCTTATAAGACGCACCCAAATTTTGGAACGGTAAATTGAAGAAAAAAAACTTTTGTTAATGCAATGGAAATTTAAAATTCAATAAAAATTAGCATAGTAGAGGCACATGATGCAAAAAAGCAAGCTTATACAGCATCAAAAAAAAAAAAAAAAAAAAAAAAATCCTCCCCATTTCACTGATCCATTCATTCCAAATGTTTGTCTAGTTCAGCCTTGAATTTATTTAAGTTATCAACTTCCACAACAACAGGTGGAAGCTTGTTTCAGCAATCAACTACCCGCTGGCTAAAGGCAAACTTCCGCACATTATTCTACAACTTTCTATAGTTTGAATCTATGCCCCTCAGGTTTGTAATATGAGCAAGAGGAAGAATCCCATCAGCATTGGCGCCTCCGTGGCCAGGCGGGAAGGAGCAGCAGTGTGTAGCACACGCTTCTTGATTAGACCGGGGTTCGAGCCCGTCACCACCAAATACGGAGGATGCGGAAAGGTCAGGGAATGACCACCGCATATTCCCGGAGCATATGGCCTTAGTTGCTAATGCTCCTAAAAACCAAATAACAAACAAACAAACAAACAACCCATCAGCATTAAGCCTGCTCAATCCATTCCAGGCCTTATACACCAAGGCCTTATACATATCAAATCACTTCGCGGGTGCCTAGTCTCCAGAAGCTGCAATTTGCAGCTTCTGGAGACTAGGCACCCGCGAGGTGATTTAAGCCTTTCTTCGTAAGAGCACCCCTTTACTAGTCTTGTTGCCCTTCTCTGTATTCGTTCTAGCAACTCTACATCCTTCTTAAAATGAGTCTTCCAGACCTGTATGCAGTACTCAAGGTGTGGCCTGACCTTTTACAGTCAAACCATTGATATCCTTATACAAGGGAATAATCACCTCCTTATCCCTGCTCGCAAAATTCCTGTATATCATTGACAAAACCCTATGACCTGCTCTGGTCAGAAAACTTCATATCCGAATGCACGATTACCCCAAGGTCTCTTTCATTCTCCACTACCCTGAGTGTAGCACCACCCAGTTGGTACAATTTCTCTGGAGTCACTGCTGCCCATATGTAGTAATTTGCATTGTCAAAGTTAAACTTCAATTGCCACTTCTCAGCCCATCTACCCAACTTTTCCAGATCCTGTTGCAGCAGCATACTGTCTTTACTGTTATTAACAACCCTGCCAACCTTTGTATCATCTGCAAACTTTGACATTAAGCTTGATATACCTTCATCAGTATCACTGATAAATATACAAAACAACAATGGGCCCAACACCGTACCCTGAGGGACACCACTAATAACATTAGTCCACATAGATCAGTACCCATTGACCACCAGCCTCTGTCTTCTCCCACTGAACCATCTTTTTATCCATTGTAGCAACTTGCCCTTAATGCCATATTGCTCCAATTTGTACAGTAGTCAATTCATCCCCTTCCTTTTAGAGTTTATATAAGTAAAGAAGTCCTTGCTGTTTTTCTTTGCATACTTTGCCAAAGATTTCTCATAATCTGCCTTCGCTTGCCTAACCTCCTTTGTGACTTGATTACAGATTAGCTTGTATCTAACATAGGCTTCTGTGCCACCTGACAATTTATGTGCATCCCATGCATTTTTCCTTCTCTGCCACGAGTCTCATTAGTTCATCTGACATCTATTTCGGCCTGAATGAGAGCCGTATTTCTTAGTTGGAACAAAAAGCGTATTACCTTCCAAGATTACTTCCTTGAATGCTTCCCATTTAGAATTCACTGTTTTTAACATCATCAGTTGGTCCCACTGTATAGAACCTAAAAAATCTCTGAGACCACTATAGTCGCCTTTAAAACCCCTTCCTTTTATCCCTGATGGTAGTGACATCTTAAAGATGTAACTACCATCAGATTTAACTGCCTTAAGTTACATCTTAAAGTAAGATGTAACTTTAAGTCATCAGTACACTGTAATCACTGCTACTTAGTAGTTCCTTTATCTGCAAATTTTTAATGCATGAATAATCACTGCTGATAATCAGATCAATAGTGTTACTCTCTCTTGTTGCCTCTCTAACATGCTGCTGTAGAAAACAATCCTCCAATAAATCCACAAAAGCCTTGCTAGTGTGCGAGTGACCAACCCACAAGTTCCAGTCTATATCTGGGAAGTTAAAATCCCCCATTATAAGACACTGATTTAGTGGCCCACTCTATTTCCCTGCATAATTATTCATTGTACTCAGAGTCATTAGGCCTATAACACACTCCTACCCTCATTTTTGCTTTCAATATCACACCAAACTGAATCAACATTGCACTGTCCATCTTTGTCAACTGGATGCACTTCCTTAGATTTTATGCGTTTATTAACCCCTCCTATCCTCTCTGTACACACTGTACTCCCCAAATTCCAATTCTGCATCCCTTATATCTGGGTGGCACCAAGTCTCTGATATATACCAACAATATCCCTTGGATGTCTTAACCAGCACTTCAAATTCATGAAATTTGTTTACTATACTCCTAGCATTGGTGTACATGCAAGTATACATACACCTGTTTTTACTCTTAATTACTCTAACACAGCCCATGTATTTACTTGTTTCATGACCTCCATCAGTTACTGAAATTCCCAGCAACTGGCTTTCTCGGCTGCTGCTCATTCCAATAGAAGCAGTGCAAGAATCAGTTTCACCTCTGCCTGTGAATTCCCCCCCCCCAAGCTAGCTGTTTTCCGACCCACCTAACATTGCCTCGATAGAATCAGCAAATATTCTTACACCCTTTCTATTTAAGTGTACCCCATCCCTGTAGAAGCAGTCTCTCCTGTCAACAAGCACAGACCACGCTGAAAATAATTCTACCCCGCGAGCCTTGCGCAATCTTTCCAGGGCCGAATTGATTGACAAGGCTGTCATCAGATACTCCCTCCTATCGTGTTTGGGCAGGATTGCAGATACTTTCAAATTTAACCCTAACTCGCGACTTTTTTTCAACACTGACCCGTACATGTTTAGTAAATCCGCAGATCTCATACACTTAATGTCATTAGTGCCAACGTATATAACGATATCACCTTTTGTGCCTTTAAAAGGCAAAAAAATTACCTTGTTACGCCAACAACAGCCTGGTAATTACTGAAAAGTGTACTAACGTATAGTAGTTAAAACTCTCGGTTTTGCGCATGTGCCGTATTGCCACTTTCGACGTCTAAGACACAGGGCGATTTTTTAAAGGTATTTATAAGGGGTCAAAAAAGTGCGTCTTATAAGCCGACAAATACGGTACTTATTAATTTTAATTCAAGGCTTTCTTTGAAGCCTGTCTAGAGGTTTTAAGGTGGAAGCCCCACCTACCCCGCGATAGACTGGTAACCTATCCGGGGGACATTCCAAATACCCGAAATAAGCTCAAGGGTAAAAACTAAATCGCTTGCCAACGACCTAGGCAATCGATATGGGACTATGATTAAGGACATTAAAGTAGCAACCTGGAATGTTAGGGGAAAAAAATCATAAATTGGATGAATTAGTAATGGAATTAGAAAATAAAAATACTGATATTGCAGTAATTATCGAAACAAAAAAGAAAAATAACAGATCTAAAGAAATGGGTAATGCATAATGATATTCTCAGGCGTACCAAATGAAATGTGGGCATCATCGGGAGTAGTAGTTATAATAAAAAAAAAAAAAGAATGGAAAAACAAAATATTAGATTACTCTTGAATATCACCCACAATGTTGAAATTAAGACTACGCACCAGTAGAAGACAACATTGATGAAACTGTAGAATTTTATGATGAATTACAAGTGGTCATAGAAGAAACTAACAAAAATGAATACTTAATACTAGCAGGAGATTTTAATGCAAGAGTTGGTACTCAATCAACTATATTATCATTAATGAAAATTTAAATAACAAAATTAGCGACACTAGAGTACTTAGTGGCAGTGAAATCGACAGTGATTACTACCTACTAGAAAGCACTTTCAAAATAAACAGAAATTATTTTAATAAAAAGAACAAAATACCAATAAAAATTACTAAGAAATTAAAAATACATTTTTTGGAAGATGAAAGCACTAAATTATTCGCCCTCGTGGATAGCACAGATAGTAGGATCGCCGCCCGCCCACACCAGGTAAAAAAAGACCAGAATTCGAATCCCATCGATGACGGGAGGAATTTTTATGGGTCTTTTTCACAGCGTGGCTGAATTGGTCTCAGGTCTCAGGCGAGTGTAGCATGGTTTTTTTCTCCCGAAAACTCAAGTTTTTCGTCCAGCAAACAGAAAATCGACCTCAGAATACACGCAAATTACAGACAAATACACGGAGAAACATGGCCTTAGTCGCTTGCTCCTAAAACCCAATAACAACAACTAAATTACTCTACGAGAGTCACCTGAAAGAAAAACTCAAATCAGACGAGAGTGATAATGTTGAGGAAATCTGGTCAAACAAAAAAAAAAATCAATTCTGGGAGCTGCTGAAGAAAGTCTTGGATATAAATCTATAAAAAATAAAAACCTGGTTAAGAACTTGAAATGAATAATTGAAACAAACAGTTGATGAAAGAAAAGTAAAGGCCTATAAACTCTTCCTACAAACTAAAGACCTACATTTACATATAAAATGCTTACCGCAGAAGTCAGAAAACTAACCAGAAGAATCCGACGAGATGACTGGGATAAATTTGTTAAATCCTAAGAACGTGATATCACGGGCCCACAGAGAAGAGGTTTCAAAATTAAGAAAATACAAGATACAAATGATCAAATAAAAACCAACTCCATTTCTCAAGCAGAATGGAAGAAACACTATCCCAAACTGTGGTATAGCCCTGGAACTAGGGAATGGAAAGATGAATCTGTGGTAACCGAAGATGAAGAAAATATAACAATGGAAGAATAAGATTTAATATTACAAAAATCAAAAAACCGAAAAAGCCCAGGAATAGACAATTTGAACGTGGAACTATTTAAATATGGTGGCACCTTACTAAAAAACGCACTACCAAAATTATTTAACGTCATATAGCAATAGATACCCAAAGATTGGGAAATAAGCAATAGATACCCAAAGATTGGGAAACAGGAACAGTAATCAAGTTATACAAAAAAGGCTCCAGAAATAATCCTAACAACTACAGCGGATAACACTGCTATCAACCGCAACAAAGCTATACTCTAATATACTAAAGAATAAACTTAATAAATACAGTGAACAATCCTTAGAAAAAGAACAATGTGGGTTCAAAAAAGGAAGAAGTACAATAGATGCCATATTCTCATAACAGCAAATTTTGGAGAAAAGAAGAGAATTTAACGTACCAACATTTCTGCTGTTTATTGATTATGAAAAAGCATATGACAATGTAAACCGGGAAAAATTTTGGCAGATTTTTACATGAATAAAATATTCCAACCCAACCTGGAAAGCGATACAAGGCCTATATAAAAACTCAAAAGTCTGCATAAAATATTCTAATGGCCAACTACCAGACCCAATTAACACCAATAAAGGAGTCAAAGAAGGATCCGGACTATCACTAAATTTATTTAATATTTTTACATCAATAAAATTATTAAATAATGGAAACAAACAATTAACAACGGAATACAGTTAATGAACTGAATAAAACAGGCAAAAAGTAAGAGATGGTCTCCACCCCAAAAACAAAATCAATGGGATTATGTGCCGTAAATGCCGGTTATAGTGATCACATATGCAGATTGAAGTTTTATTCTAATGAGCGAAACAAACGACAACTGAAACAAAATTATGATTGCACAACATCACTTCAAAATCAGCCTTCTTCTACAGCTGTGAGATTTTGGTAATAAATAAGAAAGATAGAAGCAGCACAAATGAGATTTTTAAGATCATTATTAGGCCTTACAAAGCTAAATCATTAAAGGAATTCAGATATTCGTGAGAAATTAAAAGTAGATAATATAGTAGATGACAAAACGGTATAAAAAAAATGGATCAGTCACATAGAAAGAATGAACCCAAACTGGATTCCAAAATTAGCACTTAATTGCAAACCTATACACAAGACAGATGTGGGTCGACCAGGACAACGATAGCGAGATCAAGACCACCTCCAAGAGTTACAATAAGACCTAAACCGGTTCAAGTTCATGATGATGATGAATTTTAATTCAAATTTTTCAAAAATATCTTGAGTCCTCCAACTCACTGTTTGATGCGGGAAACGAAATTTGTTAATTACTGAAATGATTTCACTTTTGTTTTCAAAAGCTTAGAAAAAAGCGATTCAGCGTTTTAGTAATGATAACGGAAATCGTTTCAGTAACACTGAGAGAATTTCCGTATCGGATAGTATCATTTCTTTTCCCATCTCATCATCACATAACATCGTCAATTTTTATGCTACGTTAACACGTAATAAATTCTGAATGACGTAATAAATTTAGAAATAATAGATCAATCACACTTTCTTGATTGATCTATTATTTCCTTACAACAGCTGGTTTGGCAATTTTCATTTCGTATTACTCACTACAGTAATCCCTGTTAATAGCTTACATTTTTTTATAAACACTTTTCACATTACCTTTTAGACATAGTTTGCCAATGCGCCATAAAAAGCCAAATAAAATCTTAGACACAGGACTA
The DNA here is from genome assembly GCF_048544385.1 of Mastigoproctus giganteus. Lineage (NCBI taxonomy): Eukaryota > Metazoa > Arthropoda > Arachnida > Uropygi > Thelyphonidae > Mastigoproctus > Mastigoproctus giganteus. The sequence continues at coordinate 187,602,704 of NC_143578.1, forward strand.
CAATATTTCACTGCACAGAAATCATACCCCTTTGTCGTCTTTTGTAATGACAAAAATGACACTTGTTCCTATTTATTGTTATTGAAAAACAAAAAGAAAAAGAAAGATAAAGATAGAATTCCGAAGCTCACGAACAGCACTGTTACAGACCGTTTTAGATCGACTGATATCATTTTGGTATCAGAAGATTTTTAATATTCGCTGGCTAAAAGAAAATTTCTGCAATCTATTCCAAACCTCTTGCCTCGTAATTCATATTTATGGTCCCTAGTTCTAAAATCAATGATAACAGTGAGAATTTCAATCTCGTTCATTTTACTTTCACTTCTCAGAGCCTGATAACACCTCAATCACGTCTTCTTTTAAGGTGTCTAGTTTAAAACTCTGTAGCTAACATATCGGAGTCTTTTCACACATAAACGCCCTTTTGCCGATCTCACTAGGCGCATTGCTCGTCTTTGGGCATCTCTCAAGAACCTCGATGTCTGTTTTTTTTTTTTTTTTTTTGGGTGTGGTCTCCATACTTGGACACAGTATTCCAAGTGTAGTCTTAAATTGCCTTATACAGAAGTATTATTACATCCCTATCTCTACAAGCAATTGTTCGATAAATCATCGACAGGACATAATGGTCCTTTCTTGCCACCTGTCTACACTGCTCGGAGAACTTCACCGTATCTTAACTTCCACATCGCTTTCTTTCTCTACTGTTTTCAGTTCAATCCCACCAAGTGAAAATTATTTTAGGGTTACTATTCCCCATGTATAAGATCTTGCATTAAAAGATAACTGTCCCTTTTCGGTCCATCTGTGAAAACTGTAAGTCGCCCTGAAGAAGCCGTGTTTGGTGCTGATCATTAACTACTCCACCATTCTTGATATCATCTGCAAATTTTGACATCACGTCCTTTATCACTTCATCGATGTCATTTAAGAAAATCATCCCCCTATACCTCCTTCCTTGCATGGCATTCTCAGTACATCTAAGGATTTTCTCTGTGATTACAAAACAAAAATTAGTAAAATTCTTTGCTGAAAGCTAAAAACAATGTCGAAATTATTTTCTACATCCAGCTCATGAGTGACTGTGTCAAAATAGCTAACATGTTGTGTAAAGGAAAAATCAATTTCTATCTAAATGATCCTGTAATGCACTCCTCATCGTTGCCTCCATGATTTTCCTTACTACTGAAGTCAGACTAACTGGTCGCTATGTTGTTGTTGTTGTTTTGGTTTTTAGGAGCATTAGCAACTAAGGCCATATTGCTCCGGGATATGCGGTGGTCATTCCCTGACCTTTCCGCATCTTCCGTATTTGGTGGTGACGGCTGGAACCCCGGTCTAATCAAGAAGCACTGTGATACGCACTACTGCTCCTTCCCACCTGGCTACGGAGGCGCCAACTGGTCGCTAGTTACCCTCTTCACTCTTAGTGCAACCTTTATGTATCAGAGATACATAACTTCTCCATTCCAAAGAAATAACGCCCGAGTCTCGTGACGACCTCATAATTAACCGCAATGGTCCAAAGCTCTCTTGCTGTCTCCCTCAAAATTTCGGGTGTATGACACCAACTCCAGAAGCCCTACTCGTCTTTAGGCTAGAAAGCTTTTCTATTAAATAATCATTTGAAATTTCAATATTACTGATTTCATGCTTTCTAGCTTCACTCGTATGGTTTCTCCTCAATAAGAAGGATCGTTCCTCTGTAAATATCAATGCAAAGTACCTGTTTAATTCATCTGCAACATCATCAGGATTATCTATAACTTTCTCTCATACATTATGCAAAATCCGACCTGATTTGCTCTTTTCTTATTAGTATTACGTCAAGGGTTCAAGGAAAAATTCTGTGCCCTTTCTTGCTCTCTTAGCCAGCGATTTTCTCATACTCTGCATTTGCCAAACTAACCTTTTCTGTGGTATTGTTACAGATCAAGTTGCAGCTGTTATAGGCTTCAATACTTTTTATCTCACTGTTACGCGATAAACCTTTGGTCGTATAAATTCCTCTCTGAAGAGACGGTTGGCCACAATGTGAATTATTTATGTGAATATGTACACACATAGCCAAAAAATTATAACCACCCCGGTCTCCATGAGTGGGCGCATCCCATTGCACCTAGGAATGAAGTCAACGACTGGCGCAGCATATATAGTGACGGCACGGTAGTGCCTGTCAGTTCGTCAGTACGAAGCCCGTGCAATAGGGAAAAGGAAGATCCGGATGGGGTTTGAACGGGGAAGAATTTGTGGAGCTAGGATAGGATGCTAAATAAGAGTAAGATACTGGCCCCGCCAGCATCTCAACAACACAGGCATTGTCGGTTGTTCGAGGACGGCCGTAGTGAAGGTGTGGCGGGAATGGTCCGAAGAGGAACACATAACCACCCACAGTGTCAGGACGGGAAGACTACCACTGGTTCATAGTCGAGGTGAACATCGGTTGGCATGCGCTATCCGGGATAACAGCCAGGACGCTCAGAGCAACGGTTCCGAGGACACTATCCAGCGGACGCTGTAACGAATAGGCCTAAGCCTGTGCGAATCAAGGTTCCAGCTCCATCATGCCAATGGAAGGGTGCGGATTCAACTGCATACAGATAAACAGTGTCTGCGCGGGTAGCACAGTGGTATCGTCACCGTCCTCTCCACACCGGGTGGAAAAGGCCTGGGTTCGAATCCCGTCGATGACGCGAGGAACTTTAATGGGCTTTTTTCACTCCGTGGCTGAGTTAGTTGGTCTCAGGCGTAGATAGCGAGGTTTTTTTCCCCAGTAACTGGGGATTTTTCGTCCAGCAAAACAGGCAAATCAACATAGAGCATACGCAATTTACAGACACAAATACGGGTTAATGTATTTAATTACGGGCAACCCTAAAATAATAATAATAATAAAAAATACAGATAAACAGTGTAGAGTGCACGGTTGGACAAAAATAGGTAGGTGGAATCATGGTGATTCCATGTACATTACTGGGTTCCCTCCTCCCCATTAAACATAGACACTCACCCCTAGATCCTACCTCCACATTTTCGGACAAAGTTTGCCTTCCATGGTGACCTTGTATTCAGATGGCACTGAACTCATGACAAAGCCTCGTGCCACAAGGCATGCATTGTGCAGGAATGCTCCAAGGATCATGTCCAACCGTTTCGTGTGCTTCCCTGGAGGACAAATTCCCCAGACATCCTTCCCATCGAACATTTTCTTGAGGCGGTGGAACGCAGCATTCGTCAGTCCACGCCAGTGCCTCACTCCGGTACGTCCTTCTGTCCAGGATACTCGAAGCCACTTTCCGCAGTCTCATGAAGTTGATGGCACACAGGGCGCAAGCAGTTATCATAGCGAAAAGGCAACCCTACACGCTATTAGGTGGGTGGTCATAATGTTTTGGCTCATGAGCGTATGTTGATGAGTTCGTTTGCATGTCTGAAGAAGAAAAACCCGACAGAAATCCTGGAGTAAAGTTCTACATGTTCGTCTGAGATTGTCTAACTCAGCTACGAATGGAAAGACTATAGATTTTACTGATCTACGACATGAGTCGAACCAGACCTTGCCTTATGGGTGGTAAAACGAAATACAAGTACCAAAGGGAAATGAAGTCCCTCCTAGAAGACGAGGGATGGATTTAATCCTTATAATTTCAATAATACAAATGAAGCAGCAAAGTAACTTTAGTCTTATAAATAACATTTAATGAAGATTCTCGTAATTACAAATTGCATTTTGGGTGATTTGTAATTACGAGAGCCACTGAAAATATTTCTGCAGAGTGCTGCCTTTAGAAAAATACAAATACTGACACGATGGCACTAGAGTTGTTCGTTCATCTCAGATTAGGTTAGAGAGCCTTCACATCAATAAAGATGACAAATATCAAGGATAGAAACGTGGGTCAGTACATATAAATTACCGTAATAAAAACGACTCTAGGTTTGTGAAAGAAGTTGTTAAACAAGTTCTCAGCTCCGTTATTACACAGCGCTGACGTTGCCGCGTTAGCTAGAGCTAGTATCAACTGGGAGAGGTTGCAAACTAGTTCCTCATGTAGAAAATATGGATTGCCATAAAGTTTTGTTTACTACAACACCTATATGCGACATTTTCTACGTTCTAAATAAATACGTGGTCTCTCTCTGCCCCTCCTACCAACGAAACGTGAATGCACGTATCCATAACTGAAGAGCCAGTTCAAAACTGCATCCTCCACAGTGTTTAAGAAACATTCAAGACGTGCACTTACTCTAAAGATCACGAGCTTCATATTCTCTCTTTGTAGCTCTGTGATGGAGCACTGTGTGCCTCATGGCATAATATTATGCTACGAGGAAATCATAAAGTCACAAAATAAGGGGGGTGGGGAAAGTAAGCAGAACACAGAACGTAGCATTTGTTTTTAAAGTCCCATCGCCTTATCAAATTTCTGGAGCGTAAAAAGACATCTGCTGTTGTTATCAATAACGCACATCATTTTCAACCTCCACATAGTCAGAAAAATGTTTGCAACTAAACTGGGGTTTAACCAGAACAAACACATTGTTAGAAGCAAGGTCAGGACTGTGGGGAAGACGATCAACAAGTTCCCACCCCTGTCATTACTGGTTTCTTGGGTATACGCTTTGTAGTCTGGTTTGTCAAACAGCACTGCCCTCGTGGGTAGCAGAGTTGGTAGAATCGCCGTCCTCCCCACAGAGGGAGAAAAAGACCTGCGTTCGAATCACGTCGATGACGTGAGGAATTTTTATGGGCCTTTTTCACAACGTGGGTGAGAGTCGGTCTCAGGCGAATGCTGCACTGTTTTTTCCTTCCGGAAACTCGGGTTTTCATTCAACAAACAGAAATTCGACCATAGAACACACACCATTTACAGACAATATATACGGAGCAATATGGCCTTAGTCGCTGATACTCCTAAAACCCTACGACACTAACAACACTGCATTACTCAACAGCGCAGGCGCAGTTTTCTGCTAATTAAGCTTCTAATAAAATATAATAAACTTTGTAATAAAATGTGAAGGGGAAAAAAAAAAAAAAAAAACCACCATCCTACTGACAGTACAGCCTTTGTTCTTCTTCGTTGAGGATGAACCTCGATACTTTGTTGCATTTATGTGTTTGGATTCAGGGGAGAAAATTATGTTAAATTATGTACACCACCAGTTGCAACAGCAATTGACTCCTTTTTATACAATAGCGCGTTTCCAGAACTCGATAAAGCGACGAGATAGGCATATTAAATGTTTTTGCTGATAATATTATGCTGAAGAATCAATAGTATTTTCAGGTCAGTTTCTCCCTTTTTTTATTATTTCAGGTTTTACTTACTGTCTCTCATACTATGCTGCGGGAAAATTAACAATTGCAAAATGGTGCTTTTCTCCTTACAAACAACACTGCTCTACATCATCCAGACGTACAAGCCTTACACCCTCAGTTCCGTTCCTACCCAGTGCTAGATTAAACGCATAACGGGTTCTAGGTACTGTACAGTGTAATTTTGGGGGTCCCCATGTTAAAAATAAATACAGTAGTACTGGACACTAGCTTGTGTCCTAAGCCATAGTGCTGCTCTGTTTCTAGCACTAATCAGAACCAACTTTTGTTGTTTTTTTTTCTTGACCCAAGATATGGGTCAAGAAAAAAACAACTTTGGGAGAATGAAAGAGACCTGGGGGTAATTGTGCAGTCGGACACTAAATTCTCTGATCAGTGCAGACGGGCTGCCAGAGCAGGTCATGGAGTTTTGTCAATGATATATAGGAATTTCGCTAACAGAGACAAGGAGGTGATTATACGTTTGAGGCAATAGCCAGGCCACGCCTTGAGTACTGCGTACAGGTCTGAAAGCCTCATCTTGCTAGAACGAGTACAGATAAGGGCAACAAGATTGGTGAGAGGAACAAAGGAGTGCTTAAGTGCTTGAGCGTCTTAAGAAGAAAAGCTGAAGTTCTGCAAGTTGCAGCATCTGGAGACTAGGCATCTGCGAAATGATCTGACTGAAGTGTACAAAGGCCTTGAATGGTTTCAGCAGACTCAACGCTGATGGGATACGTCGATTTGCTGAGATTAAGAACCTGAGGGGGCATAGATTCAAATTGAAGAAAGACAGTTGTTGAATAGATGTGCGGAAGTTTGCCTTTAGCCAGCGGGTAGTTGATTGCTGGAACACACATATCTTTTGTTGTGGAAGTTAGCTTAAATAAATTTAAGGCGGAACTAGACAAAAATTTGGAGTGACCGGATGGGTGAAATAGGAAGGGGTTTTTTTTTTGTTGTTTTTTGACTGATGCTCTATAAGCTTGCTTTCTTGCATCATATGCCTCTGCTAATGCTAATGCTAATATAGCTATGTACGTATTTCTAGGCAGGAGTGCGGACTTAGTGCAAAAACCGTTCGTCTTATGTACGAAGCTGTTCTCCTTCTTCTTCCTATTGTTACTTATATGGCTGGAGCCTGGTTTCATCGTTCCAGGCGCCTTACCCTTCACTTTAAGCCTAATTCTATTCAGCATACTTTTTTTCTTGCCCTTGTTCGTACCTGCCGCACGGTCTTCACTCCCGCAGTCCAAATTCCGCGCAGCCATCCCTTCCCCTTGATTTTCTCTTAGTATACAGCGGGCTTTCTTATTATATACGACAAGGTCGTTCTGGTGAATTTGATAAATTTTAATTGACCCTGAAGCGTCTCCTAAAGAAGAAAAATCTCGCTGTTTCCAAATTTTATTGTACTTCATCCAAAGGTACAATTAATTATAAGTTTTGTCCACTGTCTACGTTTTCTTGCAATAGTTCACTCTGAGCTCACTCATTTGTTTATCATTTCCGGCAGTGGCTAAATTAATACCAAGTTATTTTATTTCAACCTTTTCACAAGGCAGTTTTGTTCCTGTGGTGTTCGCGACGACGTTCCTCATATATTATTCTACTAGTCCAGTTAAATAATATGATATTGTTTAACTTCTCCATTCTTACTTTTCTTTCCTGTCCCATTCCTCTCTTCTCTCTTATTTATTTTTATTTTTAATTTTATTTTATTTATTTTTCTGGTAGTTGAGACGCGGGCAGTCTTAACTACGGAATGTCTGGCACCCACTGGTATTGCACTACCTCCAGTAGGTGCGGAATATTGTCCGTTTCAGGACCAGCAGACGAGATTCTTAAGGTGGGCTAAGGCACCTACTTGATTGTGGCCCACCTCCTCGTGGTGTAGATGGATACTGGGCAGGCTTTCGAGGTGATTGCCTTCCTGGTGACTAAGTGGCCAGAAGCTACCAGACAACACAACAACACTTTCACTGCACAAATACAACATTACACATCTTTCTGGCCTTTTTCAGAGATCTGTATCATCACAGTGTACTACGGCAAAGTTGAACTAAAGTTCTGGAGCTGCCCTGCATAAGGTACTATACATATCTACATGCCCGAAAGATACGAAGCATCGGTGTACTATGTCTGTAAACTATGCGTATTCTGCAACTGGTTTACCTCTTTTGATGAATGAAAACCCGAGTTTCAGGGAAGGAACCGCGCAGCCATCGCCTGAAATCGACACTCGGCAATGGTGTGAAAAAAGTCCATAAATATTGCTACTGTCTTGAAGGAATTTGAGCTCACTCCTTTTCCAAATAAAAATAGTGATCATAACGATACTACCCACAAGCCTCTGCAACTACTAGTAAACATCCAGGAAACCGGGATCTTTACTCTCGGAATAGAATTTAGTACACACAGTTCCATGCACACTCAGTTCAGACTTAAATGCATAACGGATCGCAGCTATCACGATACCGCTGAGTGTGCTGAGCGTTGGGATTTTCTGTTTTTGCCATGATTAGCATTGACCCGACGGATGAGCATATGTAGAGTAGGTTAAGGACCGAACCTTCAACTGAAATAGGCAATAATTTATACAACATGTTAAGAAATGTCGAAATGCACACAGGAAACTGGAAGATTCGGCTTCCCGAAGATTGTGAACTTGATGAACCGACACTACGTGACGCAGGGTCATGAACAAAGTGACATCGCCACCAATCAATGGCTATAACCGGGTAGGAGAACCGTAAGCCTTAGGGAAACATAAAGATGATGATGATGATAATAATAATAATAATAATAATAATAAGCACTATGCAATAATATCAACGTGGCTAAACCAGTTTAATCACGTACACAGTGAAATTTTCTGGTTTGAATACAAATTTCCTCGATCGCGACCGGTAACTACCATAAGCTCTTGCCATTCTTGATCGTTGTTTCATCATCCAGTTATTAAAGTACATTAAAAGTTAAAAAACTTCCCTCAGTTTACTGAATTCAGGTAGCAGATGCACTCATAAATGGGCCATTTTTACGTATATTTTCAGTTTTTTTTTTTTTGTTGTTTTTTTTTAAGCAATACGAGTTAACTTTGAAGAAAATAGAAACGGCACAAATTGCTCGGGTGATTCTTCTACCAAGTTCATTCAAAGAACACTGATTTGAAATCATCAGTCAAATTAAATTCGCTTGATGAGCTCGAATCAGCACATTTTCCATGGTCCTCACCCGAAAGATTAAAAAAAAAAAAAGTTCTATTTCTCCTTGAATAGATGGTTAAAATTTACTGAAATAGTTCATTCAGTGTTCGGAAATCATCGCGTGTTGTAGTCAAATAGAAATGGCAATACACCAGAAACAGATACATGCACCCGTCCCAGATCATGTGCAATGCTTTGAAAACTTTTAATGCAACATCTCGTATGCTGTGCTCCAGAAACGGCGCTAGCGTTTGTGGCCTCTGAAACAAAACCCTGTCACGGCGCCTAATTTATATCGTATCTTAACAGGCATATACATTTTTTTTTTTGTATATATATTTATTTATGTATTTAATCAGGTAAAGAAAAGGTTACATACAGCCCTGGACAAGAATAAAATGCTTGGAGGGTAAACACAACTACAAAAATTAATACAATATCAATATTAGGTAAAATAAAATATAAAGAGATGACGTCAATAATTAATTACAGAAGTTAAGACATTACTGTATTTCAACATAATACTCTAAATATATTCACGTCTATCCAAGATGAGTGCGGGGATGCCGGCAAGATGCTGCAGGCTGTCCGGAACAGGAGAAGGAGCGCATATCATCCTCTAACACAGAAGCCACGTAAAGCGATGGTGAAATTAAAGCTCTAAAAATGCAAGATTGTGTAGGTATCAGCAAAAACTTTTGATCTGTAGGCTTTGTCCACGCAAATCGTCTCAGGGTTGATATTTAGTTGGTTGAGAAGCCCAATCGTATTTTCTGGGAACATATGGCTGAGCGAGTTGATTTGGTTGAGGGAAGGTCTGATCAAAGATGTTTTCCGGTTAGTTTTCTGCTGTTCTTCGTAGGCAGGATGATAAGGCTATCGATGTTAGGAGCATCTAGTCTACCTGAAATGAGCTTGGAGAGGGTAATTATGTTACGAGTGGTGACGATTTGCTTCCATGCAGCGAGCGTAGTATATCCCTAGAGATAGTAAGGGGATGTCCTGAAATCCTATGCGTAGGGTACCACCGGTACCACACAAATTCGGACAAACCTAGTTATCAGCTTGCTATTGCCGTAACCCACAAGTTCCTGTAGAGCCGCCCAAAGGGCTGCCACGAATTTGTTTCTTGCTTCCTTGAAGTGCTCCAGAAAGGTCAGGTTCGAATCCCAGACCAAACCTAGATCCCTGTGAGAGTTGACAAGTTTAATTCGATGTCCATTTATATAGACATGCATTGGATTTAATCTTCTCCTCTTTGTAAATGGTAAATGGGCAGATTTTTCGGCATTTAATGCTAAATACGGTGGTTTCTCGTATTCTGTCTATCTTGTGAACTCCTCTGACCGTTTGGTCGTCCCGGAGTATAAACAGAAATTTTATTTATTTATTTAACTCAAGACCAATGTATGAAGAAAGATACATATCTGAGAGATTTGTTTTGTTGCAGCTCATTGGACAGAGCGCTTGCTCCGGCTGCCCCGAATGAACGAAGAGCTTCAGATCCTTAGCGTACGATATCATGTTTTGAAAATTTGCTAACAGTGGTTCGAAAGCCTCTGCGAACAGCGCTGCTGACAAAACGCCACCCTGTGGAACCCCTCTGAAGGCAGTAAAGGCTCATGAGACCATTGCGCTCAACAAAGAGCCGTCTTTCATGCAAAAATTTTTTTGAGTACAGTGAGGAGTTTATCGGAGATCCTGAAGTAGGTCATTAGGATGTTAAGTAGAGATGTGATAGAAATCCTATCATATGCAGATTTAACGTCAAGAAAAATGATGTCGAGCTACGTTCGAGCTTCCTGTATGTGAAACAGCGTTTGAAGGCGATTGGTGGCAGTAGATCTCCCAGGGATAGTCTGGCATGGTCTGTGATGAAAATAGTGCTCAATAAGTTGCGCTAGTATTGTCTTTTCAAAAACTTTAAGGAGCGAAGAGCCCATTGAGATCGGACGAATATCCTTTGCAGTTTTAGGCCTCGAATTCTTCGAAATGGGTTTGACGCAGTAATGTGTCCAAATTTGAGGCACCGAAGATGTTCGCACAATTTCATTAAAGATATGAAAAAGAACATCCACAATGAAGACACAGGATATATTTTAATGCTGTGACCAGACGACAGTAGCTTTGTTCGGTAAGTCGTTTATTACTTTCAACAGATTTTCCTTTGTGATATTAAGTGTAGACAGGGGAGTCAAATCGCGTAAAGGGATGGAGAAGGGACGATTAGATTCTTCCTTTACATAACTCTCACCAAAAGTATTGGCTGCTCATTCTGTGAAGAGGCTCTCCTCCATCTCAACATCCTTGCAGTGCTTTGCAAATGGCCGCTTCGAACATACTAATCTGTTAGCTATATATCTATAGCTGGCTTGTCGTTTTTGCTTCAGAAAAGGTGCGCGTTTCTTTTTAAAGTTGATAAAATCGTGTGTGGTTCCAGAACTCTTCCGTTTCCTGAAGGCACGCTGCTTATCTAGAAAGGCGGGCTTCAGATCTCTTGAGAACCATGGTTTTGTCCATTTGGAGAATCTGATGGTTTGTGAAGCTTCTTGAATAGCCATTGCTGTCACGTGGGAAGTAAGGCCATTAGTGGCTTCATCGATCGGCAGGGTGGAAAGTGCATCCCAGTTGGTTGAGGTGAAAAAACTCATAATGCCATCTTGCTTAATGAAATTAACTGAAAAAATGGTTTTGGTTAGGGCTTCATCACCCTTAGGATGCATCAAAGGGAACGTATAGGCAAAGGTTTGTGGTCTGGGTTAAAGGGAAAGGTCGGGATTGTAGGCGTCAAATCTGCAGTACGATGAAATACTAGGTCTAATGCCTGGTTGCACCTTGCAGGCTGTGATTCAAGGAAATCCAGCCCTAAATTTTCGATGAAGGTAATGAAGTCTCGTCTAGTTTCAGTATATCTTGGGGTGGGCTTATTGAAGTCCCCTGTAGGAAAAGTTGGTTTATCAGAGATGAGATGGCTCGCGAGCCATGAATTCGTCCCTGGAGTCTTGTGTATGATCAGGTGGAAGATAAATTAGACAAATTTGGATCTGGTGATTTCCACATGTAACATTGGCACACAAAGCGTTCTGTACAGCTGATCTTTAGCAGGAAAGTGAAAAATTACGATGGTTAATAACCATAACACCTTCCCCTCATCTTCCTTTACGATCATTAGAAGCTGCATGATAATATGAGGTTCTCAACAAGGTATCGAGCTGTTTATTGGATGGCATCGGTTTCTGTAAGGCAAATAATCCCGAAGAACAAGTGTGATTGCAGAGAGTGGAGCTTATTGCTGATGCTCCTGACGTTTTAAGTAAAAACTAAGCAGTGCTTGTCAGAGCTAATATCTTCTAATGTCGTCTGAGCTAATGTATATGCAGTAGCGCATCTAGCAGTGCCTATTTTAGGCGGCGCCTGTGTCAAGTGCTTCACTTGCGCACCCCCTAGCACCGGGCCTGCTGTGCCCCCACGCGCTGTATGTCTCTTACCGAAATACATTGCTGGTCAGGAAGCTCAGGTGACCCTGGCGGAGGCCAGCCAGAGTATGGTGGGCAGCCTGGCTCACTTCCCAGTGGGGGTGGTGGTGGCGGACAACGCAGGGTCCCACCAGGGGGCTCTGCGGCCGAGTAGCCACAGACACAACAGCAGAACATAACGCTACTTACATAAACCAGACATTACACTTTTCTGGCTTTTACAGAGATTCTATACTTCTTCAAAAAGTACTATGGTAGATGTGGAAAACCACCGGTTGAGCCTTCCACAAAACATTATGCCTCTACAGTACATGCTTGCACGCTTTGAGTTCAAAATAAGTGGGGGCGGTAAATATCAACGTAGACAAGAAATAATTCACTTTGTTCGGTAGTATTTACTAACGAACATGTGGTGCACATCAATACGAAGTCAAACATCGAAATAGAGTTCAGAAGGTAGCAAATGTCATCTTGTTGAATACTTAACTACTTTAAATGTACTGTTTCTTGATCGTGGTCCAGATCATATAAGATATTTCTATTTTACCCCATTTGCTTACTTAGAGATAAAAATTTAAATTATCTTAGAGAAAAATCAATTTCATTGTGGTAGAAAAAGTACGAGAGATGTAGTGTTATTGATTTTGAAATAAATTCTGCACGTAGGCTTTGCAACTACGGCAAAATCTTGTTTATGTGAATGAAATAATGACAGTTTCACAATTTTATGTTGGGTGGGTTATGATCATAAAGCTCGTTTTCGGGCCTTTGGAAGAGAATCTCTAAGGCAATTCTTCTGAACGTTCTTAAATATATGAGTGAGGTATTTATTTCTAATATATGATGTGAGTACTGTATATGTTTTATTATTTATGTATGCTCATCTTTTGTAAATAAGTAAATATTTAACTTTCAGGTCGAGCATCATGACGCCTACTTTCAATATCACCGATGTAGTCCTTGACAGCATATTTGGCCAACCTGGTTAGTAAAAAAACCTCTACTTTTAATTGAATTTTCGTTTGGAATCTTTCTTTATGCATTACTAAAATCTTTCTGTTTGCACTCTTTTAATTTAAAAAATGAAGCAATACTTGGTTTGAAAGCTCTAAAACTGCATTCTACGCAAGCTTATTTCTAAAATGACATGTAGAGTTTACATAACCATAACAATTTCATAAGCAAAAATAAAATAAGCAAAAAATTTTATTCAAAAATAAGCAAAATATTTTTAAAAGTGAAGCGTGTCTGTTATACTCTGCAGCACACAGCTATATATGAAGTTTTTCGAATTACTGTAATTACTTGTAATTATTATTGTTAGGAAGTTTAACGATACAAGAGCTACTGAAGCCAAATTGCCTCTGTTCAGTTTATTTCATATACTATATATATTATAGCTATTGACTATAGGCCAGTACGCGTCAAGTATGCCAACATAAGAGTTCTTCTACGTTGGCATGAAATCTGAGCTTTGTTCAATTCCCCGAATGACTGGAAAGCGTTTGAACAGATGCATACGTAAAGAGGACAGTCTATAAGAAAGTAACAGACCGTAAGTTGGGTGTGACAACTTACAGTGCACTGGGGGTGGATCTCCTCCCAATAATAAAAACAGATGTGTAAGATGAGTATGCCCAGTCCTGATTCTTGATTGTGCAAGGCTCAAGGGGTAGAATTTTTTTCAGCTTGGACTGTACTTGTTAACAGGAGAAACTGCTTCTATAGGGATGGGATACACCTAAATAGAAAGGGTGCAAGAATATTTGCTGATGCTATCGAGGCAGTGTTAGGTCGGAAAACTGCTAGCTTGGGGGGGGATACAAGGAATAATAGTTTAACAGTAGCCGTAGGCAGAGGTGAAGATGATTCTTGCACAACTTCTATTAGAATAAGTAGCGACCTGGAGCGTGGGGTGTTGGGGGTTTCAGGGACGGATGGCAGTCATCCTGAAATAGGTGGGTATATGGGATGTGTTAGGGTAACTAAGAATAGGAGTAGGAGCATGTATGCTTACATGTATACCAATGCTAGAAGTATAGTAAATAAATTTGATTTGCAAGTAGAGATAGGGACGTGATAATCCCATTATATAAGGCTTATGTTAGACCACACTTGGAATACTGTGTTCAAGTATGGAGACCGCACCTAAAGAAAGACATCGAGCTTCTTGAAAGGGTGCAAAGAAGGGTAACTCGCCTGGTGAGATCGGCAAAAGGGCGTCCTTATGAAGAAAGACTTCGAATATGTGGGTTGCAGAGTTTGGAAACTAGACACCTTAGAGGAGATTTGATTGAGGTGTTTAAGGCTCTGAGAGGCATCAGTAAAATGAATGAGGACAAAATTTTCAAGATTATAAATGATGCTAGAACTAGGGGACATAAATTCAAGTTACGGGGGGAAATATTTAGATTGGACTGCAGGAAGTTTTATTTTAGCCAGCGAGTTATAAATTACTGGAATAAGTTGCCTTCATGGGTGGAAGAGGCCGACAGTTTGGGGAAATTCAAAGGTCATCTGGATAGTACTTTCGGGTAGGGAAGCGCATAGGCTGATAGGATTAATTTCCTTTTTATTTATTTTTTATTTTATTATTTATTTATTTTTTATTTATTAATTATTATTATTTAGTTATTTATTTATTTTTTGTTTTTATCATTGTTTTGTTCGGATTTTTTTTTTTTTTTTTTGGCTGGTGCAGCATAAGCCATAGGCTTTCTTGCACCATACGGCCGTTACTAATACTAATACTAAGACATCAAAGGCGGATATTGGGATAGCAGAGACGTGGTGTCACACAGATATAAGGAATGCTGAACTGGAATTTGGGGAGTACAATGTGTACAGACAGGATAGAAAGGGAGGAGGTGTTATGCTGTTAATTAAGAAAAACATGAAATCAAAAGAAGTGCATCCAGTTGATATAGATGAACAGTGCACTGTTGAGTCAGTTTGGTGTGACATAAGCACTGCGAAAGTAAAAATAAGAGTAGGAGTGTGTTATAGGCCTAATGACTCGAATGAGTACAATGAACAATTGTACAGAGAAATAGAGTGGGCTAGTAAATCGGAATGTCTTATAATGGGGGGATTTTAACTTCCCAGATATTGACTGGAACTTGTGGGTTGGTCACTCACACACTAGTCAGACTTTTGTGGATTTATTGGATGATTGTTTTCTGCAGCAGCATGTTCGAGAGGCAACCAGAGAAAGTAATACTCTTGATCTGGTTATCAGCAGTGATCATTCGTGTATTAAAAATTTGCAGATAAAGGAACCACTAGGTAGCAGTGATCACAGTGTACTGATGTGGGATTTACTTAAAGATTTAATTACCATCAGGGGTAAAGGAAAGGTTTTTGCTTCCGTAAAGGAAGTACAGTGGTCTCCGACAGTTTTTAAGCTCTGTACAGTGGGATAAACTGACGATGTTACCAACAGTAAATTCTAAGTGAGAAGCATTCAAGGAATTAATCGTGGAAGCTACTAAAAATTTCATACCTATTAAGAAATATTGTTCAAGGTTTAGGCCTAAATGGTTATCAAATGAACTAATGAGACTCGTAACAGAGAAGAAAAATGCATGGGAGGCATATAAATTATCAAGCGACTCGGAAGCCTATGGCAGATATAAGCTAGTCTGTAATCAGGTGACAAATGAGGTTAGGCAGGCGAAGGCAGATTACGAGAAATCTTTGGCAAAGGATGCTAAGAAAAACAGCAAGGATTTCTTTACTTATATAAACTCTAAAAGGAAGGGGATGAATCTGATTGGTCCACTTAACATCGATGGTTCGACTGTTGATGATCCTGCTCAGATAGCAAACAGTTTGTTTGCTATCTGCATCTACATTCACACATGAGGAATTATTAAGGTTTGAAAATGGCAGAAGGTTATCAAATTGTAGCAGGATACTTAATGATTTTGTAATAACTGAAAGCAAAGTGGAAGAGAAATTGTTGAAGTTAAACATAAGAAAAGGACCTGGGGTGGATGGAATCTATCCAGTTATATTAAAGGAGGCGGCAAAGCAACTAAGCAAACCCTTAGCCATAATTATGAGAGCATCCTTGGACTCAGGAGAGGTTCCCACGGATTGGAGATGTACAAATGTATCCCCAATTCACAAAAGGGGATCGAAGGGTGACACGAGTAATTACAGACCAGTTAGTTTAACTTCTGTTCCGGGTAAAATAATGGAGTCACTGGTTAAAGATGCATTGCAGGATCATCTAGACAAGACTGCAGCAATAATTCAGACACAGCATGGGTTTGTTAAGGGAAAGTCTTGTCTGACAAATTTGATAGGATATTATGATGTGGTTACAAAGGAACTGGATGCAAAAAATAATTTTGATATCATATATTTGGATTTCAGGAAAGCTTTTGACACTGTTGCGCATGGAAGACTATTGTACAAATTGGAGCAGAATGGTATTAAGGGTAAGTTGCTACAATGGATAAAAGGATGGTTAAGTGGGAGAAGACAGAGGGTGGGATGCCGACCGGGCTAGCCGAGTGGGTAAAGTACCTACCCGGCAACCCAAAGGTCGCGGGTTCGATTCCCGCCTCGGGCTTGGATCAAAGTACTGCAAAAACCTTGGGAGGTGCAATATGGCCACAGAAGCCGATGCACCAACAACTACCAAATCAAAAAAAAAAAACAAAACACAGAGTGGTAATCAATGGGTGCTACTCTACTTGGACTAATGTTATTAGTGGAGTCCCACAGGGTTCGGTATTAGGTCCACTGTTGTTTTGTATATTTATCAATGATATTGATGAAGGTATATATCAGGCTTAATGTCGAAGTTTGCAGATGATACAAAGGTTGGCAGGGTTGTTAATGACAGTAATGGTATGGTGTGCTACTTTACGTAACAGGATCTAGAAATTTTGGGCAGATGGGCTGACAAGTGGCAATTGAAGTTTAATATTGACAAATGCAAAGTACTGCATATTGGTAGAAGTAACCCCAGAGAAACGTACCAACTGTGTGGTACTACACTTAAGGTGGTAGAAAATGAAAAAGATCTGGGAGTAATTGTGCAGTCAGATATGAAGTTTTCTGAGCAATGCAGACAAGCTGCCAGGGCAGGTCATGGGGTTTTGTCAATGATATATAGGAATTTTGCTAGCAGGGAAAAGGAGGTGATTATCCCTCTGTATAAGGCAATGGTCAGGCCATGCCTTGAGTACTGCGTACAGGTCTGGAGGCCTCATTTTAGGAAGGATGTATATTTACTTGGCGTGTACAGAGAAGGGCAACAAGATTGGTGAGGGGAATGAAGGGATCCTCTTATCAAGAGAGGCTTAAGTTCTGCAAATTGCAGTGGCTGGAGACTAGGCACGTGCGCGGTGATCTGATTGAGGGGTATAAGGCCTTGAATGGGTTCAGCACGCTGAATTCTGATGGGATCCTTCCACTTGTTCAGATTACGAACCTAAGGGGGCATAAATTCAAATTAAGAAAAGACAGATGCAGATTAGATGTGCGGAAATTTGCCTTTAGCCAGCGGGTGGTTAATTGCTGGAACAAACTTCCATCTGTCGTTGTGGAAGTTGATAGGTTGAATAAATTTAAGGAGGAACTGGACAGGCATTTGGAGGGAATGGTGTGATTTTTTTTTTTTTTTTTTTGGCTGATGCTGCATAAGCTAATACACTTGCTTTCTTGCATCAAATGCCATTGCTACTACTACGGCGACGCATCTTTCAAGTGTCTGCCTTATCAACTGTCACGCACTGCAACGCTTTTCTCACAATCACATTCTCATTGATTGTACACTATACACTGATGCCCGAAAATCCTCATTCAGTATTATACGAAATCTTCAAGAACCTTTAACACTTCGTCATATTATAGGCAATGATGCAAATCTTCAAGAATTTTTCTGCTTCCTCAAAGAGATACAACTATATGATTGCATCTGATATGATTCTATAATCACAATATCTGAACTCCATACCTTTGATAGGCGCAATATGGCCCTAGTAGCCCTTGCGCCAGAAATAACAATACCAATGCTACTACTACTACTACTACAATTCCACTTCTCGTCTGAAACCAGAGAGCCACAAGTTTGGATCTAGCATCGAATTAGCAAAGACGGATAGAAATTATATTAAAAGTGGTAAGGTCCAGCCAGCTTTGTACATGTCAATTGGTGGGGTTCAACTAATGTGCAAGAGCCGCCATACATAAAAGGTAAACTGCAGCCATTATCAATCCACTGCAAGATGGAAGCCTCCTCAACGATTCATGTTGTGGGAAGTAGACCATAATCTGCCACGCTGGTCCAGTGAGTGTTGGCAGATCGACCGTATTTAGCAGTCAGGGGCTTGAACCCCGGTCTACAAAAAGAGCGTGTGCTACTGCACTCCCGCTCCTGACCACTCGGCTACGAAGGCCTCCCATCATACATAAGATACTATAAATGCCTGTATGCATGTTGAATAGCCCTTCCGGGTAGTATAGCGTTTATAGTCACCTCCCGTTTGTGCGGTGTAGAAAAAGCCTGGGTTCGATTTCGATTCAACGATGCAAAGAACCGTTATGGACAACGTGGGCGTTGTCGGTCGTTCTGGGGTAAGGAGAAAAACCCGAGCTACAGGTTTTTCGTCCAAGAACACAGACAAACCGACCAGAGCAGCCAGAAAATGGATGGGCGAAAGGGGAATTTTTTTTTTTTTTTGGCTGATGCTGTATACGCGTGCTTTCTTGCATCATAGAGTATGAGATTTCAGCTGGGGAAAATCTCTTATATAAAAAATGTTTAGTTTTTTTTTGCTTTCTACATGTCGAATGAAAGAGGAAATGAAAAATAATAAGAGTTATATGATGCTATGAAAGAATGGATTAAAAATATACATATCTCGTCTAAGAGCTGCGAATAAAGAATTTTTTTTTTTTTTTTTTTTATTAATTGTTGGCGCATCAGCTTCTGTGGCCATAATGCACCTCCCAAGGTTTTTGCATTTTACCGTGATCCAAGCCCGAGGCGGGATTCGGACCCGCGATCTTTGGGTTCGAGGAATACAGAGCCCTGACCAACTTCGCTCAAGAACTCTTCTCAAGAAGGAGAACCCTATATGCAATACACCAGGAGTGAAAGGCGACCAGCCAGATAACAAAAAAAAACATCCTTTAGGACACACCCCAGAATGAAATTATGTGGAAGCTACTATCTGTCTACCAAGAAACCCTGCCTATGTACCAACAAATATGAGACCTAAATGAAACTGACAAATATACTGAATGAAGATAGAGAACCAAAAACAGACATTCAACTTGGACGGGACACTATCCCACAAGTGACTCTACTACCGGAGTTATGACTACACTACGACTGATGCAGCCTCACTGCCATGTAGCCAAATGGCAATCTCTACCAGCTCCCTTGCCTGGTACCTTTTTTTTCCTATCCCTGGCAGGGGGGAGGAGGAGATGGTCTTCCTGTTTCCTCCCTCCCCTACCACCCCATATATTTCGCCTGGTGAGGCATGGGCATGCCTTACTGACCATCTGGGGTTGCCTTCCCTATCGACCCCATACTTCTGTCTTTCCCAGTCTTCAGTCTCTTCCCCCTACTCTGACTAATACGCCAGCGTAAACCCCACATAATTAATCAATATTATCGATTTCTAAACTGAAAACTGAACCATATCAACTTCTCCTGGCTTTTCTAAACTTAAGTGCCCCCGTTTTTTTTTTTTTTTTTTTTTAAGGTCCTAGCCACCGAAATCTCAGGAAATTAGGTGGCAGGACCTGCCAGAGTGCATATAAGCTACTGGGTTCCTGGTCTGCCTCCACGGGGCTTAAGGGGGGCAACGTTGGGCCCCAATTGGGGTTTAGCGGCTAAACGACCAGAAGAACAACGGTACATGACATTAAACGATCCAAGACACACACACTTTTAAATCTCTGGCATTTACAGCGTACTGTAACACACCACAATGTAAACTACGCGGAAATGGGGGAAACCCCTGGTGCCGCTTGACCCTAAACACACTTACACTTACCTTTGGGTTCCACCCAAAGGTCGCGGGTCCGACATTGCTGCCACCTAGCCATATGGCGATCTGGGCTGGTAGCCTTGACCAGCCTGCTTTCACTCCTATTCCTTAGTGGGTGGGGGGAGATGGCTCGCTGTCTTCTCCTCCTCCTGCCATCCCCCACTGACTGCAGGGGCTATCTGCCCTATCGGCCCCTTACTTCTCTTTCTTCCCCCCAGCCTTCAGTCTCCCTACCCTTCTCTTTGACTATACACCGCGAAAGCCCCACGCATCCAAATTTAAATTAGCACCCAAATTATTGCCCGCCCCATTAGGCCTCTAGAACTTGTCATTTTAGCGTACAACCGCATTGTGATTTCGGGGAACAAACCCCACATACTATCTCGTAATAGCGATTTTGCAACTATACCACCGCGATTATCTTTTTTTTTTTTTTTTTTTTTATAGGACCCAGCCGCTGAAATCCAGGAAATTAGGCGGCGAGACCTGCCAGAGTATAATATATTTCAAGGTACACCTGGCCAGCTTCCTCGTTGGCATAGTACGGACAACGTCGGGTCCCATCAGGGGCTCGACGGCCAATAGGCCAGAAGAACAATAGGCACAACATACTACACAACACATGATCCACACACTTTTAAATCTCTGGTCTTGACAGAGTACTTTTCCCTCGATACAGCGAACACTCGCGGAGATGGGAGAAATTCCTGGTGCCGTTTGACCCTCAACATACTTTGTACTTTGGGTTCTGTCTTTTCCTCCCAGACTTCAGTCTCCCCACCCACTCTACCTGCACATACGCAAGCGAATGCCCTACACGTCGGAATTGATTTAATCGTCTCCAAATTACGTTTTTCGCCCATACACTCGGCCTTTCAAAAATTTAGCGTTATTCCTCATCGAATTTACCAAAAATATATATATTTATTTTTTATTTTTTTTCTCTTTTTTTTTTTTTTTTTTTTTTTTTTTTGGTCCTAGCCGCGGACCTGCCAGAGTAAATCTTAGTCTACTGGTGTTTCCTGGTCTGGCTCCACGGGGCGAAAGTGGGGCAACGTTGGGCCTCAGTAGGGGTCCAGTGGCTAAACGACCAGATGAACAACAGTACATGACACTACGCATATACAATATCCATACACTTTTAAATCTCTGGCATTTCCCAGCGAACTGGTTCACCCACAATGAAAGCAACGCGGAGATGGGGGAAACCCCCTGGTGCCGTTTGACCCTAAACACACTTTACACTTTACCTTTGGGTGGCCAGGCAGGCATTTTACCCACCCGGCTAGCCCGGTCGGCGAATAAAGAAATGGATTACAGGAAAAATTTGATGAAAATATATAGGCCAATAACACATTTTACTCCACTTTGTTTATATAAAATAAGATTCACTTTACTTGCACATGACAGTTAGGTACAGATAATCGGGTTAATACAATTAATGTAAAACCCTAACGCAATTACCCCTTAACTAAAAACCAAATTTTTGCGTGGCCTTATGGATCCTATATAAAATTCTGTCATAAAGGTTAGCGCAGTGATTACAATCCTGTCAGCAGGGAAAAAAGGAAGGTGATGGTGCGCAAAAAAGGTTTACTGTTTCATATATATGAGTATTTCATATATATGTTCACTTATCACATTTACTAAGTGTTGTAAACTACCATTACTATCTTATAGAAGTTAATAAATAAATAAATAAATAAATATTAATTTATTGCAAATACAGCAAGCCCATCACAGCACATGGCTAGGGGCAGATAATAATACAAAGGAAATAACATAAAGTAATCGAATATATGTACATAGCAGATTTCATATAAACATTAACAATGACCAGGAATTAATTTAGTTTACTGACATAACGAAACAGGCCTACGCGCTCTGGATTCATTGATTAATTTATTGTAGCTTAAACACAGAGCGTACAGATAAAGCAGAAATATATGAGCTTTCGGCTATATTATTTTAATTCTGACGAAGGCTACCATATAGCCGAAAGCTCATATATTTCTGCTTTATCTGTACGCTCTGTGTTTAAGCTACAATAAATTAATTAGTTTACTGATTTTAAATTGCTATTTTTAATTGTAGTTTTATTTAAACCTTGGTTAAAATGCATATTTTCTGATTTTAAATTATAACGAATTAAGTGAATTAAGTACAAGTTAGTGCAAATGCATCATATTAGTACACAGCCAATTCTAGATTAGCAAATTATTTGCAAAAGCGGCATCGTTTTAGTCATATCTCATATTGTGAATACCTTCACGACGAGTTACCATGACATTGCACTACTTCGAATAAGTAACGCTTCACCTAAGTTTAAAAAGATCAGCTTTAGCCAGTGTGAAAGGATAAAATAACATATGCTCTACATTTGTAAAATGAAATAACTGTATTGAATGGCGTTGTAATAAATATTACAACACAATACGAGCGCGGTAATAATATAATAAAGAATGATCATAATTTTTCATAAACAATCGTACTGCTTGCTATTTCTAACTAAGCTGCAGAATTTAAGATCAAACCAAGCTGCATCACATGCAGAGTGGCTGCAAGAGTAGCTCATGGTGTCTTATTAATGATATACAGGAATTTTTCTAGCAGGGATAAGGAGGTGGTTATTCCCTTGTATAAGGCAATGGACAGGCCACACCTTGAGTACTATATACAGGTCTGGAGGCCTCATTTCAAGAAGGATGTAGAGCTGCTGGAACGAGTACAGAGAAGGGCAACAAGATTAGTGAATGGAACACAGGGGTACTCTTATGAAGAAAGGCTTAATTTTTGCAAATTACAGTGTCTGGAGACTAGGCACCAGCGAGGTGATCTGATAGGTGTATAAAGCCTTGAATGGTTTGAGCATGCTCAATGCTGATGGGATTCTTCCTCTTGCTCAGAATAATCACCTGAGAGGGCATAAATTCAAATTGAGGAAAGACAGATGTAGGATAGATGTGCGGAAATTTGCCTTTAGCCAGCGGGTAGTTGGTTGGTTGGTGGAACAGACTTCCATCCCTTGTTGTGGAAGTTGATAGCCTAAATAAGTTTAAGGCTCGGCTGGACAGTTATTTCGAACGAACGGAGGGGTGAAGTGGAAGTTTTTTTTTTTTTTTTTTGGCTGATGCTGCATAAGCTTGCTTTCTTGCATCATATGCCTCTACTAATGCTAATGCTAATGCTAACATAGACACTGCGCAGTTGACTTGTGCGCACGGTGTGACCTTGGCGGTCAGTCAAGTTTATGTCTATTCAGTGTCACCTATACGCGAGGAATAGTATGCAGTTTTCAAATTTTGTTTCCATCTCAAGTAAACATCAGCTGAAGAATATGAAATGTTAAGAGACTTATGATGAATCTACGCTTCCATATAGCACAGCTCCAATTTTTTTTTTTTTTTTTTTTGATTTGGTAGTTGTTGGCGCATCGGCTTCTGTGGCCATATTGCACCTCCCAAGGTTTTTGCAGTACTTTGATCCAAGCCCGAGGCGGGAATCGAACCCGCGACCTTTGGGTTGCCGGGCAGGTACTTTACCCACTCGGCTAGCCCGGTCGGCCACAGCTCCAAGGTGGTTTAGAATGTTTAAAGATGGACGTGATTCAGTCACAAAAATCGGTGGTCCTGGAGCTCGAACCACTGCTGTCACCACAGAAACCATAAACACTACTTCTGTAACTGTTCTGTAACAGTAAGACAACTGTTAATAAATAAATAAATTTTCTATTTAAATTCCGGGACAACCACAGTCTGAGGAGTTCACAAGATAGAGAACACAAAAGCTACAGCGGCGTCGAGAATATCAGTAGGAAGCATGCACGGTATTCTCCATGACAATTTGCATATGACACGCGTTTGGGCACGTTGTGTTCCAAGACTACTCACACCGGAGCAACAGCAAGTTCACATGGGGCTTTGTCAGAAGATGCAACAGATGGTTACTGTAAATGGTGAGATTCTGTACATCAGTGCATAGTGTTTCTTGTCTAGCGGCACCGGGGATTTCCCCAGTGTCGCTAGACAATAAAAAACTACAAACTACTACGCTAGACTACAAACCGCGAAAGTGGGGTTCTCTATAAGATAACAAGGCGGATGACACATGGCTTCATCATTTCGACCCAGAGAGTAAGCAACAAAGCTTGTAGTAGTAGTAGTAGTAGGGTTCAGGAGAGCATTCAGCGACTAAGGTCATATTGATCCGTGTATATTGTCTGTAAATTGCGTGTGTTCTGAGGTGGAATTTCTGTTTTCTGGACGAAAAACCTGAGTTTCCCGGAAAAAAAAAACCATGCCACCCTCTTGAGACCGACTAACTCAGTCACGTTGTGAAAAAGGCCCATAAGAATTCCTCCCGTCATCGACGGGACTCGAAATCGGGTCGTTTCCACCCTGTGTGGGGAGGACGGTAATCCTACCAACTCTGCTATCCACGATGGCTTAACAAAGCTCTGTTTGGAAGTCTGCGTCATCACCAACACCCAAAAAAGCAAACTTTGTGTCTTTTGCAGGAAAAGTTATGGCCATCTCTTTTTTTTGACATCGAAGAAATGGTTTACCAGCATGTTGTGCCACATCAGACTGTTACAGAACCTTACTACAGAATCCCAGGGACTCACATCTGGTGAGTATGGGCTTGGCACACCAGGGTCCTGAGCTGGATATCATCATTCTCTCTTTTTTGGCGATTCCCTTCTACTTTTGACTTCCTCTCTCTCTCTCTCTCTGATCATATTCGTCATAAACGAACACAACTGCACGCAGATGGGTGGATGGTGCACCACGACAAAGCAAGACTCATAATACAGTCATTGAGTACTTAGCCAGAATTAAAGTCAAATGCGTTCCTCATCCGCCCTACCTTGCACCCTACGATTTTTTTTTTTTTTTTTTTAATTTCCAAAGTTAAAGAAAACGAGCAGCGAGGAAATCGTTTCCAGTTGCCAGAATAAATTGTAAGACATCGGAGGCGATTGCACGCCTCCGATGTCTTACAATTCCGATGTCTTACGATGTCTCAAATGCACGTCAAAAAATAGCTTCCACCATGATTTTGAAGCCTGTTGGGGTAAGTGCATTTCATCAAATGGGGTCCATCAAAATATGGATGATTAATAAAGGTATTTTGTGAAAAAAAAATTATTAAGTCTTTATTGAACAGCCCTCGTACATAACACGGTAAAGAATTGCGTTTCAGCAGCATAGTATCAATTGTCCTCAGAATTATACTGATTTGAAACAAGGAAATGAAATGAGGAAATAGTTTGAAATATGGAAATTAAATTCTTTGTTTAAAAGCTCCAAGAACGACTTGCGCTATCCAGCTGAAACGTCAGCTTTTACAGCATATGATATTGGAATATTTGTTTTTGTTAAATAAAATAAGTGTTAAACAACGAGAAGAGCGAGTGTCATTTGTCTTTATGACGTGATATCCTACAATCACTCATCGTTAGGAAAGAATACATGGGATGTGCGATGAGCACCTATTATGAAAGATCATAATCATGTCCAAGTTAATACCTTGAAATCTTCTAATCGTTTGTAATCTCCTTTAGGAAGTCAATAAGTTGGAAATTTCAAAAGAAACATTAAGCCCGAAGTTCCCAAAGTGTGGGGAGGGGGTGAAATGGGTGGAGGAGGAGGAGGAGGGGGCGTGCTGTTTTTATGAAGCACTTTTGTAACGAAATATGGAGAAACCATCTCACTAATCCAGATACGAAATGTATTTTATTTCAATCGTTGAAATTCAATGTATTGATGTATATATATTAATTTATAAACGTATGTATATTGAAAACTAAAATTTGTCAAATCAGCTCATTTGCACTTGTTATGGAAGATAGGGGAGAGCATGAAATTTAGGAAATGTTTTAAGGGGGACACAAGACATAAAAGTTTAGAAACCTCTGCATTAAGCAAATGATTATATTGAAATGTTCTAATAGTCAGGGATTCGTAAGTTTCTAATTTAACAGATGAATGTAATTTTAAAATAAGCTAGGTTTCATTAATGCCAAGTGAGCGATAAAAAAAAGTTCGCACTGCGTTAGCGGCACAACTAGAAATTCACATTGCAAGGTATTCGTATATGCTATATTAATTGATTTAGTATTGCACATATAAAAGATCTACCCTCTTAGCTTATAAACTAAGTCTAGTTGACTTTTTTTAGTAACTTAAAGATAGTAACTGAAAGTAGATAGTAATAAAACTAATAGCGGATGATTTGTAATAAATTGAAATGATAATTGCAAAATATGCATATTTATTTCTTGGTGGGTAGTACAAATACACCCGATCTCCCCCCACCTAGTTGCGTTATTGCACGCGCATTTATTCTGCCTAGGAATAATCAGAAGAAAGCCTATGGCGATGATTTCAAAAATTAATATGCAAATTAACACATAATTAATAAAAAGTTAATTAGATCATCAATTATAATCAGTAAGTTATAAAGCAATTTTAACTGATTATATTATGTTTAAGTTATAAAATAATTTAAATACATTATGATATAATTTTTGGGTCGCTCCCAGAGTTATATACGACTGTGAAAATTCAAAAATGCTTCCTTTTATTGCCAAAAATGCATTTCAGTATTACGAAAGTGAATTGTGCCGCCCTTGTGGCTTGCCTTCTGCGTGTTGATTTGAACGGCTCTGTACTGAGGGAACATATGCTACATCACAGTGTACATAAAGGGGTGTACATTAAAATGAAGGCTCACCACTATAAACTATTACGCGACTTTTTAATATTTAAGTTATCAATATTCCACGTTATTGTCCTTTAGAAAAATAACAAGTTGGATAACATTTCAAGCACATTTGACTTTTCATTCTTAAAGTAACTGATTTTTCCCCCTTTTTCTGTGATTTAAAACACAGAATTGAAAAGTATGTTACCAATTAATTACTAATTAATTAGCTAATAATATATGTAGCCGAGTGGGCAGCAGCGGGAGTGCAGTAACACACGCTCTTTGAGTAGACCGGGGTTCAAGCCCCTGACTGCTGAATACGGTCGATCTGCCAACCCGCACTGGACCAGCGTGGCAGATTATGGTCCATTTTCCTCAGCATGAATTGTTGAGGAGGTTTCCATCCTGCAGTGGGTTGATAATGGCTGCACTTTACTTTTTTTTTATATAGAAATGTGATTGTTTTCGCTAAACTACACATACCTCACAATATAATAGTCACTGAACGTTTTTAATACTTTATTTATTTTCTCCTGGATTTTTAATAAAATTGAAATGCAACACTTACTTCACAGATCTTCTATGATCTAATAAAAAAAAAATAGCAAAAGGTACTTCAAATCGTAGTATGCAATCAAAAACATTTTTATATTGTACTTAGTTATTTCCTCCTGGATTTTAATAACAGTTAAAATATAATACCTTATTCACATTTCTGCAAATCATGAACTGCAAATAGCAATTCATAATTTGTATACTTAGTAAACGATAACAAAAAAAACGAGCTCCTCAAAAAAAAAGCAACTTCATATGCGAACAATTTTTTTTTCTACGAGAACTTTTTTTTTTTTTTTTGTATGCATCCGCCATATTGCCTATTCGTTCCTCCAATCAAGACACGGTAACAAACATAATATCCAATTACTTCAGCTACAACATAAGATATACGGATAGCCTATGTCATATGTATGAAAAAAAGAAATAACTACAGTTTTTTTCGATTTTAATGCAATTTGAAAAAGCTGGACAAATCATTCTGAAAGAGCCAAATATAAAATTTCATGAAAAAGTGTCCGCTGTGAGCGGACTGTTTTTCAAGTTATATGTTGACGAACGGACACGGTGAAAACAACAGGCGCTTTACGCACATGCGAATGCGCCAAAAAAGTCTTACTGTCATATTTCAGTGGCATTTGTATATTGGAGAAATGATCAGGATAAGCGTTAAGGCCGCCAAATACTATGAAAATATTCCACAAATTTACCTCAGGTAAATTCGACTAGGCCTATAGACCTTGACGATTACTCTGATACAAGTACATACAGATCTGCAACCACCCAATTTGCAACAACTGTGGGAAGCAGTTGAATCAACATGGACCACCAGTCTTACGTACACTTCCAACATATTTGTCGTTTAGCTCTCGTGACAATGAATCCAGGTTGTTCTGAGAGCTAAAGTACACTTACATAACAGATGCTCCTTATTATGTAGGTGTACTTAATAAAGTGGGCACTCAATGTATCGCGTTTTATTCACATCTTCCGGAAATTAAAATAGTATTCTACTGTCATATCCGTATTTATCACTTTAAATTACATAAGATTTCATAGAAAAATTTAAGCGATTACGTGTAAAATTATAAAATAATATGTTTGTAGCTTAACTTTTGGGCTGATGTATATACTGTACTGCTTCATTACTTTAATTATATGTTCACGATGACTTAATGCTTTAGAGTAAGTTGGCGAAATACCTTTTTCTGATATTAAAGAGAAGTTCTTGGTATTTTTAATATTAGATTAGTAGGACAGTATAACTATAGTAGAGAGAATTTCCGCAGGCGGGTCAAGGATCATTCATTGGATATTCTGCAAGGCATTCATGATACGATTCCATTGCTTTTCATCAACAAACTGCTGTTATATATATATATATATATATATATATATATATATATATATAAAAAGACTGCTTACTAAGTGGTCGGTACCACGGATTGTGTGGTGAAAGATAAAATGAGTTAAAAGAGGTAGATTAACGAATGATCTTCTACCGCCTATAGAATTTCTCTCCATCACAGTAACTATTGGTTATAATTAATGTCTGAAATATCTTTGTTTCAGATGAAATGCTAAAGCCATATCCCCTCATGCAGAATACAAACCTAGTTCTGACAGTTGCAGCAATCTATTACGTACTGGCTCGATATATAGGGCCAATGACAATGGCAAATAAAGAACCTTTTGAGATGAAAACAGCTATGATCATTTACAATGCGGTCATGTCATTAATCAACTTCATCATATTCAGTGATGTAAGTATAAGCAAATTTACTTTTTTTTTCCCCCATTAAATGTGTAATACGTTCGCAGGTGAAGGGCCATGTCAAAACTTAAGCACTTACTTGCAAACCAGAAAATTCTTTCCCCCACTACATGAAAAGGCTCCAGTAGTGAGGTGTCCATTTTGTTGGCCCTCAGAGCTGACGCCTCCCTTGTTTCTTCCACGTTAATACGTCTCTGCTTATTTGCATACTAAATAATGACCTCTACTATCCAGTTGACAGAAGTAAAATGCGCTGTAAATAAAGACACCCACAATACATTAATTAAATTTTATTCAATTAATATTATATTAAGTGAATACAATTTAATTAATATAAAACATGTCCTTAGCTTATCAAATATGTCATGATATTTTTTTTTATAATTAATAACTGTAGATTTTAACTAATTTGAAGTAGCAGCTCCATTTATTCAGATGAGCTTTCAGTACATGAAGATTTCTGGGAGGAAAGGCACCTACAATTTGAACGTCTGCTCGATTGGCATCTTTTAAAATATGAAGTTTTTTACCTCCCACAAGCAAATTTTCCTAAAATTGAGGGATGAAAGTGGCCCTTCCTCTCCAGTGCACGTTTGTACAGTTGCTATTTGAGAAAAGCACAAAATCAACAAGTGGAGGAAAAGGCAATGCTCCTTAAAACCAGTATGTTGGTGTTTTACTTTCGTTACATTGCTTGAAGCTGGTTTTGACTACCAGTGGACTCAGCATGTATAATTAAGTAGAGCTATAATTAGCTATCTAATTCCAAGTATTTATATTTTAATGCTATATACACATTTTGAGAATGAAATTTACAAAATTTAATATAAATCTCTGGTTAAGCTTTAGAATATGATACACTATTCCACGGATCATTGCGAAGAAAGGAACAGTGATTCGAAGCTCCGACTTATTATATACGGTAT
Source organism: Mastigoproctus giganteus (assembly GCF_048544385.1). NCBI lineage: Eukaryota > Metazoa > Arthropoda > Arachnida > Uropygi > Thelyphonidae > Mastigoproctus > Mastigoproctus giganteus. The sequence goes on from NC_143578.1 coordinate 187,632,693, forward strand.
CCATTTCAGTTAGCGAGTTTATTCCCCCCCCCTTTCCGCTTGATTAAAGTCCGATAATCAGCAGTCTATCAAAGTAACGTGTGGAGGGGAGCCAGCGCCACCCTATCCCCCCCACACACACTAAAACAGAATTCCAGACGAGATATTGGAAAATACTTTGCTAATTCAATTGTTTATATTAGGAAATTAAAACAATAAAAATGAAAATAAATAAAATATTTGGGAAAATAAAAACGTTAACACCAACATGACAATCGAACTCAGAGTGAAGGGATACATGCGTTCCACTCATCCCTCGCATTTCATTATACATGAAGTACTAGTCGAAATAGGCTTTTTCTTTGAATATTTCGTCGCATGACAACTCGTGGAACGTTAATCCTATGGGGTTTTTTTATTAGTATTATTATTTTTTTTATAAGAAACCCAAAACGAGAAATATTAGAACCTATAGTATTTAGTACCGTGCGTGGGTTTCTATTAAATACCTGATCTTCGATGCCAAATTTGAATAAATTTTTAATATTTTTGTAGTTATTAAATTTCTTGACAAAATATCTCGAAATATCCGTTCATTTTCCCAAGGAGACCATACAAAGTTATTATTAATATTATTATAGCCATGTGGTGCAATGAAGCCTGTGGTTTATGCAGCACCAGGCAAAAAAATAATAATAATAATAATAATAATTCTGAATTACCCAGAGAGAGAGAGAGAGAGAGAGAAGTAGAAGGGAATCACCAAGAAAGAGAAGAATGATGATATCCAGCTCAAGACCCTGGGTGTAACAAGCCCATATACTCACCAGATGTGAGCCCCTGGGTGTGCCACTCAAATTCTAATCCCATTGTAATACAATTAAATATTACAAGATCGCTAATTAATAACTAGTATAATTATAGTTCTAAAATAATTATCTATCCTTACCACCACGTACACACACTAAATTTGGCTTAGACAGGACTGTAAACATAAACATTACTGTGACAAACATAAATAGTCAGTTTTCCACTTGTGGAAGTAAATGCTCCTAATACAGTATATAAATTTATTTTAATGTATATGAAACCATAGAAAGTTAAATTCAGCAGGTTTTCAATTTTAATTACATTTATATAGCTTACTTACTCCATGGTGCTTTGGGCCACCACGAACATCCTTGACAGCAAAATTCCAGAATTCTCTATTATATGCAAACTCTCTCATATTTATATAATGTAATTAAAATTTATTTTAACGTATAAATTTCTTCTATGGAGTTTACCCTGCATAGTAAACTTCAGTACAGGTAACCAAAGATTTATAACTTAGATAATAGCGCATTAAACTGAACGCTAAGTAAAAACTATGGGCAAGGTTTTATGAATGAGCCATCACTTATTGAAAGCGGTTAACAAAGTAGTTCGCTGAAAACATACAGAAATACATTGACAAACATTAATATACAAGTACATACTTTTCTGATTCTGGCTAACTTAATCTTCTCAAAAAAATAAACTCTATAGCAAAATATATTATGCCACGATTGCATTAAACGATACACTCACCTTAAGAAGTGTTATAAAGAGAAGCTTGCTGTGCCGTTCTTGTCAAGTTACTTATTTTGCGCCATCTCGATAACTTCTTTGCCTATAACAGAGCCCGACTTCACTAATGAGGCGTAACACTTATCAAAAGCACCAATGTATCAAATCGTTAATAATACAAAAAATATCAACCATGCAATAAATATTTAATGCATTAATGTTTTAATGATCCTTCCTTATATAACAAGAGTACACACACTAAAACAGAATGACAGACGAAAACTTTTACCCAACGGCTGCTCGCGCTTGTAAGTCACTTATCTTGCGTTGCCTGCACTCTGGTTACAGGGATTAACAGTAATAAGCCATAACAAATAAAAGAAATAATTAAATTAAATAATTAAATTAAATAAAATAAATAATTAAATAAAGAAAATATATTATCAATAATTTAAATAAAACAATAAGAAATAAAATAAATAAGATGATCGATTAATTAAAAACAATAAGAAATAAAATAAATAAATAAGATGATTAATTAATTAAAATGACTTTATTTCAGTACATTTATGTAATGTAATTAACGTATAATAGTATAATTGCTGTATAACTGTCTTTTAATAATATAATGCTTGGAATATGCAAAAGGAGCAAAATATAACTGCCATAAAATAGCCGAAAAAATTATAAATAATATTTTCTAGTAACTAAGCCTACAAATTCAAACTACAGATACTGTAAATTTCCAAATATGATTTGTAAACTTCCAATCGATATCTCCATGTCTAGTTGTGAATTTTATAAAAAATTAAATCAAAATTTACAAACACCTGGATTGTATTAAAAATATATATACAATATTACTTATTGGATATTCCATGTTGTCATTCTAGGAGGAGTCCCTTTGATACACATAATAATACAAGGAATCTTGCGATTCTGCAATTTTTGAAAATTTGCTGACTACCCCCTTCCCCTTTTTTTATAATCTTAAGCGTGGCTCTGGAAAAGCTTTCAACAGCCTTAGAATCGCTGGGCTCGCTATAAAAAAAGGACTGTACTACTGTACTTCGGGGATACCAGCGTGGAATGCCCAAAAAATGAAAACTTTTTGATCGTGCCTCGTAACTTGCTTTTGTACTTCAGCGTTTTAAGTTGTGTGACAATAAAATAAAGTAAATGCTTGACTTCTTTTGAACACGTTCTGTGGGGGACACTTGCCACTTATCCACTGCTCTGCCTTCCAGACAGCATAACCTCATTGAGATCCGTTGGATTAGGTAGGGATTTCTACAGCGCATTTTGTGTATTTCAACTGTCTGGAGCTCCTAAATATTGGGAATCCTAATTGCACACCTAGTGCGCCTATGCGAAAACGCGCTAATACGTGGCGGTACAGTAGAGACGCTGCCTCCAGTCCATTTCGAAACGATCAGTTCCATCAACCTTTCATAAATCTTAGGGGTATTCCAAATTGAATTACAGGCGTCCTAAATGTGAAGACCTGGGTCTTGCTCGCATTCCACATTTCCTTCATACGCCAGGGTTCTAAGCTGTCTCATAAAAAGAAATTCACTGGATTCAGATAGAGGACTACGCACAGCATCACAGTTCCCAATATATTTATCAATGATATTGACGAAGGTATATCAGGCTTAGTGTCGAAGTTTGCAGATGATACAAAGGTTGGCAGGGTTGTTAATGACAGTAATGGCAGTGTGCTACTGCAACAGGATCTAGATAATTTGGGCAAGTGGGCTAAGAAGTGGCAACTGAAGTTTGACCTTGACAAATGCAAAGTACTGCATATGGGTAGAAGTAACCCCAAAGAAACGTATCAACTGTGTGGTACTACACTTAAGATGGTAGAAAATGAAAAAGACCTGGGAGTAATTGTGCAGGCAGATATGAAGTTTTCTGAGCATGGTCATGGGGTTTTGTCAATGATATATAGGAATTTTGCTAGCAGGGAAAAGGAGGTGATTATCCCTCTGTATAACGGAATGGTCAGGCCACGCCTTGAGTACTGCGTACAGGTCTGGAGGCCTCATTTTAGGAAGGATGTAGATTTACTTGAGCGTGTACAGAGAAGGGCAACAAGATTGGTGAGGGGAATGAAAGGATCCTCTTATCAAGAGAGGCTTAATTTCTGCAAATTGCAGTGGCTGGAGACTAGGCCTGCGCGGTGATCTGATTGAGGTGTATAAGGCCTTGAATGGGTTCAGCACGCTGAATTCTGATGGGATCCTTCCACTTGTTCAGATTACGAACCTAAGGGGGGCATAAATTCAAATTAAGAAAAGACAGATGTAGATTAGATGTGCGGAAATGTGCCTTTAGCCAGCGGGTGGTTAATTGCTGGAACAAACTTCCATCTGTCGTTGTGGAAGTTGATAGGTTGAATAAATTTAAGGAGGAACTGGGCAGGCATTTGGAGGGAATGGTGTGATTTTTTTTTTTTTTTTTTTTTTTGGCTGATGCTGCACTCATACATTTGCTTTCTTGCATCACATGTCACTACTACTACTACATTTCTCCAATCAAATTTAGCATGATGGTACCCTGCTCATAATGAACAGAGAACCAATAATACTGAAACCACACATTCAGAAGAATATTGGTCACTAATTCAAGCAGAATTCGATCGCAATTTTTTAGATTTTTAAAACTCATAAAAGAGGGCTGTAACTCCGAAAAAATTTACACGAACTTTTTCCTTGTTTTGGAAAATTATAGAGCTTCCCATATAATTTTATAGGGTCTAGGTATGAATTTCTGTCACTAGCATCTTACATATTTAACTCTGTTATTATATCATTGCTGTATTTGTCCTTTTCATAGAGTATTAAGTTGACTATTTTACCTGGAATTTTTTTTTTTTTTTTTTTCATTTGTATTTTCAGGGAGTTCGAGTACTCTGGTTACAATATGAACGGTTGTTTTGTGCTCCCATATCTGTTCGACATCCACTTGGAGCTGAGCGGGTAAGTTATTTGGCACAACTCATAAAATAACAGTCATTTAAACCTTTTTTAAAATTTACTGTCATCTAACATTAGATTACACTAAGTTTTAAAAGTTCAACTTACTAAGGTAATTTACATTACTAATTACTAAAGTAATAAGGGATGCAAATTTTAAAAAAAAATCTCTGTTTATCAAAATATGCAGTGGATGAATGAAATCCGGCCTTCATTCTGTTACAGTATTAAGAAACCTGTGAATAAAGAAAGTTTCAATGGCCAAATTCATTTTTTGGAAAAAAATTGTTATTAATTTATTTCTGCATATGACATAAACTGAATGGTAATGTAACATTTTTCAGGGCAATTTTCTTGCTTGGGTTTATATGATGACAAAGCTAGTGGAATTACTGGATACTGTGAGTACTTTTTTTTTTTTTGTTATTTTTATTTTTATTTAGAACAGAGTTGTCATTTTCCAGTAGGAAACAAATTAATGGTGGTAGTGGAGTGTGTTTAACAATACATTAACCAGTGCCATGAAGCTTCTGTATACTTTGTCTGTAATAGAGTGAATGCTTCGGTCGGTTTGCCTCCCTCTTGGGTAGAACAGTTGATATAATCACCGTAACCCCCACACGGGGGTGGAAAAGACCTGACTTTGAATCCCATCAATGACGCGAGGAAATTTTATGGATCTTTTTCACAACGACGTGGCTGAGAGTCGGTCTCAGGCGACGGTAGTAGATTTTCGTCCACTACATTCGTCTGAGGAAAGGGTAGTGGTAGAAGAAACTCGCTTTTTTCGTCTAGCAAACATCAAATCGACCACAGAAGACATGTCATGTACGACATAATATGGCCTAAATTTATCATGTGCCTAAAACTTATAACAACCAACCAGCCTGGTTGCTAGACGAAAAACCCAAATCTCTGGGAGATAAAACCACGCATTCTCGCCTAACCGAATAATTCGGCTACATTGTGGAAAAATACCAATAAACGTTTCTTCTGTCGAGACGGGATTCAAACCAGGCCTTTTCCACATGGTGTGTGGGGCGGCAAGTGTTACATAACATGCGGCTTTTCGATTTTTCGCCTTTCGAGCGAAAAGGCGCATGTTATGTAACACAACGTCAATTACAGCAATTACTTGTATTAGAAATTTGTTTGAAAACGGTTCCATTCCTAAAAACAACAGTATCCGCCAATTTGGAACATCTCACCTCTGGAAGCAATAGTTAATTTCTGACGTCATATGGCAGATAGACGCACTTGCCAATTAAAAGTAGAATATAAAAACCAAGCACACCCAGTGAAGCGTCATTAAACATTTTATGCATTTAAATCGGAGGATAAGTTTAGATCTTATATTCAAGACTAAATAACTACTGTACTCTGATCCTATATGATCGTCCCGAAGTATAAACAGAAAATTTATATATTTATTTGAAATGTTTCAAGTATCGTATAGTGACCTAATTAATTAGGTCACTGAAAGTTTACTCTTTTATACATGACCTGGTCTTGGCGCATTATAGCCTAAGTTGCTAATGCGCCAATAAAACCCAAATCAAACTCAAACTCAAACTCAAGTATCGTATTCGGTAGCAATCTGACTTACCAAGAACGAGCAAAGTCAGGTACCAGACATACTGATGAAGACCCCATTATTTTACAGTATTTCATGTTACGTGTAGAATCCTGATAAGCTTGATTTCAGGTGCGCCCCCGATATACAGTACAACGAAATCTAATAAATTATCATAACACATGCATTTTATTGGTTTTGCCTGAATAAACTAAAGAAGATTTATATATGTATGTACAGGGGCTTATAGTTACTCCAGAATCCTTATTGTTTTTTTTTTTTTTTTTTTTTTTGTTAGCTGTTGGCGCATCGGCTTCTGTGGCCATAATGCACCTCCCAAAGTTTTTGCATTTTACTCTGATTCAAGCCCGAGGCGGGATTCGAACTCGCGACCTTTGGGTTACCACAGGCAGGTACTTTACCTACCTGGCTAGCCCAGTCGGCTGCTCCAGATTCCTTATTGTCTTTTGTATACGTCTAATATAGAGACTATGGAAATAATATAGCTCTATTGTTTCTGTGGAATATACTGAGGAAATAAAAGTGCAAAATCATCTGGGTTTTTTTTTTTTTTTTTTATTTGCTGGATGTTTGATTAGTTTAGATTTCTGGAAATTACTGTTTAATGCTTTCATTGCGATTAGGAAAATAGTATAACTACTTTTAGTTCTTTAAAGTGAATTTCTATAAAAAAAAGAAAAGTACTTTCAAAGTCTAATTTAGCTTAGAAATTTTGAAAAATTGCACTACTCTGCTATTAATAGGCTTAAACGGATGGATTTGAAATGCATGAAACAGAAGTGTTTGGGCCTGCTTCCTGAATTTAGTTTTGCTAGTGTCAAGATCACGGTGTTTCTTTATGGTATAATTTAATAGACAAAAAACTGCTGATAACGCATCCCTGAAGGGTGCAAGGTTGTGTTCACACGAATTTTAACTCTCGGAGTGTCCTACTTCAGCAGCAAAAACGGCTCACCTTAGCAGGGCCTCAACTGATGTCAATGTGATACTCCTCAGTTAGCTTCAAGGTAACATTGCCAAATTCCTGGACTTGTCATATCATAAATTTCCACACGTACGTAGGAAAGTGCTTTTGTTTCTCTCTCTCTCTCTCTCTCTCTCTCTTCTCTCTCTCTCTCTCTCTCTCTCTCTCTCTCTCTCTCTCTCTCAAATGCTATCATATGCAATATAAAAAACCGTCTTATAACAAGTTCACATAACGCTGTATAATGAAAGAAAACGTGTTGCTTAAAATATTGCGATAACGATCACATCATTAAATTATGAATAATATAAAAGTGTTTAAGGAACATTTTTGTTTTTTTTTTTTTCACTACGGTGAGCTTGACAATCATTGTCCAATGCATATACAGTCCACAAACTCAAGTAAATATAAAGCAAAGCTTGAAACATACGATAACTTAAAACGAGAGTTGCCATCATTCTCATATCGTGACTGATTTTCTTCACAATGCGAGAGTCGTATTCTGTAGCAAACATAGTTGGCTTTTGAATTTATCACTTATTTATTCATCAGACCTTGCCATCTTAGAAGCAGCCGCAAGGTAACTAAAAACGGATTAAGAACAAAGTACATAGTTGAAGTGTTTGCAAACGTATTTACATTAATGTTTTATAGCTGGTAATCTTTACTCTAATTTTATATCAGCTTTGAAATACGTATCAACACCATTCTCATACTATGGAAATATTTCATTTCTGGGTTGCCAGGTTCTGTGCTATGTCTAGTTACCTACTGACAGGGTCGGTCCCAGTTAAAGGCTAAAGAAGCTGTAGCCTCTCTCTATGTGGATTCTTTTTATTGCTACATGATGAGTAAAGTTTAATGATGCCCCTGAACAGGGCCTTAGTCACCTTTAATACCTTAGTTACTTTCTTTAAAAAAATCCTGGGATCGCCACTGCCTACTAATGAAGATGCGAGGATCTCTGTAACGGTTGTGTGGATAATGGCACGAGCAGCAAATGAATAGCAACGTACACTTTTGAGAACAGCGCTGTTTATTTGAAGTTCAAGACAGGTAACTCGTAGTAATTTGCTTCACACAGATAAGGTTTTGCCAATTCATGTACGTTCTTATTTTCCTGAATAATTTATTTATTTACAAATATTTGTATACAGGTCAGGAATCTATTTAAAACTTGAAACTGCATAGATAGGAGCGCTTTAACAATAGCATAGCGAATAAACACGTACAACGGATAATATTAGTATGACTTATGATAATAATATGCAGGATTTGCAACATAAAGTGTTACAGGCATTTATAAACCTGTAACATTCAATGGATACTTCGCATTTACAAAGTTTAGCAACATAGCAATAACCAGAGAATATGATTTATGCCTGTGGTTTTCAAACTGTGGATGTACCCTGTTGCACTGCTTCAGCGTCTTTTGCTGAAGAGCCAAAAAAATCATTTTAATTAATTGCTATAAAAATGAACTACGAGGTTCAAAAAATATTTGTATTCACCCAGAAGATTGGATAGAAAGTTGAAACAAACACCATGTATTACAACTTTTTCAACATGGCCACCACACAAAATGACACGCTTTTGCCACCTCCCAATACACTTCCGCAGGCCAATTTTGTATAAGTCTTTTGACTGTCCACAACTAGGCAGAAGAAATCACCTCGTCATCATCTGTAAGGTGTTTTCCACGAAGAAAAGACTTTAGGGCAGGAGAGAGAAATAAATCGTCATGGTAACAATTCACAGGCGCATGCCTTTTGACAGTTTTCCCCGTCTTCTTTCTTTTATAGCAACACGTAGCTTTATGACGAGTTTGAAATAATACTTCAACGTCATAGTACGGCCCTTTTGAAAGTAATCTGTGCGTATTACACCGTGCTGATCCCAAAAAAACTGACAGCATCACCTTGCCAGCACTTGGTTGCACCTTTGCCTTTTTGGAGATGGTGATTCTGCATACTTCCATTGTTTTGACATTTGTGTAGTATCGGAATCGTAGTGATGGATCCACGTTTCATCCATAGTTACTAGCTGTGAGAAAAACACCTCTTGCTTTTCCGCACATTATCGCCATTTTATGCACATTATACCCTTTCCTCCTTCTAGTGAGGGGTAAAAAGTCTTGGAACCGGTCTACCAGACACTTTACTCATATGCAACTGTCAATAAATTGTGCTCTCCACAGACACTACACTAATTTGTAGCTCTGCAGCTAGTTCTTTGATGCTAATACGGCCATTTTGCAGGATTAATGCCTCAATTTTTGCAAGACTCTTCTGTTTTTTTTTATGAAAACCCCAAACACGAGAGATATTAGAAGCTATATTACTTAGTACCTTGTATGAGTTGGAGGCTGAGAAGACGAGAGAAGATATTTGTTGACATTAAACTTGAAGTTCTGCAGACTGTAATTTTCAGGAAATACATATGAAGGAAGGTTGTTCCAGAAAACGGCAGCTGAATGAATATGCGAGGAAGATGAAAAGTTGGTTCTGTCGGTTTGAAGTTGGACAGTAAAGGGATGTTGGCTGGTGGTGGCACGTGTTCGGACTGTTTTGAAAGAGAGAGCGAGAATTATAGATGTCAATTCAGAAGAACAGTGCCCATGGAAGTATCTGTAGAAAAGGCATGCAGCAGAAACAATACGTCTATGAGACAGAGAGTAGAGAGACTCTGTTAGAGATGAGTCATTAATTAACCTAACTGCCCTCTTCTGAATGGAATCTAGAAGCGTGAGAGAGGTTTTGGGGGCACCGCCCCAGTTGTGGGAACAATATTCCATGGTAGGGCGGATTTGCGATTTTTTTTTTTTTTTTTTGTACAGAGTGAACAGCTGTTTGAACGAAAAGTAACGCCGAGAGAGAAAAAGAAAACCAAGTTTTTTTGATGCAGCCTCATCTGAAAATATTTGTAATATGGAAGCAATATTTGTAATATGCTTGTGCCAAGAGAGATTAGAAGTCAGAGTAATCCCCAAAAGAGATATATCATCTTGACTAGAAATTGGAGTGCCACCAAAGAAAAGCATAGAGAATACTTTTTTACGAGATTTAAGACAAGATTGAGTTTTAGCAGGATTAAAATAAACTAAGTTGTTTTTGCCACACTGGAGATTTATCTGGAGATCAGCATTTAAGGAATTGGTAGCGGATATTCGAGAAGTTGAAGCTGATTGAGCAAAGCGAGGTTTATCAAACTGGAAAGTGGAATTAAATGTGCTGTCATCATCAAAACAATAGATAGGATTTCCGGTAAACGGAAGCAGGTCTTAATAACATACAAGTGGAAAAGAGTGGGGGAAAGAACTGAATCTTGGGGGACACTAGCATTAGTGGAGAAATTAGAAGACAGAGATCCATCTACCATCACCCTCAGTGAGCGATCAGAGAAAACTGGATAACCAATTACAAAAAAACAGTTGGCAAACCATAAGATAGAAGCTTGTTTAGAAGGTCTTTATGCCAAACACGATCGAAAGCCTTTGAGATGTCAAGAGCAACTGCTTGCATTTCGCTGAACTTTTCCATTAATTTGCCCATAAATGGGTAACATAAGCCAGATTATCACCAGTGGATCAACACTGGCGGAATCCATACGAGCGATCGTTGATCAGACAAGGTTTCTAGATAGTTCAAGAGTTGGCGGTTATCGATTTCTCCATTACTTTAGAAAGAGTAGAAGTAATTGCAATGGAACGATAATTGGATGGGAGGGATTTTTCACCTTTTTAGGAACTGGCTAGATATGAGCAAATTTCCAAGCAAAAGAAAAAACACCTTTGGAATAAGAAAGTGAAAAAAGGGGGCAAAGAAAAGGTTTAATTTCAGGAGCGCAGATTTTGAGAACAAGCGGAGAAATACCATCAGGACCTGGAGCTTTCTTAGCATCAAGATTCGTCTATTAACGGAAGACCACAGGAGGTATTGAATGGAGCATGTTGGGAATAGTGGGAGTCATTCTACTAAGATCATTAATGCGCGAGTTGGAAGAAAAATGGGGTGCTAGCAGGTCAGCTTTATCCTTAGCTGAAGGACAACAGAACCAACTGGCTTTGACAGTGGTGGGAGCAGAGATGGGCAAAAGTTGCGACCGATAGCTTTGGCAAGAGACTAGAATGCTCGGCTACCATTAGGGCAAGAAGCAAGTTTTCTACTCTTAGCCTGTAAATCTAGTTTGGTCTGATTAATAACTGCTTTACAATTGTTGAGAGCTTTGGCGTAGGCAGAAAATGAAACTGAAGAATTCGAAGCAAGCCAAATACGATATGCAACATTCTTCTCTTGAACAGCATTTGCACATTTATTGGAAAACCAAGGTTTAGATAAATGACAAGATTTTAAAATGGAATGTGGAATAAAGGATTCCATTCCCACAAGAATAAATTTGCCTTGAATGCGTATATACCATTAAAAAAAATACTCCATGAGGAAGATTCCAAATTGAATGAATAATGAAGTTGCCAGATTACTTGAGCAGAAAAAGACGGTGTGTGTAAAAGTTACAGAGAAATGAAAAGTACTGAAGCCTATAATAGCTATGCAAAGGCAGATTATGAGAAATCGCTGGCAAAGAGAGCAAAGAGCGATTTATGGAATTCTTCACATATACGAGGTTACCACCTGAATTAATTTTTTTTTTCAGATTTCAGCAAAGCATTTGACTCAGTTATGATCCGTTACTTTATAAGCTGGAACAGGTTGGAATCACAGGGAAAATGCTTAGATGGACAGCAGGATGGCTTCAGGGAAGGAGGCAAAGGGCTGTGATAAATGGTTATTTCTCAGATTGGGTTAATGTAAAAAGTGGGGTTCCCCAAGGATCAGTGTTGGAACCACTATTGTTTTTGGTGTCAAATTTGAAGATGATGTAAAGATGAGTACAGTAGTTAATGATCACCACTAAGAAAAGTGGCAGCTATGCTTTAATTCAACAAAATGCAAGGTGTTATACCTGGGGAAGAATAACCCCAAAATAACTTATAAACTTGGTGGAGTTGAACTAAAGCCAGTAGTGGAAGAAAGAGACTTGTGAGTTACAATACGGTCAGACATGAAATTCCAAGCATTGTAGACAGGTTTCAAGGAAGGCTGGTGGTGTCCTATCGATAATTTATCGAATAATTGCTAGTAAAGGTAAGGAAGTACATTATATATAATATTCTTATTACACCACACTTGGAATACTGTATTCGAGTATGGAGAGTGCACCTAAAAAAAGACATCGAGATTCTTGAAAGGGTCAAAAGACGGGTAACTCGCCTGGTGAGATCGGCAAAAGGCGGTCATATGAGGAAAGACTTCGAATATGTGGGTTGCACAGCTTGGAAACCAGGCACCTTAGAGGATACTTGATTGAGGTATTTATGTCTCTGAGAGGCAAAACTAAAATGAATGAGGATGAAATTTTCACGGTTATAAATGATTCTAGGACTAGGGGCCATAATTTAAAGTTACGGGGAGAAGAGAAACTTAGACATGGATTGCAGGAAGTTTTATTTTAGCCAGCAAATTATAAATTACCGTAATGAGTTTCCTACATGCATGGTTGAACTGACAGTCGAGGGAAATTCAAAGGTCAGTTGGATAGTTACCTAAGGGAGGAGGGAAATGCACAGGTTGTGTATTTCCTTTTCTTTTATTAATTATTTATTTTATATACTATTTTACTTTTTTTTTTGGCCAGTGCACCATAAACCTTACGCTTCCTTCCATCATGTGACTAATACTGACGCTAAAAACGTGGTGTAACTCGTGCAGGTTGCGATTAAGCGGGATATAATTCTGGTATAGTCTTCTAGCATACAATAATGATAAAATAGGAGACTGTAAGAAACTTAAAACAGGTTCATATAAGGGACATTTATGGGGATTGTATAAGAATTACCAAATACACCGATGAGGCAAAACATTACAACCACCTATCTAATGTGATGTTGGTCCTCAACGTGCAGCCAAAACAGCTCATCCCTGGCGAGGTTACAAGATTTCTAAATGCGTCTTTTGGTATCTGGTACCAACACGTGACCAGCAGATCCTGTAAAGTCCATGGTTGAGACGCCGCAAATCGGAGTTGCTGTTCCAACACAAACTACAGATGCTCGATGGGATTGATGTCTGCGGAATTTGGAGGCTAGGGAAGTCTTCCTCATGTTCTGTGAACCAGTCTCGAACAATCCGGGCGGTGTGGCATGGCGCATTATCCTGCTGAAAGACGGCACCGCCTGAGGAGAAGACCGTTGCCATGAAAGGGTGTACCTGGTCAGCAATGATGTTTAGGTAGGTGGTAGATGTCAGAGTGCTCGGCACATGGATGACTGAACCCAGGGTATCCCAGCAGAACATCGCCCAAAGCATGACACCGCTGCCACCAGCTTGTTTTCGTCCCATGGTGCATCCAGGCACCATCACTTCCCCAAGTAAACGACGCACACGTACCCGGCCGTCCACATGGCAACAGGAAACTTGATTCATCGAACCAGACGACCTTCTTCCATTCACTCAAGGTCCAGTTTCGATGCTCGCGTCCCCATTGTAGGCGCTATCGCCGGTGAACCGCGATTAGCATGGGCCCTTGGAGCAGTCTGTGGATACACAGCCCCATTTTCAGCAGGGTTCGATGTAGTGTGTGTGTGTGTGTGTGTCTGTTGTGACACATTACTCCTGTCACCAGCATTTCAATTACTGGCGAGTTGCGCCCCAGTCGCCATTCTGTTGCCACGTAGCATCCAGGAATTCCTTTGTTCACCTCGAGCATTGATGAGCCATGGTTGTCCAACACCTTGCTGGCGGTTCATGGGTTTCCTCACCTCGGACCACTTCGGTAGGTATTATCGACAGCTGACTGAGAGCATCCCACCAGCCATGCCATTTCGGATATGCTTTGACTGTCTGCACGGTAGCACAGTGGTATTGTTACCGTCCTCCCCCACACTGGGTGGAAAAGGCCCGGGTTTGAATCCCGTCAATGACGTGAGGAACTTTATTGGGCTTTTTTCACTCTAGGGTGTGTTAGTCGGTCTCAGGCATAGATAGCAAGGTTTTTCCCCAGAAACTGAGGATTTTTCGTTCAGCTAATAGGCAAATCGGCCAGAGAATACACGCAATTTACAGACAAAAGAAATATGGGTAGATGTAATCATTTGCAGGGGAACCTAATATAATTTGGATATGCTCTGCCGAAACGTCTGGCTATTACAATTTGACCTTTGTGAAACTCACTCAAGTCCACTGCCATCTGAAGAACAAGAGTAACACTGATTAACGGAGCTCAGTATCAGGTGTTTTTTATACCGTGTCCTGACCCGCACGCGCTCTGTAGTTCACCTGCAGTTGCTTTTATTTGCATAACGACTCGCTAGGCGTAATGTTTTGGCTCATTGGTGTAGGTCACATCAGAGAAGTCGATACAAGATGCTCGAAAATATGGTCCATGACATCAGTATGGCATACAATATAGGCCTCACAATATAGGCTAAATAGGCCTCACAGCAGTGACCCATGCTCGATTTAACGGTTTCTATAAGATTCTGTGTTAACAAATCTTCCACTAGTGCACACCTTAGCTTACCAAGTGATTGAGGACTTGGTGTCGACACTCAGGGCGTCCTACGCATGTTCGATCGGATTTAAGTCTGCTGGTCATGCTGGCCACTGCATTCGCTGGATATCTTCAGTTTTTAGATATTCCTCCACCAATTGAGATCAATATGCAGTGGCATTGTTGTGCATGAAAAGAAAATCTGAGCGAACCGTGCCCTAAAAAGTCACACAAAGTTCGAGGATCTGTTTCTGCAGCTGTGTGCAGCTAAAGTACCCGTATCAAAAGCATGAAGAGGAGTGCTGCCGTTGATCATTGTTTCACCCCACACAAGAACACACCTCCACCATAAGTGTACTTTTCTCTGATGTTGGAAGGAGAGAACCGATTCCTCGTTGTCTGCAAACGAAACAGCGTCCATAATCTGTTTATAGGATAAAACGGAACTGATAAAAGAACAGGACTGTATCCCGTCTATCAGGGCTCCAAGTCACATATTCATGGCATCAGTTTCAGTGAGTTCTGCAGTGATTTTGGATTAATGAGAGCGGTGAGTTTGGATTAAAGGGATTCAAAGTATGATTATATATGGCAGTAACCAGGGTTTCCCCTATATGCTGCTGGTACATCTGTAAGGGCATAGCACCAAGGCTGGCAAGTGTGTGTGTGTGTGTGTGTGTGTGTGTGTGTGTGTGTGTGTGTGTGTGTGTGTGTGTGTGTGTGTGTGTGTGTGTGTGTGTGTGTGTGTGTGTGTGTGTGTGTGTTAGAGTATGGTCTGCGCACATAGCACAGTGGTATCATGATCCTCCCCACACTGGGCGGAAAAAGCCCAGGTTCGAATCCCATCAATGACGCAAGGAACTTTAGTGGGCTTTTTTCCCTTTGTGGCTGAGTTAGTCTGTTTCAGGTGTAGATAGCAAGGTTTTCCCCCCAGAAACTGAGGTTGTTTCATCCAGCAAACAGATAAATAGACTATAGAACACATGTAATTAACAGACATAAGATACACAGCATGGCAGATGAATTTCATTATTTGGGTGGCCTAAAAATGTAAAAATAATAGTTTTTTTTTTTGTGTTAGAGTATGTGTCTGTGCATGTAGCACAGTGATATCATTACCATCCTCTCCACACTGGGTGGAAAAGGCCTGGTTTGAATCCCATCGATGACGCGAGGAACTTTAATTGGCTTTTTTCACTCTATGGCTGAGTTAGTTGGTCTCAAGCATAGATAGCAAGGTTCCCCCCCAGAAACTGAGGTTGTTTCATCCAGCAAACAGGCAAATTGACCAGAGAACACACGCAATTTAGAGACAAAATACATATATGGGTATATATTAGAAATAATGGGTGGCCCTAATATAATAACAATTTGTTTTGATTTTTGTTTTAGAGTATGTGTGTGTGTGTGTGTGTGTTCTGTTGAATGTTGTGTGCTGGTGCTTGGCATTTTGCAGTCAGGGGACAGGGAACACCTGGTTCCCTGACTCCCATCCCAAGCCACATGGAGGAAGCCAGGCTCTACAACCCAAAAACGCTTACTGAAGTGTCCAGACAAACTAGAAACCTCAAGGTGAATAAAGAAAGGAAAAGTTTATAGAAGGAGAAGTATGAGAACTGGTAGGGAAGGAAAGAGGATAGAAAGAAAGGTGATGAAAAAGGATATCCCTCTGAAACAGAAAAGAAGGGTTTAAACAGAAAACAGAAACAAGTTAGAAGAATACTAGACATTTACGCTGTAACATAATTAAATTCAGCATTATTTACAATTACCATTAGGTGCAAGTTAGCAACCTAGAATAAACAATATCTAATGATGAACATACATATATCGTGTAAGTTAATAAGTGTTATACTATTGTGACATCCTGAACTATCCTTGTATGAATTGCCACTTAATATTCAATTACATTCATCAAGGTGATTGAACCAATCGTACAGCATCATATCAGCATTGACAATCATTTAATTCCACAAAACCCAAGCTCACCACCCTGAGCCCAAAACTTTGGATCACCTATTGTGATATAGTAATAGTAATCGTGGCATGTGATGCAAGAAAGCAAGCATATGAGCTTATGTAGCATCAGCCAAACAAAAAATTCACACAACCATTCCTTTTAAAGGTTTGTCCAGTTCCTCCTTAAATTTATTTAACCTATCAACTTCCACGACAGATGGAAGTTTGTTCCAGCAATTAACCACCTGCTGGCTAAAGGCAAGTTTCCGCACATCTATTCTACAGCTGTCTTTCAATTTGAATTTATGTCCCCTTAGGTTCGTAATCTAAACAAGTGGAAGAATCCCATCAGAATTCAGCGTGCTCAACCCATTCAAGGCCTTATATACCTCAACCAGATCACCTCACAGGTGCCCAGTCTCCAGCCACCTCAACCTGAAGAACCTAAGCTTCTCTTGGTAAGAGGATCCCTTCATTTCCCTCACCAGTCTTGTTGCCCCTCTCTGTACATGCTCGAGCAAATCCACATCCCTCCCAAAATGAGGCCTCCAGACCGGCACGCAGCACTCAAACTACGGCTCAACGACTGCTCTATATAGAGGGACAACCACCTCCTTTTTCCTGCTACCAAAATTCCTGTATATCACAGACAAAACCCTATGACCAGCTCCTACAGCCTGTCTGTATTGCTCAGAAAACCTCAATATCTGACTGCACAACCACTCCAAGGTCCCTTTCACAATCTACCACCTCAAGTGTAATACCACACAGTTGGTACGTACCTCTACCCATACTCAGCACTTTGCATTTGTCAATGTCAGACTTCAGCTGCCATCCCTCAGCCCATCCTCCCAAATTTTCTAGATCCTGTTGCAGTAGCACACTGCCATTAACAACCCTGCCAACCTTTGTGTCATCTGCAAACTTCGACACCAAGCCCGACATACCTTCATCAATATCACCGACAAATACACAAAACAACAGTGGACCCAACAACGAACCCTGTGGGATTCCACCAATAACATCAGTCGATGAAGAGCAGTGCCCATTGATTACCACCCTCTGCCCTCTCTCACGCAACCATCCCTCCATCCATTGCAGCAACTCACTCTTAATACCATTCTGCTCCAATTTGTACAGTAGTCTTCCGTGTGCAACAGTGTCAAAAACCTTCCCGAAATCCAAGTACATGATATCAAAATTACTTTTTGCATCCAGCTCCTTTGCAACCACATCACAATATCCAATCAAATCCGTCAGACAAGATGCACAACAAACCCATGCTCTGTCTGAATTATTGCTGCAGTCTTGTCTAGATGATCCTGCAATGCATCTTTAACCAGTGACTCCATAATTTTACCCGGAACAGAAGTTAAACTAACTGGTCGGTAATTACTTGTGTCACCCTTTGTGAATTGGGGATATATTTGCACATCTCCAGTCTGTGGCGACCTCCCCTGAGTCCAAGGATGCTCTCATATGGCTAAGGGCTTGCTTAGTTCCTTTCCCGCCTCCTTTAATATAACTGGATAGATCCCATCCACCCCAGGTGCCTTTCCTATGTTTAACTTCGACAATTTCTCCTCCACTTTGCTCTCAGTTATTACAAAATCATTAAGCACCCTGCTACAATTTGATAACCTTCTGGCATTTTCAATCCTTCATAACTCCTCATGTATGAATGTAGATGCAAAATACTCATTAGTTTGTTTGCTGTCTGAGCAGGATCATCAACAGTCGAACCATCGATATCAAGTGGACCAATCTAATTCATCCCCTTTCTTTTAGAGTTTATATATATTGTTTCCTTTTAATTCTGTACAGTTCTTTAAACACTAATGCATCAGCAGAATCTCTACTTCTACATCTTTGGTATTTCTTCCTAAGGGCAAACACATCCCTTTGTAAAACCATCAAACCATTATATCACGAAGGTACACATCTCTTATTTTCTCTTTTGCTTTTAACAGCTAACAGTAAAGCTCTATACAGAGCATTTTGCACATTAAATACATATTCAACAGCATTCAAATTATTTAATTGACTCAAAATATTATCGCCAAAAGATATTTCTAAAGAATACTTAAATTTATTCCAGTTAATTCTTTTATACCCAAATCTTACATGATCAAATGCCAAATTACTATCTAAATGGAGATCAGTCAGCAATACATGAAACAATGTGGCCTTGTGATCACTGTTGATGCCACAAAGCACCTCATCCCAATGACATACTCTCCTGCTAAATTGCTGATTTGCAAAGGTAACATCAATATTGGAACTTCCATGTAAGTTATCAAATGTGAAGGGTTTCCTCCCTAGGGTTGTTTGAGAACACTTAAATTATGGTTTAGAATAAATTCTTCCAGTATCCTACCTCTGTTGTCAACTATGGAACTGTGCTACAGTTTTGACTTGGCATTTGCATCAACAGCAACCAAAAGGTTTCCACTACCCACAATTTCCATAATTGATTCCAGACACTGCAACGTATTCTCAATATTATGAGAGAGGGTACAGTAAATTGAAGCTAGATAGAATGATATCAGTGGAGCTGATATGTGCACACAGATAAAATTCTGTGTGCACATACCAGAAATAACAGTGACATTAATGCTCTTATTAAAAATAACAATTGCTGATTTAGGTTTATCATTATCTATATACACTGCCCTTGCTGTAATAGGAAGATCAGGAAGACCAGTCACCTTATATACCCCTCCAAAGCAACCAATATATGGCTCTTGGAAACACACAATATCTAAATTCATCTCATAGGCTATAACCCTTGCCTCATTCATTACTCATCTACTCCTTTGTGCATTTAATTGCATAATATTTATATAATCATCCTCATTATGATATTTAAAGACTCCATATTGCTCAAATAAAAACTCACTATCCATTATTAACCTTCATACTTGCTATTTCCAAAGCTCTAATATACTCTGGACAATTATTGTGCCGAACTGAATGATCACAACTTTTACCCTTCCTTTTACAATTGACACACATAGGACTCATCTTTATTAATACAGTCAGCAAACATATGCCCTCCTTGGGCACAGTGTTCACATGAAACAGTTTTATGGGAACAATAGCTTGCAGAGTGTCCAAAACCTAAATATTTGAAACATTTAGCTATTACTGTGAATTTTCTAAATTTATGTGATGAATAACCAATAAACCAAATTACCTCTAACTAAGTCATCAAATAAAGCAGCTCTTGTCTGCAATTCCTCTACCCTTGCTTTTAGTCTTTCATTATCTATTAATAATGTTGTGGTAATTATTTCTAAGTCTATCCACTTATCCAACACAAAATTTGAGACTGCCTTTGTTACCTTGCTACTCTCACTTGTTGTATAATCAACTAATAATTTTTTAAGCTAAGTAATTAACTCATATATTGAATTTACCTCTCCTGGCCTACATTTTTGCTCATGAATGTTACTGACAATATTACTCTCTCTCTCTCTCTCTCTCTCTCTTACATTGGCTCCTGTGCTTCTCCTACTAATATCACTGTAAAAGCTATCTATATCAACCTCCAAATCCCTTTGCTGAAAATCTGACTCATCCAATGATTTAGGTTCTGAGATCTTCAGTCCCCTCCCCTAATTTCCTCTATTTGCACACCCTGATCATGATACTCTGCCTGCTTGTCAACAGGCTGACTAAGACCTGTATTTAGATTAGATCCACTACTCCCAATTGCTCCTGCATCTGTAGAAGCTTCACCACTTGATCCACCTGTGTTAGCTAACTTAAGATTTTTTCCTTTTAAATACTTTGCATCCATTAACTTCTTGTTTTGATCTGAATGTAATTTTGGAACCCTAGAAGGAAGTGGGGGAAAGCACCAATCTCCTCCTTTTCTCCCCCCTCAAAGTCTTCCTAGTAAGCTTACTTTCCATTTCCTATAGCATAATCTGAGAGAGCATAACAAATAAACCATAAGAAACAACCAAACCTAAACTTACTGCTATTTTCCCACTGTAACGTTCAGTATGCTATTACCAACCATCCTTTACTCTATAATTACCGTCTTTTATTCTATAATAATCTGGTATTTGGACCACCAATTAATAAAACACAATCTTCTAATTTCACCACAAAATTTATTAAACACAGCTCAGCAGAAGCTTAATGCAGCTATACAGCAATCACAGCATGGATTTGCTGAAGAGTGATTTTGACTGACCGATCCAATTGGCTACCATAATGCAGCAACAAAGGAGTTGGATGCAGGTAACAATTCTGGCATCACACGCTTGAACTTCAGAAAAGCTCTCATAGCCGAGTGATCAAGAGCAGGAGTGTAGTAGTACACGCTCTTTGAGTAGACGAGAATTGTAATGGTTCCTGTCTCCTGAAATTACTTCCATAGTGCCGAGACAAAACTGCGTGACACATTAAGCTAATGTGAAACCTCTGCCTGTTGCTGCATGGCTTCAAGTCTTCCAAACTGCTCGCAATCTCGAAGAATCATCTGAATGATGATGATTTGTCTGTGCGGGTAGCACAGTTGTGTCGTCTTCGTCCTTCCCACACCGGGTGGAAAAGGCATGGGTTCAGTGGCATAGCTACCATTGCCTTCAGGCCCGGGTCCTGGTGTCTTTGGCTGTCTCCTCTTTTTTGCAATATTCATTAATTAAGTAGGGGCCCGAACATGTTCTTTGCCTGCAGGCCCGAAAAAGAATAGCTACGCTACTGCATGGGTTCGAGTGCCATCGATGATGCAAGGAACTTTTATGGGCTTTTTCACTCCGTGGCTGAGTTAGTCTGTCTCAGGAATAGATAGCAAGATTTTTTCCCCTCTGGAACTCGGGGGTTTTTTGTCCAGCAAAGCAGGCAAATAGACCATAGAGCACATGCAATTTACAGACACTATACACGTGGGTAGATGAAATAACTTTCCTGGTGACCCTATTAAATAGTTTTTTTAAACGATGATGACTTGCCATCCTCAGTACTGGAGATGTGGCTGTCTCACTGAGCAAGCCAAAAAAACGGAATGAGTTGATTTGGTCGTGACCTATATGTTTATTGGCATGAATAATTGCATAATGTGCGGCTCTGGTACATCGATTTCTGTTGGATACTTGGAACACTGTTCTCAATAAAATATTCACGAAAAACGTTTTGTTCTGTTAATTTTGTCTTTTTTCGAGCAGTGTAGTACAAAATAAATTTTAAAACAGTTCATATAGTACATAATTTACAATCATTAATTAATTTTAGAAATGGATGCAAGGGATCGTTAGTTCTGTAGTTCTAATGATTCCTTGCCTCTGTTACTAAAATAGTCTGGTAGTAACTTTGATTTCATTTAATTTTTTTATATTAATTTATGTTAATAGAGATTACTTTTTCCAATACCACAGCTGCGCGTGCGCGCGCGCAAACACACACACACACACACACACTAAGCATGTGCAAATTATTTTTTTTTTGGAATTATATTAAGAACAAGTTTTTCTTTTATGAAAAAATAGTTTTAAATAGTGCTGACACTCGCCTAGCATAATTACGGAGACAGCTCGTGAGGTGTACTGGCAACACGCGTAAAAAAATTTAGCGGTAAAAACTTAACAAAGGATGTGAAAAAATTAATGAGTTTACGAAAATATTTTTTAGCTTTGCTTGCCATTTTACATTTTCTGTATATTAAATTCAACGATATTTTTCGGTGTGCGTCTCCTTCCCCCGCATCATCTTTCCTATTTGGGACGTACGCTGTACCAGCTTTCGCGGCAATAGGGAAAAAAATATAGGAAATAATTTGAGCATCTAGTGCTTTTATGGGACAGCAAAATTCAACTGCTCGGGTGGAAAATAGAGCTACCAAATTTCCGGTTATTCCAGATTTTTAACTGAAATTAAATTTGGCCTTTTTAAATTATAACTATCTAAAATCATATGGACTTATATATAAATTTCTATGTAAATCTATATATGAAATTTTTCTATATAAAAATTTTCATATGGAAAATATACGAAATTATTGAGGCCAGTTCATATGACTCTTATAGCCGTGTCCTTTATATGTATTTTTTTTTTTCGCCTGACTTTCATTAAAAATACCACAGAGTAGTAACATAGAGAGTGAATACTCATAAACGATAATAGTTCCCAGGGGCTCACATCTGGTGAGTATGGGCTTGGCACACCCAGGGTCCTGAGCTGGATATCATCATTCTTCTCTTTCTTGGTGATTCCTTTCTATTTCTGATAGAAAGGAATGACATGTCAAGAGGGTTACTTGGGAATTTTTTGAGATGTCAATAGGTAACTCGGAAATTTTTTTTGGCTGGTGCATCATAAGCCGCAGGTTTCCTTGCACCATATGACTAATAATAATAATAATAATTAGCCGTTAAAATGCATAGAAAGTGGGGTCACCAATATGAAAACAGAGAGAACCACCTGCACCGCGAAACCTTTTTGATGTGTTTTTCTGTATTGCTAAATTTGACGTAGGTTACATAATACGATTGTAGTTTCGAAACGTATCTTGTTCTTGTATGTGTGCATTTTTTCTTTCTTTTTATCCAAACAGTAGTGATTTATTAGCAGTTACTTTAAAAATTGTTTATACAGTAATTTTTTGGGTTTTTTTTTTTTTTTTATAAAAACCACAAACCGTGAGGTATTAGAACCTATAATACTTAGTACCGTACTTGGGTTGGAGGTTGAGAAGACGAAAGAAGATATTTGTTGACATTAGACTTGAACTTCTGTAGACTTTAATTTTCAGAAAATACGTATGAAGGAAGGTTGTTCCAGAAAACGGCAGTTGAATGAATAAACGAGGAAGATGAAAAGTTGGTTCTATGAGTTTGAAGTTGTACAGTAAATGGATGTTGGCGGCACGTGTTCGGACTGTTTTGAAAGAGAGAGCGGGAATTATAGAAGCAAATTCAGAAGAACAGTGCCCATGGAAGTATCTGTAGAAAAGGCATGCAACAGAAACAGTACATCTATGAGACAGAGAGTGGAGAGACTCTGTCAGAGAAGGGTCATCAATTAACCTAACTGCACTCTTCTGAATGGAATCTAGAAGCCTGAGAGAGGTTTTGAGGGCACCGCCCCAGATGTGGGAACAATATTCCATGGTAGGGCGGATTTGTACAGAGTGAACAGCTGTTTGGAAGAAAAGTAACGCCGAGAACGAAAGAGAAAACCAAGTTTTTTAGATGCAGAGGAAGTAATATTTGTAATGTGCTTGTGCCAAGAGAGATTAGAAGTCAGAGTAATCCCCAAAAGAGATATATCAACTTGCCTTGAAATCAGAGTGTCACCAAAGCATAGGCTTTTCCTATGGGAATTTTATGGGCTTTTCCAAAGCCCTTGAAACTTCCTGAGACCGACTTACTCAGTCACTCTGTGACTGAGTAAGTCGGTCTCAGGCATAATTATGGTATTATTATTAATTATATCAAAAGACAGTATTTTGCGAAATCGAATATAGTAATGAATTACATGAAAGTGATTCACCGTTTTGTAATTTTTTTTGTGTTATATTCAGTAGAAAAGTTTCTTCTATTATTATCTTTATTTGGAAAATCAAAATTTTTTAATTGTTCTGGTTTGTTTTCAACTAACATCATTCTTATTTTATTATTTAAAATTTGCAGCCATTTCTCGGGATCACTAAGTGAAATTAGTTGATCTTGTATTGTGATCTTCACTTTTCTCTTCATCCGAATTTTCTTCACCTGCACCTAGTGTTTCTTACTGAATTGGAATGTCAACATCTTGATAATTCACGTGTTTCAGTTTCTTCATCAATAGCAGTAATGCTAAAGAAAATCAAAGTCAATGGGACCTGGCTGTGGCTGGGATATCCAGAAACCTGGTAATCGAACTTGTTGCTTTTTTTTCTATTTGGTCGTTTTTAATTTTTTTTTTCTTTTTCTGTATTCATAACCAGAGAGTCGTTTCCTTCCATCAGACATCCAAGAAATATTTTAAAAAAAAAAAGTTTTAAATTTAAAATTCATTATTTATTAACATAAAATACGACAAAATTCATTCTTCGATACACTGAACTTTTAGTTGCCTTAGTCTTTGCCATCTCTTTTAGTGTTTACAGAACACTGGTGTTTACCGCCTCTTAGTCTCAGCCACCTCTTAGTCATTGCTGCCCTGGTGCAGACACCGCTTGCACCACGGGATTGGCGCGGCTCTGTCCATGTATATTAGTTCATGTTTTGCATTGGTCATGCTGCGAGTAATTGAGCGAGTGCCACTCTGTCTCTTTTTATTCTTTAATTAATCCAAATGTGACATAAAAGCTATAGACTGTTCAATAAATTTTTATTATGATAAGCTGAAAAATACTGCTGTGAGAAATTCACTGAGGAATATATAGTACAGTATTTAGTATATATTCCTGATAGACTCATTTAAAAATCTTTTTAATGGAAGAAATTATATTAAAATGGCCCTTGTGACTAGCACAGTAGCTTCAATTACTGAACATTCATAGAGCGTGGAAAAGGTAAGGCGAGGGTAGTGGCAAATCTACTATATACTGCCAGACCTGCGATCACAGGCCTGGCAGTATACTTATCAGAGTATGCCTACAGCATATTCCTACTCTCAATTTTGCTTTCCCAGTGCTTATGTCACACCAAACTGATTCAACACTGCACTCTCCACCCATGTCAACTGGATGCTCTTCCTTAGATTTTATGTTTCTTAATTAATACCACTCCTCACTTTCTATCCTGTCTATCCATTCTCTACACATTGTATTCCCCAAATTCCAATTCTGCATTCCTTATATCTGTGTGACACCACTTCTCTGATATACCAACAATATCTGCCTTTGATGTTTTGACCAACACCTCAAATTCATCAAATTTATTTACTACACTCCGAGCATTGTTGTACATGCAAGTATACATGCACCTGTTCTTATTTTTAGCTACCCTAACACAGCCCTTGTATTTACTTGTTCTGCAGTGACTCTCAGCAGTCTCTGAAATCCCCTGCACCTTGTTTTCCAGGCTGCTGCACATTCCAATAGAAGCAGTGCAAGAATCACTTTCACCTCTGCCAGTGGCTGCTGTTAATCTATTAGTCCGTGTATCCTCCCAAGCTAGCACTTTTCCAACCCAACTAACACTGCCTTGATAGCATCAGTAAATATTCTTGCACCCTTTCCTTTTAAGGCACACCCAGGGTCCTGAGCTGGATATCATCATTCTTCTTTTTCTTGGTGATTTTCTTTTTTCTCTCTCTCTCTCTCTCTTTCAGGGTGACTCAGATATTTTTTTTTTTTTGCCTGGTGCAGCAAAAGCCTCAGGCTTCCTTGCACCATATGGCTGATAATGATAATGATAAAGTGTATCCCAACCCTGTAGAAGCAGTGTCTCCTGTTAACAAGCATAGACCAGGCTGAAAAAAATTGTACCCCATGAGCCTTGCACAATCTCTCCAGGGCCGAATTGATTGACAAGGCTCTCATTATATACTCCCTCTTATTCGCGCCTGGACAGAATTGCAGATACCTTCAAATTCAACCCTAACTCACGGAGATTTTTCAACATTGACCTGTACTTGCTAAGTAATTCCGCCATTCTTCCATTGGTGTCAAAGTTTACAACAATATCACCTTTTGTGCCATTAAAAGATGATATCTGCTCTACAATGTCATTAACTTTTGCCATTGGCACACATACCCTGATCCTGTTACACCTTTCCTTTTTGCA
The DNA here is from genome assembly GCF_048544385.1 of Mastigoproctus giganteus. Lineage (NCBI taxonomy): Eukaryota > Metazoa > Arthropoda > Arachnida > Uropygi > Thelyphonidae > Mastigoproctus > Mastigoproctus giganteus. Next base: position 187,658,988 of record NC_143578.1, read on the forward strand.
CAATATAGCATTGGCATTAGTAGAGGCAGATGATGCAAGAAAGCAAACTTATGCAGCATCAGCAAAAAAAAAAAAAAACCGCTCCCATTTCAACCCTCCGTTCATTCCAAATACCTGTCCAGCTCAGCCTTAAATTTATTTAGGCTATCAGCTTCCACACCAAAGGATGGAAGTCTGTTCCACCAACCAACTATCCACTAGCTAAAGGCAAACTTTTGCACATCTATCCTACATCTCACTTTCCTCAATTTGAGTTTATGCCTTTTCAGGTGATTATTCTGAGATAGAGGATGAATCCCATCAGCATTGAGCATGCTCAAACCATTCAAGGCTTTATACACCTCAATCAGATCACCTCGCAGGTGCCTAGTTTCCAGACACTGTAATTTGCAAAACTTAAGTCTTTCTTCGTAAGAGCAACCCTTTGTTCCATTCACTAATCTTGTTGCCCTTCTCTGTACTCGTTCCAACAGCTCTACATCCTTCTTAAAATGAGGCCAACTGACCTGTATACAGTACTCAAGGTGTGGCCTGACCATTGCCTTATACAAGGTTCTAGTAGTTTGTTGTTTTTTAGGAGCATCAGCAACTAAGGCCATATTGCTCTGGGATATGCAGTGGTCATTCTCTGAACCTTTCCGCATCCTCCGTATTTGGTGGTGACGGGTTCGAACCCCAGTCTGATCAAGAAGTGTATGCTACGTACTGCTGCTCCTTCCCACCTGGCTATGGATGCGCCTCCTTATACAAGGGAATAATCACCTCCTTATCCCTGCTAGAAAAATTCCTATATATAATTGACAATACACCATGAGCTACTCTTGCAGCCCGTCTGCACTGCTCAGAAAACTTCATATCTGCCTGCACAACCACCCCCAGGTCCCTTTCATTCTCTACCACTGTCAGTGTAGTACCACAGAGTTGATACGTTGCTCTGGGGGTTGCTGTTTCCCATATGTAGTACTTTACATTTGTCAATGTTAAACATCATTTGCCACCTCTCAGCCCATCTGCTCAACCTTTCCAGATCCTGTTTCAGCAAAATAGTGTCAGTAGTGTCCTTGACAACCCTGCCAACCTTTGTATTGTCTGCAAACTTGGACAGTAAGCTTGATATACCATCATCAATATCATTTATTAATACAGAAAACAACAATGGACCCAACACTGAACCCTGAGGGACTCCATTGATAACATTAGTCCACAATGAACAGTGTCCATTGATTACCACTCTCTGTCTTCTCCCACTCAACCATCCCTTTATTCATAGCAGCAATTTGCCTCCAATGCCACATTGCTCCAATTTGTGCAGCAGTCTTCCATTTGCAACAGTATCAAAAGCCTTTTTAAGATTGAAATATATGATATCCAAGTTATTCCCTGCATCCTGTTACTTTGTGACCACATCATAGCATCCAATCAAATTGGTCAGAAAAGACTTCCGTTTAACAAAATCATGCTGTGTCTGAGCTGTAACTGAAGTCTTGTCTAGATGATTCTGCAGTGCTTCTTTAACCAGTGCCTCCATTAATTTCCCTAGAACAGAAGTTAAAGTAACAGGTCTGTAATTACTTGTGTTGCTCTTTAATCTTCCTTTGTGAATTGAGGTCACATTTACACATCTCCAGTCCATGGGTACCTACCCTGAGTCCAAGACAGCTCTCATAATTATGTCTTAGGGTTTGCTTACTTCCTTTGCTGCCTCCTTTAATATAACTGGAAAGATCCCATCCACCCCAGGTGCCTTTCTTATGTTTATCTTCAACAATTTCTCCTCCACTTTGCTCTGAGTTATTACAAAATCATCTAGCTCACTGCCAGAGTTTAATTCACCTCTGGCATTTCCCTCCCTGAATAATTCCTCATGTGTGAATTTATATGCAAAATACGCATTTAGTTTGTTAGCTATCTGAGCAGGATCATCAACAGTTGAACCATCGATATCCACTGGACCAATCTGATTCATCCCCTTCCTTCTAGAGTTTACAAAAGTAAAGAACTGTTTGCTGTTTTCCTTTGCATTCTTTGCCAAGGATTTCTCATAATCTGCCTTTGCCTGACTAATCTCCTTTGTTACTTGGTTACAGACAAGCTTATATCTATCATAGGCTTCCATGTCACCCATTAATTTATATGTATTCAATGCATTTTTCTTTTCTGCCATATGTCTCATTAGTTCATCTGACATCCATTTAGGCCTAAACCTTGAACAATATTTCTTAGTTGGCATGTAAAGCCTAGTAGCTTCCAAGATAAATATTTTGAATGCTTCCCATTTTGAATTTGCTGTTGGTAACATCATCAGTTGGTTCCACAGTATAGAATTTAAATACTGTCTCAGATCACCGAAGTCGCCTTTACGAAAGCAAAAAACCCTTCCCTTTACCCCTGATGGTAGTTACCTCTTTGAGTAAATCCCACTTGAGCACACTGTGATCACTGTCACCTAGTGGTTCATTTATCTGCAGATTCTTAATGCATGAAGAATCACTGCTGATAATCAGATGAAGAGTATTACTCCCTCTAGTTGCCTGCCGAACATGCTGATGTCGAAAACAATCATCCAATAAATCCACAAAAGCCTTGCTAGTGTGTGAGTGACCAACCCACAAATTCCAGTCGATATCTGGGAAATTAAAATCCCCCATTATAAGACTCTCTGATTTACTGGCCCACTCTATTTCCCTGTACAGTTGTTTGTTATACTCATCACAGTCATTAAGCCTATAAAACACTCCTACTCTCAATTTTGATCTCCCAATGCTTATGTCACACCAAACTGACTTGACACTGCACTGTCCAGAGATGTCGACTGGCTTCACTTCCTTGGATTTTATGTGTTTCTTAACTAATAGCATAACCTCTCCTCCCTTCCTATCCTGTCTATTCTTCCTATACACATTGTACTCCCAATATATTCTTCTATATATTACTCCCAATATATATTCCACTCTATATTCCTCATTTCCCTGACAATAGAGTCTCTGACAACAACTAGTTCCTATGTTGTACATTAATTATTAGCTATATGGTGCAAGGAAGCCTGAGGCGTATGCTGCACCAGCCAAAAAAAAAAAAAAAAAAAAAAAATTCCTGAGTTACCCTGAGAGAGAGAAAGGAATCACCAAGAAAGAGAACAATGATAATATCCAGCTCAGGACCCTCGATGTGCCAAGCCCATACTCACTAGATGTGAGCCCCTGGGGTTTGTCTTAGTAATATGGTTACTGAGCCTATCCCACATCTGAAATCTAAACTGATAGTACAAAAATTATATATGAAATAAAAATCCTTCATGAGACTCTTCTGAAAATAGACACAAGGAATCATAATTACTACCACATAATTTATATCATGGTAACAGTGAGCACAAAATAATTTCTTGTCATGAATTAAAATTTTTTTTAGGTTGATATCAAATAATCATTATGCAGGCAATACACGAGATGCAAATTTTATATAGATAAAGAAGCTGGCTGATAGATGAAGGTGGTCTTACCAAGCACATCAGCTGAGGCTGTGGAGACTTTGTTAACACTGCCCCCCTCCCTCCCACTAATTTCAAATTTGTTTGAAAGCAGTGCAAATAGTTGGACAACTTGTTGTAAAGACAATGTTTGTTCTGCAGTTAAAGGCCACATTTTTCATACCTTACTTATGACATTCACATTCATAACCCCGGCAACCCAAAGGTCGCGGGTTCGATTCCCGCCTCGGGCTTGGATCAAAGTACTGCAAAAACCTTGGGAGGTGCAATATGGCCACAGAAGCCGATGCGCCAACAACTACCAAATCAAAAAAAAAAAAAAAAAAAAAACATTCATAACAATACAGCTGTTGTAGTGGTAGGGATATATATATATATATATATATATATATATATATATATATATATATATATATATATATATATATATATATCATTGCTGATCGTTTCACAAGAGCTCATGAAGTAATATGCAGAATATTAACCTGGAAAGAAAGTAGTCTCAAATATGTGATGATACACAGTTCTTGTGGGTCACCTTCAGAAGGATACATTTTAAAGATATAGGGCATCCTTGGCACACAATGAGACTGCCTCTAGAAACCAGGGATGCCTGGTAGCTCTCTCATATATAAATTAATCCCAAAAATATGGCATCTGTGTACGTGTGCATGTATGCACAATGCATGCATCTGTGTAAATTACTTCTATAACTAGATTCAAGGAAAACTTGGAGTATCAAGGTAACATTTTATTTCTCATCTTTTCCATGACCTAAATATAAATGTCTATTCAAAATTTAAATACTTTATTACCTAACATTTTTTTGAATATCTGCAACTCAATGCTGGTGGAATTCTTTCAAAAAAAAAACAAAAAAAAAACATCCCATTTCATCCCTCCATTTGTTCCAAATGCCTGTCCAGCTCAGCCTTAAATTTATTTAGGCTATCAGCCTCCACAACAAAAGATGAAAGCCTGTTCCACCAATCAACTACCCGCTGGCTAAAGGCAAATTTCCGCACATCTATTCTACAACTATCTTTCCTCAATTTGAAACTGTGCCCCCTCAGGTTCTTAGTCTGCACAAGATGAAGAATCCCATCAGCATTCAGCTTGCTCAACCCATTCAAGGCCTTATAAACCTCAATCAGATCACCTCGCAGGTGCCTACTCTCCAGGTGCTGCAATTTGCAGAACTCAAGCCTTTCTTGGTAAGACCACCCCTTTGTTCCCCTCACCAATCTTGTTGCCCTTCTTTGTACTCGTTCTAGCAACTCTACATCCTTCCTAAAATGAGGTCTCCAGACCTGCACACAGTACTCTAGGTGTGGCCTGACCATTGCCTTTTATAACAGGATTATCACCTCCCTGTCCCTACTAGCAAAATTCCTATATATCATTGACAAGACTTCATGACCTGCCTTGGCAGCCCGTCTGCACTGCTCAGTGAACTTCATATTTGGCTGCAAAATTACCTCCAGGTCTTTTTCACTTTCCACTTCCCTGAGTGTAGTACCACCCAGTTGGTACGTTTCTCTTCTGTTATTGCTACCCATATGCAATACTTTGCATTTGTCAATGTTAAACTCCAGTTGCCACTTCTCAGCCCATTTTCCCAACTTATCCAGATCCGGTTGGAGTAGCATACTGTCATTACTGTCGTTAACAACCCTGCCAACCTTTATATCATCTGCCAACTTCGACATTAAACCTGATATACCTTCATCAATATCATTGATAAATATACAAAACAACAATGGGCCCAACACTGAACCCTGGGGAACTCCACTAATAACATTTGTCCACGAAGAGCAGTGTCCATTGATTACCACTCTCTGTTGTCTCCCACTCAACCATCCCTTTATCCATTGATGCCTCCGTAGCCAGGTGGGCAGGAGCAGCAGTGCGTAGCACACGCTTCTTGATTAGACCGAGGTTTGAGCCCGTGACCACCAAATACGGAGGATGCGGAAAGGTCAGGGAATGACCACTGCATATCCCCGGAGCAATATGGCCTTAGTTGCTAATGCTCCTAAAAACCAAATAACAACAACAACATAACCCTTTATCCATTGTAGCAGCTTACCCTTGATGGCATACCTCTCCAATGTGTACAGCAGTCTTCCATGTGCAACAGTATAAAAAGAGGGGGTATAAATAATATATTGAGGAAAGATGATTCCAGGGTAGATGAGCAGAGGTTTGCCTTCAGCCAGCAGATGGTTGATTGTTGGAACAAACTTCCATCTGTTGTGGAAGCAGGCAGTTTGAATGAATTCAGGGAAGAACTAGAAAAGTTATTGGAGGAGGTGGACAGGTGATGTGGGAAGTTTTTTATTTTTGGCTGTTGTTTTATAATCTTGCTTTCTTGCATCATAAAATGCACTACAACAACAAATACTACTACTAACAATAATAATAAATAAATTGCACTGGTCAGCAAAATAAAACATTTTTTTCACTCCCATTTAAAATTCCGGGTGTGATTTTTGTAGATTTGACATTGCTGAATTCAAATATGGCAGTCAGTAACACCCACCAAATTTAAGAGAGAAGGGATTAAAGTCAAAAACTAAGTTTCTAGTAAAAAAGATTTCATATATTTTGAGAAATTGTTACATACAGTACTAAATATTGAACAATATGTCTATTAACCTTATTCTATTTACAAAAAGGTTTATCTGGTAACAAAACACTTATTTTATCGTTGTTTGCCTATTATAATTGTCCACTGGTGTCTCATGTATGAGATTCCAATAGTAATCTGCCTACATATTTGGACTCCATTTTCCTTGGTATCTTTTTTGCATTTGAGAAATATCTTGGTGAAACCTCTTCACTGTATTCATCAGAGACCACTCTCAAGTTTTCAGGAAAAAAGTCTAAATGGGCCTGTAGGAAATGAAACTTTTTAATGACATGTTGCATACCAACTCTATGTATGCCAAAATTAGCTCATCCACAATTTCACTGTAATTTTGTGATTTCTCATTGCCTAAAATTTTCCAGCAGACATTTTCAAATGCCTTCCAGGCTGTTCTTTTTGTAGCATTTAATTTTTTAGTGAGTTCCTCATCTTTGAATATCACTTTGATTTGAGGACTTCCTCCCCCCCAAATGCCCTCTTTTATCTTGGCCTCACTGATTTGAAGAAACTTTTGCCTCAAACAAGAAGATCCTTCTCCTTTTTTGTTCATCTCTTTGGTCCTTGAGGTTGTCACAGACATTCTCTCAGATATGCCAGACAAGCTGTACTTGCTACCTGCGTGTCTAAAACGCTGATGGAACTGATATTCGGGTGACACTCAAGTCAAGTAGACCCAATTTCGGCGAAGCCCGGACAGTCTGTGACAGCCAAATCCTCTGCTTGCACTTTCACGATGGTGGGACTGTTAGTAATCCTGGGTATAACCTCCATGCACAAGTACATTGTGGGTGACCACACAGGTGTGAACCAACGTAAGCAGGGGTCGAGGTGTGGTGCCAATACCACATGGACGAACGCCGTCCCTCTATGTTACCAGGCAGTACTAGGTGGTAAATGACTCTCATCAACTGGTGCAATACCACCACTTTGCATATTGGAGGCTTGAAGTGGTGGAACCCATGTTTAGTCTCTAGAGCTAAGTTCCAGTCAACCCTTCCCTATCTCTTCCATCATGCAGTGTGATGACTTTTGAGGTTATGATGAACATCGTGGCGAGATCCAATATTCCTTACATTTTGAGGGTACAGCTTTAAAATGGTGTTCACAGGCCGGCCGCTAATTAGTACAGCGGACCAAACCTATTGGTAACTCTCTAGGAGGCTTCCGGATCAGCTACTATATAATCTTGCTACCTCTACTCTGCCAGATAGTGACTGGAAGGAGTCCGAGTAGTGTGTATGCGTGGAGCATTGTCGGGGCCATGTTATGTCAAGGATCTGGGTGTATTCTTACCATGTGTACACCATATCCAAAAATTTCATTACTTCATACAGCATGTCCCACCCACTTTTTCTTACTATTGAATTCACCATGAATTGTCAAACTAATAGAGCAAGCTTATCTGCGAAAAGATCTAAACCTTCCAAGCACTTCCTAATTCATTTCACAAATATACGTGGTCTCAATTCTAATCTCAACGATGTCCATTTCCCTCTGCCAAACCCCATGTACTTTTTCTGACAGAATCTCAGTTATCGGTTGATTCAACTACTGCTCATCTCAGATGCCCAAATTATTCGCTGTATGATTCCTTTTGCCTCAAAGGTGGTACTTGTGCATATGTCCATTCTGATATTTCCTGTCAGAGACTTGGCAATTTGGAATCTCCTCTCTTTGATCTGCTCCAGCTTAAAATCCCTGTACCTCATTGTGTCAAATTCATCTGTTGTCTCTACCATTCTCCTAACTCCACTAATCACTTGGAGCTCTTTGACTTCCTCTATTTGCAACTTGACTTTCTCCAGTCCAACTTTCCTAACAGTGAGGTGATTTTCCTTGGTGATTTTAATGTTCACAACTCCAGCTGGCTTCCGTTTTCTAGTCACACCGACCCAGCTGGTCGAGATGCTGAGGCTTTTGCAATTACTAATGACCTTGCACAGATTGTTCATTTAACTCCACGAATACCAGACAATCCTAATCATACAGCCAATATGCATGCTCTTTTCTCACAAACAACCCTTCTAAGTACACGGTCGAAGTGAGAGGTCCTTTAGGCACTTCAGATCACAACTTGGTGATTGTCTCTTCTCCAATGGAACCTTTATCTCATGGCTTCTCTGAACCTCGTGTTGTTTGGCATTACAAGAATGCAAAATGGAATGACCTGCGAGACTTCTTTTCTTCTTTTCCTTGGTCGGATTATTGTTTCAAAACTTCTGATGTCAACATTTGCTCAGATTGTGTCAGTGAAATTACTCTTGCAGGAATGGAATCCTTTATCCCACACTCCTCTTTAAAATCTTGACCTTTATCTAAACCTTGGTTTTCCAATAAATGTGCTAAGGCTGTTCAAGAGAAGAATTTTGCATATCGTAATTGGCTTGTTTGTAATTCTTCAGTTTCATTTTCAGCCTACACCAAAGCTCGCAACAATTGTAAAGCGGTTATTAATCAGTCCAAACTAGAGTTTGAACGGGCTAAGAGTAGAAAACTTGCTTCTTGCTCTAATGGCAGCTGAGCATTCTGGTCTCTTGCCAAAGCTATTGGATGCAAACTTTTGCCCATCTCTGCTCCCACCTCTGTCCAAACCAGATGGTTCTGTTGTCACTTCAGCCAAGGATAAAGCTGACCTGCTAGCATCCCATTTTTCTTCCACTTCATTCCAACACACTCCATTCAATGCCTCCTGTGGTCTTCCATCAAAAGGATGTCAGAAGGATTTTGACGAATCTTGATTCTAAGAAAGCTCCAGATCCCGATGGTATTTCTCCACTTGTTCTCAAAACCTGTGCTCCTGAACTTACTCCTATTCTATGCCGCCTTTTTTCACTTTCTTATTCCAAAGCTGTTTTTCCTTCTGCTTGGAAATTTTCTCATATCCAGCCAGTTCCTAAAAAGGGTGACAAATCACTCCAATCCAATTATCATCCCATTGCAATTACTTCTATTCTTTCTAAAATAATGGAGAAATCAATTAACTGCCAACGCTTAAACTACCTAGAAACCTGCCGTCTGATCAACGATCGCCAGTATGGATTCCGTCAGTGTTGATCCACTGGTGATATTCTGGCTTATGTTACCCATTTATGGACTAATTCAATGGAAAGGTTCGGTGAAACACAAGTGGTTGCTCTTGACATCTCAAAAGCTTTCGATCGTGTTTGGCATAAAGGTCTTCTAAACAAGCTTCCATCTTATGGTTTGCCAATTGGTTTTAGTAATTGGTTATCCAGTTTTCTCTCTGATCACTCACTGAGGCTCTCTGTCTTCTAACTTCTCCACTAATGCTGGTGTCCTCTCAGGTTGTTCTTTCCCCCACTCTTTTCCTCTTGTATATTAATGACCTTCTTCCATTGACTAGAAATCCTATCCATAGTATTGCTGATGATAGCACATTGCATTCCATTTTTCATTTTGAGAAACCTTGTCCTGCTCAATCAGCTTCAACTTCTCGAAAATCTGCTACCAATTCCTTAAATGCCGGTCTTCAGGTAATTCTCCAGTGGGGCAAAGACAATTTAGTCGATTTCAACCCTTCTAAATTCAGTCTGGTCTTATATCTCTCAAAAAGGATTCTTCTGCTCCTATGCTTATCTTTAGTGACAGTCCGATTTCTAGGCAAAATGATATATGTCTTTTGGGGATTACCCTGACTTCTAATCTCTCTTGGCACAAGTACATTACAAATATTGCTTCCTCTGCATCTAAAAAACTTGGTTTTCTCTTTCGCTCTTGGCGTTACTTTTCTTCCAAACAGCTGCTCACTCTGTATAAATCGCAAATCCACCCTGCCATGGAAGGTTGTTCCCACATCTGGGGTGGTGCCCCCCCCCAAAACCTCTCTCTCACAGGCTTCTTGATTCCATTCAGAAGAGGGCAGTTAGGTTAATTAATGATTCATCTCTAACAGAGTCTCTCCACTTGCTGTCTCATAGACGTACTGTTTTTGCTGCATGCCTTTTCTTCAGATACTTCCATGGGCACTGTTCTTCTGAATTTGCTTCTATAATTCCTCCGGCTCTCTCTTTCAAAACAGTCCGAACACGTGCCACCAACATCCATTTACGGTCAAACTTGAAACTCACAGAACCAACTTTTCATCTTCCTTGTTTATTCATTCAACTGCCGTTTTCTGGAACAACATTCCTTCATACCTATTTCCTGAAAATTAAAGTCTACAGAAGTTCAAGTCCAATGTCAACAAATATCTTTTTTCGTCTTCTCAACCTCTAACCCAAGCACGGTACTAAGTACTATAGGTTCTAATAACTCTTGTGTTTGGGGTTTACATAATAAAAAAATAAATAAAATAAATAAATATTTTTATCAAACCTAGCTTGATGTGCAATGGAAGTAAACAGATTTTTGACTTATCCACTAAAGGAGGATGTGCTACATTTTTCTGGCCTAGTGTAGTTTCTGAATGGTCTGAATTGTTTACCCTGCAGTGGCAATCTTTCACTCGGCTGTCCCACTTGCATAAAAAGTAGCAGTATTCAGTGTGCCCACCTTGCAACCCAGTAATCAAAGCTACCACTTTTAGGTCAGTACAGGTATTCCATTTGCATTCTTGATAGCATATTTTTTGCAAAAGAACTTACAGGTTCTTGTATGTTTCCTTCATGTGAACTGCATGGGCCAATGGTATAGATGGATACTAATTTCCGTTATGGAGCAAAACGTCTTTCAAACTGACCTCGGGTTAATCAATGAAAAGCCTCCACTTCTTGGGGATGTGCTCCATATGTAACTCTTTCATTAATTCCTGGATACTTACAATAAACCAAAGCACCATCAATGAAGTAAAAGGTCATGTTAGAATGCTTCTTCCTATAAAAAGACACCTTGACACTCTTTTCAAGAAGATTTCACTGCCGAAACTGTGATCCTAGTAATTGAGCCTTGGTTTTGGAGGTCCAAATCTCTGACCAAATCATTCAATTCTGCCTGAGTGATTAGATGTGGCTTTGCAGTATCAAGAGATGAAAAGTGTGGAACTGTTCTTGTTCTGGGTTCTACATCTTCTGGAGACTCCTTTTCTATTCCTGAATCAGAGTCAAGTCGATAAGTTTCTGGTAGATTTGGCATTGTATCATTGTGAGAAACAGGCCTTAGAGCAGAAGATATGTTGAGATACTCTATTTTATGTTTGGATTTCCCAGAAAAATCGGAAATATTGGTCATGCAAAAATAAAAATTGTTTATGTGGTCTTGAGGTTCTGATCATATCACTGAAACAGCAAAAGGCGTCGATTTATGAATACCTCTAAGTCAGTCTGTTAATGTCCTTGAACATGAGCTACAGGAAATCTTTGGCACCCATACTTTATCTTGATCTCTGACCTTACATCCAAAATAGAGTTCACAAGTTGTGACAGTGGCTTCTACTGTGATTTTAATATCACTTCTACACAAATGTAGCAAAAGCTATCGGGCCTATTTCAGCAAGAACGCAACATATTTCATGTACAGTTGAATATGAACAGAATTAAGAAATTGTCGATTTTTATTTCTAATTTAAACACAGTTCACGATTTACATTAATGCACACAACACTTGTTTACAAACACTAATTCACTAAAACACTTGTTCACTTTATTCACCATTCACTAAAACACTTGTTCACTTTATTCACCATTCACTAAAACACTTGTGCACTTTATTCACCATTCACTAAAACACTTGTGCACTTTATTCACCATTCACTTTCTGAAACAAGTACACTTTTTTATTACGAAAATTCTTGCTTCGTGTGGAAACACTCATGTATATATCAGTAGAGAAGTTTTTAGAAGGCTCACAATGTTTCTAGAAAACTCCATCAAAAGTTCTAGAATCTTCCAGAAACACCCCCGGTCTTTCTTCCACACATAAAAATATTCTACAATGTTCCAGAACATTCTCAAATGTTGTAGAAAGCTCCTGAATGCTCCAGTAATCTCCAAATGTGCTAGGGAAAAAAATAGATAAAATAGATGGAAAAGATGATTAAACCATCTACAGGTCTTGGTTTTTAGTCATTATCCTACGATATTTGAAAACTGAGGATGATGAAAACTTTTTAAGTACATATCTGAGTTTTTCAACATATTTCCTATGAAATAATTCTTAATTAGAATTATTTCAAGAAGAAAATTGATGCCAACCAGTGTTGATTTTGAATATTTAATGTAGCTCTTAAAATCAAATAGATTCTGGTTATCAGATAATTACTCTGATATAATATTTTTTGATATAAATGTCTAATAGCAATGATTTTGACTCTGTAATAATGCTATAAAAATCTGATTTAAAAAGATCTAGCAACTTACACAGTGAGCAATGCTAATATGTAATATTCATATAAATTCCTGTCTTAATACTGTCTATGCAATTATATATATATATGAAAAAGAACTAAAGGTGTGATTTAACTTTGTACTAACTTTGTAACATAATTTTAAAACAGCACTAAAGTTATGATTTAATTTTGCAGGCATTTTTTATCTTGAGAAAAAAGTTCAATCATGTGACACACTTGCATTTGATTCACCATACAGGCACCTTTGTAGCAACTTGGATTTTATTAAAGTATGCCCCAGGTAAACATTATTACATTAAATAGAAATTTTTTAATGAGACTGCTGTCATTTATTATGCCACTGAAAATGTACAGAGTTATCCAATTAAACTGCGACCCAGTTTGCAGTACAAAAATTGTATTAAAAATGAGTACAGCAATTCATTAAAATTACACTGCCCAACAAAATTAATAGAACAAAATGTTTTTCAAGAATATTTTATTGTGAACAGTGTCACCAAAGATGAATGTTTGATATAATAGGCATCCTGGCATGCAAATTCTGAGTATCCAATAGAAATCGAGCTACCACCATACAGAGTCATTTTATAGGCATGAAAATTATTCATGCCTATAAAAACATGGGTTGCGACCACATTGCGTCATTCCCATTTTTTTGACTTGCTCAGTGGGATAGCCACATCTCCAGTACTCAGGATGGCAAGTCATCATCATTTAAATGATTCTTTGAGGTGGTGGGCTGTTGGGAGACTTGAAACCGGGCAGTCGCAGGTGGAGGTAGTGGTGGTGGTGGAGGCATGTGGACATGTGTTTTTGTAATGGGCAGCACCTAGAACGTCAGTTCATCTCCACCTCGTATCTCTGTGAAGAACAGTACCACTGTAGAAGGGCCAGAAATAAGTAGTGTATGTTTGTGTGTATTATGTGTGTGTTCTGTTCTTGTGTCTGACCACTTGGCTACCCAGAATCATCAGTCACCTGGACAGATGATTCTGGGTACTCGTCCACACCACGGGAAGGTGGGCCAGTCTCAATGGAGCTCGCACTGTCTCAATTCGAGACTCTGACCCACCTGATGTTGGCAAAAGATGGGCCAGATTCCTCTGGGGGCCCACTACAGAGGAGAGAAAAAAAAAAAAAAAAAGGATTTCCCCGTGGTGTTAAAAAAAAAAAAAATAAATAATAATAATAATAAACAAATAAATAAAAAGTAAATGAATAAATAAATAAATAGAAAATAAATGAATAAAAAAAAATAATAAATAAATAAATAAAATAAAAATAAAAATGGTGGTGGAGGCAGGCACTTGGCTTAATTTGTCATGCAATGTCGACTTAGCACTTTGGAAGCAGTTTCGGGAGACAGGAACCATTACAAAAAGAATTGGCCAAGGATCGCTTGAGGGCTACGTCAAGCAGAACAGACCACTATTTGGCTCTAACAGCAAGACGAAACCTGTGATGTCCTGTCATCAACTGTCTCTTCAGGTTGCTGCAGCCCCAGGTGAAAACATTTCCAGCTGGATATCATCATTCTTCTCTTCCTTGTGATTCCCTTTAATCTCTCTCTCTCTCTCTCTCTCTCTCTCAGGGTAGTTCAGAAATTTTTTTTTTAGCTGGTGCAGCATAAGCCTCAGGCTTCCTTGCACCATATGGCTAATAATAATAATAATAAGTGGACTATGTTAAGAAAGCTCAATTCAAGTGGATTCTATGCAAGGAAGTCACTGGTTTGTCTTTGTCTCCCATTAACCCCAAACCACTGCAGAGCCTGTTGAAACTGGTGCCATGAACATGGAGATCTGGCAAATGGGGTACAGTTCTGTTCTCAGATGAGTCCCGTTTTAACCTAGTGTGGGGAAGAATAATGATCAACGGCCGCACTCCTCTTCATGTTTTTGATAAGGGTACCATAATTGCATAGAAGTACCAAGAACAGATCCTCGAACCGTAGAATGTGCAACATTTTAGGGGTGCAATTAGCCCAGGCTTTCTTTTTATGTACGACAATCCTTTTGCATGTAGAGCTAAGGTGGTGGAGAAACATCTTGAAACTGAAGATATCCAATGACTGCCATGGCCAGCACAATCCTCACACTTAAATCCAATGGAATATGTGTGGGATGCCCTTGGGAATCACATTGTATGCCAATAGCCAACTCCTCAGTGACTTGGTGAGCTAAGGTTAGAATGGGATTTGTTGTCATAAACATCCTTGTATTGATGTAATGTGACCTTTTTGGTATTTCTTATACAATCCCATAAATGTCCCTTATACCTGTCCAAAATTTTTTGCTGACTCTTCATTTCATTGTTATTCTATGGTACACCACCATACCAAATTTTTACTGCTTTGTTGCAAGCTGCAAAAGTAACATCATGTGGTCTCTACGTGTTCTGTTAATTTTGTCAGGCAATGTATACAGAATGTACTTGAAATATCTACACTACTCATATAGAAATGCAATCACTCTTTTTAGTGCTTGATGCAACTCTATGAAGAATATGGTCATCAAAGGCACAAATACAGTTTTCAGGTATAAATATTTATTATTAGCCTCTTGGCATTGCTACAATAATTTTAATGAAAAGTGGTGTTCCAATATAAACATGTTCTTCTCTGAAAAATCCTATGTTATGCTCGTAACATTGGATTTTTCCTGTTATGTGAAAACATAGGAAAAATCCTACATTATGTGAGCCAGGAAAGCCCATGGTGTCCTATTGATGATTTATCGAATGTTATCCTGCAGAGATAGGGAGGTCATAATCGCACTGTATAAGGCAATTGTAAGACCACATTTGGAATACTGTGTTCAAGTATGGAGACTCATCTGAAAAAAAGGCATCGGGTTTCTTGAAAGGGTTCAAAGACAAGCAATTCAAATGGTGAGATCGGCAGAAGGATGACCATATGAGGAAAGACTCCAATTTTATGGGTTACAGAGCTTGGCAACCAGGCACCTCAGAGGTGACCTGACTGAGGTTTATAAGGCTCTGAGAGGGATTAGTAAAATGAATGAATTTGGAATTCTCACTGCTAAAAAAAATTCCAGAACTAGGAGTCATAAATTCAAATTACAGAGATTGAAGTTTAGATTAGATTATAGGAAGTTTTATTTTAGCTGGGAAATTGTTGATTGCTGGAACAAGTTGTCCTTGCAGGTAGTTGAGGCTGACAGCTTGAATAACTGAAAGGTCAACTGGATAGTACCTGTGTAAAGATGGAAGCATATAATTTGTATTTTCTTATCTACTTGTTTTTTTTTTTTCCAGTGCAGCAAAAGCCTGTGGCTTCCTTGCACTGTATGGTGAAAAAATTCTATGTTATAGTAATAGTAATAGTAGAACATATGATTTTTGATGTACTGCTCAAATACCACATCTGTCACAACAAAAATATCTTAATCCATATCTGACAATGTCACAAGCTCTGTTCCCTAGCTGCATCACCACATACACTGCTTAACAATGGGTTTGCTTGATAATTGGATAATCCTGTATAAAAATGAGTAATTTTAATTGAGTGAATTGGTTAAGTCTAATATTGAGCTTGTGATGCAATATGCAGAATAAACTGCATCCATATTTATTATTGTGTTTTTATACTCAATTTAATAATTTTTTTAAAATTTTTTTTGGTGTACCTGCTTTTAATTTTCAAATGATAAGCTCTGTTACACCAGCTACAATACATCATATTTTACTTTTGCATATTGGTCACAGTAGAACATTAGATAGAACTACAACTCTGCAACTAAAAGGCTGTGGATTTGAATTATGGCAAGTATATGGTGTTGCTCAGTGGTTCTTATTAAGGATCCTGCTGTTTACCATTTTTATAAATGCTTGGGATATGCCGACTTTCTGGAGTTCCTTGTAGGTGTTTGCTGGGAGACCTATTGCTGTTAGGCTGTCATGTAGGGTCTTTGGCACCATACCTGTGGTTGACATGATGATCGGGATGGTCATTACTTGTTGCATATGCCACATCTCTTTGATCTCCTGTCTTTGAATTGCACCATATGGCTAATGATTATTATTATTATTAGCCATATGGTGCAAGGAAGCCTGAGGTTTATGTTGCACCAATCTATCATATATTTGGATCTTAGTGTATACTGTTGCACATGGAAGACTGCTGCACAAATTGGAGCAGTGTGGCTTTGGAGGCAAATTGCTGCTATGGATAAAGGGATGGTTGAGTGGGAGAAGACAACGAGTAGTAATCAATGGACATTACTCTTCGTGGACTAATGTTATTAGTAGAGTCCCTCAGAGTTCAGTTTTGGGTCCATTATTGTTTTCTGTATTAATAAATGATATTGATGATGGTATATCAAGCTTAATGTCCAAGTTTGCAGATGATACAAAGGTTGGCAGGGTTGTTAATGTTACACTAATGACAGTACACTGCTGCAACAGGATCTAGAAAAGTTGAGCTGATGGGCTGAGAGGTGGCAAATGAAGTTTAACATTGAAAAATGTAAAGTACTACGTATGGGAAGCAGTAATCCCAGCGTAATGTACCAACTCTGTGGTACCTCACTGACAGCGGTAGAGAATGAAAAGGACCTGTGGATAGTTGTGCAGGCTGATATGAAGTTTTCTGAGCAGTGCAGACGGTCTGCAAGAGTAGCTCATGGTGTCTTGTCAATGATATACAGGAATTTTTCTAGCAGGGATAAGGCAATGGTCAGACCACATCTTGAGTACTGTATACAGGTCTGGAGGCCTCATTTTAAGAAGGATATAGAGCTGTTGGAACGAGTACAGAGAAGAGCAACAAGATTAGTGAATGGAACAAAGGGTTGCTCTTATGAAGAAAGGCTTAAGTTTTGCAGATTACAGTGTCTGGAGATTAGGCACCTGCGAGGTGATCTGATTGAGGTGTATAAAGCCTTGAATGGTTTGAGCATGCTGAATGCTGATGGAATTCTTCCTCTTGCTCAGAATAATCACCTCAGAGGGCATAAATTCAAATTAAGGAAAGCCAGATGTCGGATAGATGTGTGTAAATTTGCTTTAGCCAGCGGTTAGTTGGTTGGTGGAACCGACTTCCATCACTTGTTGTTGAAGTTGATAGCCTAAACAAATTTAAGGCTCAACTGGACAGGTATTTCGAACGAATGGAGGGGTGAAATGGGAGTGGTTTTTTTTTTTTTTTTTTTGGCTGATGCTGAATAAGCTTGCTTTCTTGCATCATATGCCTCTATTAATGCTAATGTTAATCTGCACTGCTCAGAAAACTTAATATCTGACTGCACAATTAACCCCCCACAGTTCTTTTTCATTTTCCACTACCCTGAGTGTAGTATCACACAGTTGGTATGTTACTCTGGGGTTATTGCTACCCATATACAGCACTTTGCATTTGTCAATGTTAAACCTCAGTTGCCACATCTCAGCCCATCTGCTAAACTTTTCCAGATCCTGTTGCAGTAGTGTACCATCCTTACTATGATTAAAAACCATACCAACCTCTATCGTATGCAAACTTGGACATTAAGCCTGATATACCTTCATCAATATCATTAATAAATAGAGAAAACAACAATGGATCCAACACGAACTCCTGGGGGAAAACCCCTAATAACATTAGTTCACAAAGAGCAGTGTCCATGATATAAAAATTATTTTTTGCATTCAGTTCCTTTGTGACCACATCATAGTATCCAATCAGATTGGTCAGACAAAACTTACCCTTAACAAACCCATGCTTTGTCTTAACTATAACTGCAATCGTGTCTAGATGATTCTGCAATGCTTATTTAACCAGTAACTCCATTATTTTACCTAGAACAGAAGTTAAACTAATAAGTCTGTTAGTTTAACTCGTGTCAACTTTCGATACCCCCCACCCCTTTGTGAATTAGGGCATCTTCATTTGCGCATCTCCAGTCTGTGGGGATCTCCTCTGAGTCCAAGGATGCCCTCATAATCATGGCTAAGGGCCTCCTTTAGTATAATTGGATATATCCATCCCAGGTGCCTTTCTTATGTTTAACTTCAACAATTTCTCCTCCACTTTGCTCTCAGTTATTACAAAATCATTTAACACCCTGTTAGAGTTTGATAAGCTTCTGGCCGCCACTTTATTATTATTATTAGCCATATAGTGCAAGGAATCCTGATGCTTATGATGCACCAGCCAAAAAAAAAAAAAAAAAATTCTGAATTATCCCGAGAGAGAGAGAGAGAGAGAGAGAGAGAGAGAGAGTCAAAAGTAGAAGGAAATCACCAAGAAAGAGAAGATTGATGATATCCAGCTCAGGACCCTGAGTGTGCAAAGCCCATACTCACCAGATGTGAGCCCCTGGGGTTTCTCTACAGATTTCCTCATGTGTGAATGTAGATGCAAAATACCCATTCAGTTTGTCAGCTACCTGAGCAGAATCATCAATAATCGAAGCATCAATATCAAGTGGACCAACCTGATTCATCTGATACCCATGAAAAGGAGACAACTCCTTTTCATGGTATCAGAAACTGAGCACAATAGCAGAAAAAGAAGATGAATTTTTAAATGTGACAGAGTAATATTAGTACTAGCAAACAATGCAAATAGCAACAGAAAAAAAAAAAAAATGCTACCCATATCACCTGCCCATCCTCTTTAACACATTAATTCTTTCTTTCAAAATAACCACTTGTGCAACACCAGATGAAAATTTACAATAATCAGCTATCTGCTGGCTGAAGGCAAATTTCTGCACATCAATCCTGCAACCCTCATGCTCCCTCATAGTCTGGGAAGAGGAAGGATTCTGTCAGCATTGATCTTACTCATTTATTTCCACCAGGCCTTATCATCTTGAAAACAGAAAACAGCATCAAAAGTTCTTTGTTTAAACTGTTTAACTGTTATTGTCACGGATGATTACACTATCTGTTAAAAGTTTGAAGTTGGCAGGCCTGGCCCTCAGTTTTGAGTAGTCATGAAAGTGGAGGCTTATTTTTTTTGCAGTCTCAATATATACTGAATTTGAATCTTATATTCTTCTACCAGAGACTTAAGAGAATTTCATGAAATATATATTTTCCATTTTCCTTGTTTTCTATTTTTTATTAGGTTAAACCATTTGTATGGTTTAATCTAATTTTTGGTACCGTTACTTGAATTACAATACCTGAACAAGTTTCACATTTGAATCTATAGATTTGTCAATGTGAAGGTTCACATAAGCTTTAATACCTTGAATCCACTACACTAGGCCATCTTCTTTATCCCAGCTTCATTTAGAACCAGTTATCCAATTAAGCACTTTAATCACATTTCAAAACTTGTAAACATTACCCAGTTAAATCTTTTTTGATTGTACCAGTTACTTTCCAAAGGAATCTAAAAAAAAAAAATAAATAAAGGCACTTTCTTATCTCAACTTTTGAAATTATTTACATTGTATCTCAAAATATTATTGTTGTTCCATTTGGTAATAGCAAAATAACAGTAACAAATTATTATTATTATTATTAGGTAAAACAAATATTTATAGTTGTTCTTTGTTTGGTGGTAAAGAAATAACTAAAATATAAAATGAACGTGATTTCTATGAGCAGGTCCATATATCATAAAATTCCTCACTGTGTTCTTTTTGTTAGTCTAAAATTAATCAAAATATATTGAACTATTTAAAAACATTCCATTTTCTCCTGTAGCTTTTTTTGAATGACTCTTCTTAGTTCTAAATTAAATAAATAATGTTATTACTAATATTTATAATATTTTCAGGTGGTAGCAGTGGCGTGGCAATACTCTTGAACACCTTCGTGCATTTATTCATGTATGCTTATTATGCATTAGCAGCTATAGGACCACAAATGCAAAAATATTTGTGGTGGAAGAGACATCTCACTGAATTACAAATGGTAAGCTATTTAAATATTCTTTTTCCATAAAAAAGACAAAAATATTTTTAAACTGCTGATAGACACAAGGTTCCCATCCATGATTAAAATTCACTTTCCCCTTGCAGTGAACTACACAATATTCTTTCACCCTGCCATTGATTCACTACAATATAAATAATTAAATAAACAATAATTAAGGATTAACAGATTAGACATACCGGGTGGTTATAAAATAAGTTTTCCTATTCAGGAGACCCTAGTGTCAAAACGGTTAGAGATAGTGCTGTGAAAATCAGTGGGTATGTCATTTAGAGTATGGGGAAGTGATTTGTAGAAGAGAAAAAATTAGTTCAAATTTCCGCCACCAGGGGAGAAATTGGCACTGTAACCATGAGATGGAATACTTAACTTAGGATTACATTTTAATATCAGAACTTAGACATCTACAGATATTGTTCTATGCGCTTTCCTTCACTTGAGATGACATTCTGAAAATGGAGGACTACAATTTTATGTAGCATCTCATTGGGGCTGTTGGCTACATGCTACTTGCTTTCAAATCGACAAGCATTTGTATGCCACCAGGCAAACTCTGTGTTTCAGGTATCCCCATAGCCAGAAATCACAGGGATTGAGATCTGCTGATCGGGCTGACCAGAACTGCTGAAAGTCTCTAGAAATTATGCGATCATTTCCTAATGTTGAACGGAGCAGTTCCTTCATTTGTCGACCACCATTGCCTTTCTTGCTGAGCAGGAATAATGTATTCTCTTAGAAGAGTGCAGTACCATGCACTAGTTACCATACACCTTACGGGGGGGGGGGGAGATGAGGTGTAGACGCTTCAAAGAAAAATGGTCCAATTATAAACTCTGCTGTGAATCCACACCATATTATAACATATGGACTTTGTAGTGGTCCTTCATGCACAGCAGATGAATGAGAAGTTCCCTATATTCGGCAGTTTTGTGCATTTACAGCTCCATGAAGAGTGAAATGTGCTCTCATTAGACCACAAGATCATTCGAGCCCATGTATTGTCCAGTTCCATATGAGCCAGAAATCGTAAAGCAAAGCCTATTCATTGTTGCTGTTCACAAGACTTTAGTTCTTGCACTATGAACCTTGTATGGGAATCAGCATAAAATTATTCGAAGCACTTTACGTACAGTAGACCATGGAAGGTTCAAGTCTTTTGACACTTCTGGCAGGCACTACTGACTGGTAGTGTTTCAAATTCTGACCATCGCAACCCACTTCATCCACTACCTCCGTTCCGATATGTGGTCATCCCCTGCCTGGAATTACTCTCCAGTTGCTTCAAATTTCTTTATCAGTTTTCGAAGCCCCACTGATATCAAAGGTCCTTTACACAAACCTTTAAGTTTCCGATATTCATGTAGTGCTGCTTTAGCGTTACTATTATTCTGGTCGAACAGTTTTACTAAAAGAACACGTTCCTTTTTTTTGTAAGAGCCATAATGGTTATTGACGGTGGCATTGGCCTTTCTGCTTTTATCTAGCATTATGTCATTAACATTAGCAAAGGTACGTGATGCAAGAAAGCAAGCTTATATAGCATCAGCCAAAAAAAAAAGTTTGCATAAGCAACGTGTCCTGAAGTAAATGACAACTTTTACATGTGTGCAGCGCCATTTTCCCTGGTGGCGTAAGTTTGAACTATTTTTTTTTTTTTTTTTTTCATCTACAAATCGCTTCTCCATCCCCTAAATAACACTGATTTTCACAGTGCTAACTCTAACCTTTTTTGACACTAGGGTCTCCTGAATAGAGAAACTTATTTTTTAACCACCCAGTATATATAGTTAGATGCAAATTTTATCAAAGGAACAAATAATACATCTGCAAGGAATGGTGGGATTATATCATGTGGGCATAAACAGTGGTACATTATACCTTCATGGGGCCAAGGCAAAATGGAATTCAGGGGGCCTAGCTAAAGAAAAAACTAATAAAGAGCATTTTCAATTTCATTTTATTGTGACAACAAAACAAATAAATTATATGACATAAGGACAAAATAAAAATTTCATCAAAATTGGTAAAACCATTTTTGAAAAAAGCATAATTTCCAAATTAATCTTCAAGTAAAGTTCATTAACCTTGGCAGCTAGACAGTTCAGTTTCCGATAAAAAAATTGCTTAAAATATTAGCAAAAAAACAGTAATGAGTTTTTTAAACAGTGATTTTGGGGTGAGGGCCCTCTGATCGGAGGCCTCTTTTTTGCCTATAGGCTAATGTGCCACTGGGCTTAAAGCAATGTTCCATAGAGGTATGATAGATACAGGATATTTTTTAATACAAGTAGTTATGTTTTTAATAATGCTATTCTGCTGAGATGAAAATGTGATAAATTTTTACCAATTACCAGGACTTTAGCAACTTGAAAGTTTCTATTTACTATTTTCTCTTATTAGTTTCATAAAAGTAAATCTATTACAATATGTGAGGACCAATTATAGTTGATTAAAAACAAAATGTTCCTGTAATATATAATCATTTAAAATGCATCATAACACGAGCAAGTAAAAAATTGAAAAAAAAATAATGGCTTGAATATAGTTGAAAAATTCATTGTTGCTATTTTTATACTCTACACTTTTTTTTAAGCAATATCAGGTATTATACTCTTTTCCGTCTTTAAATTAAGTATAATTCTCTAGCCACTAAGAAAGCATCAAAAAGAAACTTTTCCAATTAGAGACACATCTTGGAGCACCATTAAATTGCAGACCAGCAAACCCTTTAATTATCATGTAAAA
The DNA here is from genome assembly GCF_048544385.1 of Mastigoproctus giganteus. Lineage (NCBI taxonomy): Eukaryota > Metazoa > Arthropoda > Arachnida > Uropygi > Thelyphonidae > Mastigoproctus > Mastigoproctus giganteus. The sequence continues at coordinate 187,682,064 of NC_143578.1, forward strand.
AATTGTAATATTCAGTAATATCCTAAAACTAGTTACTAAATTGGGGACAAACACTTCCTGGATATGAATGGGTCCAATGATTTTCAGTTGAAAATATTTCAAGAGATAAACAATTACTGGCATAGCTTTTCTAATGTGTAGACAGCTTTCTAATGTAATCACTAGAGTCAGTCTTCTAATATGACTATCACAGGACAGTTCAGGAAAATACTCATTGAATGAGTACTGAAATAATTGAAAGGAGAAGGTAAAGTTATTGCTTTTGAACAGCTTTAAATTTAGCAAGGAAAAACAGAGCTAAGACATGGCAAGAGCTTCTGGAGCTGCACAAAGAGACAGGCCACTGTAAAAAAAAAAAAAAAAAAAATTATAGGACAAGATAATTTATACCAAGAAGGGGATGAAAAACATTGTCATAAAAAATTAACAAAATTGTTATTTCTTAAGCCAAAAGAAATGCTGAAGTGGATATATCAGAAAAATCATCAAAATTAATTCATTCTTCTCTGAACCAATGTAACAAAACAGGAGTAACATACAAAACGTTTATATTGCTAGGTGAAAAAGTGTTAGAAACTTAATTTGGAATTTTCACGAAACTTGATGGTTGCAGACCATGAAAAGCCATTCACAACACTGTATTAGCTATCTGGCCAAATTCTTGAATCAAAGAAGAAGCATTATGTGGATAGCGGGAACTTGCTATGGCCCAACTGTTCCGTTGTTTTAGTAAAAATATAATTTTTGTCCCATTTTTTTTAAAAAAAATGCTTAAATATTGACAGAACATAACCTATAATTGCGTTTATATCATAGGATGGCTGTCATCATAGGTAGTAGTCATTTGTGAACCACAGGTTAGAGATGCATAGATCGAATGCCAAGAATTCCATCTGCTGGTGATTACCACCACAACTGAAAGAGATTGACAATTTTTGTCACAGGCCATTAAAATCAGTTCAGCAATGTGTTGCATATCAGTAATTGATCAGTAAGTAATCTGTAGTTGGTATTTGTTCTGTGTGCCTGTTGGTTTCCGCGTACACACACTTGAAAGTTTTTATTTTATAATTTTAAAAGTTTTAAGCCTCAAAATTTAAAATGTCAAAAAAGAGAAATTGCACATTTAAGAAAGATCTTCAAAAAGAATTCAAATTTATTAAACTGGACAATTAAAATAGTAATAAAACAAAAGTGGTTTGTCAACATTGTAATGTTCATTTTACTGTTGCTCATGGAGGTAGGAGTGACATTAACCAACATCTACGCAGCTAGAAACAAGTATGCTGAGAAAATTTTGAATTCGATTCAAAGCATCAGCTTGTTCATCATAAGATGTGATGATGGTGAAAGTGATAAAATCGCAGCATGCAAAGCTCTTGTTGCCTATCATACCGTGCATCACAATCAGAGTTTTCGTATAAATGACTTCATTGTCAAAATTGATAAAAAAATATTTATCAACCAAAATTTTCTTACGTGCATACAAAATCAGAATCAGTAATTACTAAAGTTTTATCACCATATATACTGGATGAAGTAATAATGAATTTGAATGAAACTAAAAGCATTACAATAAGTTTAGATGTGTAAAACAAAAAAGACATGAAACTGTTTCCGATTGTTGTGCGATACTTTTTGCCAAACTGAGGTGTTCAAGTTAAAATTATAGATTTTACTTCTTTACCTGGTGAAATATCTGAACTACAAAGTATTATGTTGAAGAAAATAATAGATAAATTCTCCTTACAAAACAAAATCGTTGCTCTGTGTGCCAATAATACCAATACAAATTTTGGAGGTTGTAAAAGAGTTGGTAAAAATAACGTATGGAGAAAAATTGAAAATGAGTTTGGAGTGAGAGATTATTGGTATTGATTGTGGTGCACATATTATTCACAATTGTTTCCAGTGTACTGTCAACTGTCTACCGATATTGATTGTTAAAATATACAAATACTTTTTTTATATACACAGTCAGATTCGAAGAACTTAAAAACTTTTGTGAATTTGCAGGAGACAATTATGCAAAATTATTAGAATGTGGAAATACGAGATTTTTGGCCTTAGGCCCCATCAATTGACAGAATTTTAAGCATATTTGATGGACTTCGTTCATATTTTCTTTCTGAAGAGAAATGTCCTGTTATGTTGAAAACATTATTTGAAATTATGGTTGTCATTCGCAAGAGATCAATGTTTCGACATCCCAAACATATATTAGTTTTATTGAAAAGAAAGATAATATTTCAGCTACAGAAGTAGCTATGAATATTGAAAATTTTACAAACATATTAGAAGTCAGAAAAAACTAACTTTTTATAACAACAGATGTTAAAAATAAACTAAAAATGTTTATAGACGGAGGTGAAAACCTCCGTCTATAAACATTTAGTGAGGTCAAGTTTTTTGAAGTAGTTAAGAACTTTTATGAAACCAGCTTAGAATATGTAAACAAGTGGAAATGCAGCTTAGGAAATACTGAAAAATTTAAATGGGTATTACAGAGAACAGTATCTGAATGGAAAGAAATACAGGAAGTTTCAATGAGGAGCTTATTACGTGAACAGGAGAAGATAAAATCTTCTCCTATTCATATTTGAACAGGAGAAGAAGGCAGTTGGACACATGGAATAAAGGAAACATTTCTGTATTTGATAGATGGGTTCAAATATTTTCTGAAATGAGTGAAAAACGTCTAGCTTTCCAGGATTTTAGTAATGTTATGGAATTTGTTCTTTACCTCCCTGGAAGTACAGCTTCCATAGAGAGAATATTTTCCATAATGAATAGCATGTGGTAGAAGAAGAAATCCAGATTAAGTGTTGAAACCTTGAAAGCCATGTTAATTATAAAGCAAAATTGTAATATGGAGTGTGATAAGTTTTACGACATGATTTTAAAAGACCAAAATTTGTTACACAAAATATGTTCATCTGAAAAATATTCTTGATATGAACTTGACAAAGTGCAGTACCCTCCACATCGACCTAAAAACATTTTGTTGAATATATTTTTTTTTCTGTTCCTTCCAAACAACATTTCATCTCTGTGTCCCATTTTGGCCTCAAGGAATTATGGTCAGCCTAAAAATAGGAAGAATATGTTGTGAATATATGGTTAACTTCAGGCACAAGCTAGTATATCCTTTGTGCATGGTGTTAAGAAGATGGTGGACTGACGATCTTCTTAATGTCACATTAGAAAACAGGGGTGGACTTACCCAGGCAGCATTTGCAACTAGGGCCAGTAACATTGGTAGTGTGTTACTGCTGCAAAAATAAAGGGACTAAAATTGATGGGAGCTGGAGGCCAATTGCAACCAGTCTGCCTCTTTTAGCAACTCGAAATCACATATTCTTGCATCATTTGCCACTATTAACGCAAAGTTAACTCAGTGTATATATAGCTCTGGTTCTTGCTAATAATGTTGAGCATTGCATTAGCCACATTATACTTTTTTTCTTATAATGTTTTTTAGTGTAATAAGAGCTGTTATGCACTTATACATTATACACACATGTATAATGTTTTTATGCATGTGTGTACAATATATAAATATATGCTTTATTATTTCTTATTTTATGTTTTTTGCTACTATAACGAATTAACCTATTAATTTTAAGTTATATATATATATATTTTTTTTTATTACAGGTCCAATTGTTCCTGATGTTTGTATACTATATGCAGATAATACTCATACAGGACTGCGGTTACCCTGTTATATTCTGTATGATATTTTGTTCTGCAAACTTGATATTTTTTATACTCTTTGTGAACTTCTACATTCGGTGCTACTTATTTACTAAAAATAAAGCTTCCTGCAGGACACAGATCATAGCTGTGCCGTGTGGCAAAGAAGGACCCTTCAAATCAAATGAGCCAATGATCAATGGTAATTACAAAAGTACTGCTATTCAGAATGCTGTTTTGATTAACAGACAAATGGTGTCGACCTCTAAAGATAAAAGAACATAACCAAAAGAGAAATCAAATAAATGCAGAAAATTTCAAATTTCAAAAAAATTTTATTTGTTTGTTTAGAAGCATTTAAATTAACATCTTTTGTCTTGCAGTCGGATCAACTAAGTGTTGATCTGAGATTTATTACTTTGTAAGCTCAAAATGTTTTTGTTATATGCGTTATGTATATTATGTGTTATATACTGTATATTTTCATTTATAAAGAAATGTGCTAAAGTTATTATGTATTCTATGTGTACCTTTGGAATTCACAAAACCCAATTTCTAAACTAAGTTATAATCTAAAATAAAAATCACTGATAATGGTTAAGAATAGTCATTTTCTGTTCTGACAGTAGCAAAATAATTATGTCACAACTGATATTATGCATTAAAAAAATATGGTTTCAATGTTGAAAAAAAAAAAGTTACACAGTAATTGAATTTGTGAAATGAGCCGACCGGGCTAGCCGAGCGGGTAAAGTACCTGCCCGGCAACCCAAAGGTCGCGGGTTCGATTCCGGCCTCGGACTTGGATCAAAGTACAGTACTGCAAAAACCTTGGGAGGTGCAATATGGCCACAGAAGCCGATGCGCCAACAACTACCAAATCAAAAAAAAAAAAAAATTCTGAAATAAATATGAGATCTCTAAATAAATAAATACAGTTTAGCCCTCTTAATTGGCTCTTGAGAGCAGAGTGTTATGCAAAAATAGAGCTAAATATCAATGGAAAATGTTGCCTATGGAGATAGTATCTGAACTGCACTAGAGTTCACATGTAAACTCTGTAGGTTGAAAGTTGTCTAACAGTATTTACTTATAACTGCTATTGGGTAACTCCCTTGGTATTGTCTGAAAAAATAGAATTATACACTAAGAAATACAAGCACTTGGTGATGCCACAAATGCTGGTTTGCACTCTTAATTTATAAACAAGTATGGTGATTAAGTTCATTTTGACTGTGTAGCTGTGGTCACTGAGTAGTAACATTTCAGAGTGGACACATGTTATCTCCAGTAAGCTGTTAAAACAAATAGAAAGTGGGGCCACCAATGTCTATTTGTTTTAACAGCTTACTGCAGATAACATGTGTCCACTCTAGTAAGCTGTTAAAACAAATAGAAAGTGGGGCCATCAATGTGAGAACTGAGAAACAATCTCTGCATTGGGAAACTTTTCTCAGAGCTTTTCTGTATTTATTGCTTAATTGTGAAGTAGGTTATATCGTTTTCTTGATTAAAACTATAAAATTCACCATAAATATTACTGCTGTAGAAGAAAAAAAAATAAAAATCTTTTAATATCATACCACTCTGTGGCTACATGAATGCTGATTGGCACCTATTAATAAATATAGGGGCGCCTCCGCAGCCAGGTGGGAAGGAGCAGCAGTGCGTAGCACACGCTTCTCGATTAGACCGGGGTTCAAACCCGTCACCACCAAATATGGAGGATGTGGAAAGGTCAGGGAATGACCACTGCATATCCCGGAGCAATATGGCCTTAGTTGCTAATGTTCCTAAAAACCAAATAAACAAACAAACAACAAACAATAAATATAGGATAAAAGTGCATAATCCATCAATAAGGAATGAAGATATTGGTGCATAAATACCCTACTACAAACTATTTCTTATTAAACTTTTTTCCTTACATGTATACATATAGACTTATGTATGCAGAGAAGGAGAAGTTGAGATAAATAAAAACCCAAGTGATTCATCATCACATTTGCTGAAGAGGCTGTCAGAATGGCCAGGCATAAATACACATCCATGCTGCAATTTAGAGACACCCAATTTTCCATTTGTGACATTTTCAATCTAATCACTGCAGGACGATTAACAATGAAACATATATATGTTTCATTGTTATATATGAATATATATGATTATATATGAATATATATAATTGTTATATATACATTGTTATATATGAATATATTAACAATGAAACATATATATGTTTCATTGTTAATCATATATATATATATATATATATAATAACTGAGTGGTACATATACATATACCACCCAGTTGGTACATATATATATATATATATGTATGTACCAACTGAGTGGTGTTACACTCAAGGTAGTGGAGAATGAAAAAGACCTGGGGATAATTGTACAGTCAGATATGAAGTTTTCTGAGCATGACCTACTCTGGCAGACGGGCTGCCAGAGTAGGTCATGGAGTCTTGTCAGTGATATACAGGAATTTTGCAAGCAGAGATAAGGAGGTGATTATCCCCTTGTATAAGGCAATGGTCAGGCCACACCTTGAGTACTGCATACAGGTCTGGAAGCCTCATTTTAGGAAAGATGCAGAGTTGCTAGAACGAGTACAGAGAAGGGCAACAAGAGGAGAAAAAAGGGGTGCTCTTATGAAGAAAGGCTTAAGTTCTGCAAATTGCAGCATCTGGAGACTAGGCACCTGTGAGGTGA